>NC_136901.1:95559419-95634419 GCF_949606895.1 Notothenia rossii
CATTTGTTGTCGCTTATGGCTCGGGGTGTTTCACATTCACACACAGATCTTTCTTCTGCCCACACGAATCATATTGAGTTGAATCTTCCTCCATAGAAACCTGCAGAGAGGTTTGCTGAGGATAAACTCTCTTCCATCTTTCAAACTTTTTCTTTCTTCTTTGTTGAAACTTCCCATAATGTCCCAGAGACAAAGAGAGGAATAAATGAGTAAAGGCGAGGATCCATGTGGCGCCGAGATGTAATATTGATGACCTCCGTTTGGTCGTCTCATGTTTTATCAAATATTCACGAAGCTCTGCGTCCCCTAAGATCCCAGAATGCATCTGTAATGTCCTGTCAGGTGAGGCATGATGGGAGAGGGTGGAAGGAGGGTAGAGAGATGGGGGGGGGGGGTAATTCCTGATCACAGCTCTTCGTCTCTTGTTAGAAAACTTGTAGAAGTTTCCGAACCGACCGAGGCCCCGAGGTCGAGCCCTGAGGAACTCCGTGTTCTCGCTGCTTTTATTCCCTTTGTGTGGATTTTTCCAGGTTTTTCTTTGTGAAAATGTTCTTTTAGTTTGAAAGAAAATGCATCTGACCTAAGAAATAAATCAGAGTATCTGTCTTTCAATATCATTCTGAATTTCACCAGTTCGAGTTCACCTTTCGTGCTATGAAGGAATCAGTTTGCTCTGTTTGTTTGACTTGTAATTACAATAATACTTTTTGAACATAGGGCGCCTTTCAGGGTACTCAAAGACACTTTACATGCCACAATTCATATAAACAACACACTTCAAATATGTAAAACACAAAGTAATTGAACTTGTAGAAGTTTCCAAAGCGTTTGGAAACCGACAGAGGCCCCGAGGTCGAGCCCTGACGAACTCCGTGTTTCTCGCTGCTTTTATTTGTGCGGATTTTTCCAGTGTTTCCTTTCTGAAAATGTTCTTTTAGTTTTAAAGATAAGGCCTCTAACCTAAGATATAAAGTATAGCACTGTCTGTCTCTCAACGAGGGTTGAACTGAGTTTCCGGTTCTTCACTTCTTCCTCCGTGTTGGCGAGGAATCTATTTCTTTGTTGGTTTTGAATTCTAATAATAACAACACATGTTATTTATAGAGTGTTTCTGATGGGCAATGATCCGGCAGCAGAGTTCTGTATCATTAGTAGATATATGAAAAATATACCTTTAAATGACAATATATCTTCTTTGACAAATATTTTATTCTATGTCTTACAGGATTATACCTATCTAAATCATGACAGAAAACAAACACATTTAAAACACAGAGAGACCGTCAGAGTTTGCAGTCTCTCAGTTTCTCAGCAGATTTACGGCCTCCGGAGTTTTTATAGTTTGATTTTAGATCCGGTAAATACTCATTTTTAAAATGTGGATTCATTTTCAAATAATTATTCCTAATTTCTTCATCTTTCTGCTTTTATTCTCTGTTTGGAACACATTCATTTTAGTCCTTGAAAGCACCATTTCAGCTCCTAATAACACCAGGTTTATTTTAGCACTTGAACACACCACACTCACTTTGAGGTAGTACCTCAAAATAATAACTTTTTATCACAAAATATTGACTAAGTATTTTAGTTATTTTGAGAACGTTTGGGGATGTTTATGTATCATAATATGACTTTTTTTGTTGTCTGTTACCGGCAGAAATGGTCTTCCAGAGCTAAACAGAAATTAAACGTATTAAAATATATTAAACTCACACGACATGTCTCCAGTTTCTCGGCTGATTTACGGCTGCAGAGGTTTTTTTTACAATCCAGATAAAAACTCACTAAGGTCACGTTTTATTTATTCGTTCCATCGACGTCATAATTAGCAATTCAAATATCAGAGAAACATTCAGAAGAACGATTACCCTGAACTCTCCACTGGGAACCATCAGGGGGGAAATAAACCATCAGAGGGGCCCAACATGAGGCCCGCGGCCCCAAAGGAGGACGGGAACTCATGCAGAGAATCAAGGGTTTCTGCTTCCTGAGAAACTGGGAAGATATTCACATATTTATTTTTAGTTTTGTATCAACTGCACTGATAATGTGCAATAACTTACTCACTGACTTGTTTTAATTTGTTACTGCCTCGTATTGTTCTTGTACTTGTATGGTAACGTTGTTGTTTTGTAAGCTTATTGTTCAATGTGTCATATGTCCAATTTATAGTCACTTTATGTATTATATATTAAAGGTTTTAGCTTGTATTAATTATACTTATTCTGTCTGTTGTCATTTCACCATCGGGAATGCTTGGAATTTCGCTGTACTCTGTGTCGTGACAATTAAATGAATCTAATCTAATATTCAAAGTCTGAGCGGAGATGTCATGAAGATCATCAAAAACAAAACTCTGAAATATAAGGTAAACGCGACAGCTGTGGTGAGTTCAGGGACTAAAATGAATGTGGGGAGTTCAGAATACAGAATACCTCCATTCGTCCCACAGAGGGGACATTTACACTCAGGAACTTTAATGAGTGTGGTGAGTTCAGGAACTAAGATCAACGTGGTGTGTTCAGGAACTAAGATAAATGTGGTGTGTTCAGGAACTAAGATCAACGTGGTGTGTTCAGGAACTAAGATAAATGTGGTGTGTTCAGGGACTAAGATCAACGTGGTGTGTTCAGGGACTAAGATCAACGTGGTGTGTTCAGGAACTAAGATCAACGTGGTGTGTTCAGGAACTAAGATCAACGTGGTGTGTTCAGGAACTAAGATCAACGTGGTGTGTTCAGGAACTAAGATCAACGTGGTGTGTTCAGGAACTAAGATAAATGTGGTGTGTTCAGGAACTAAGATCAACGTGGTGTGTTCAGGGACTAAGATCAACGTGGTGTGTTCAGGAACTAAGATCAACGTGGTGTGTTCAGGAACTAAGATCAGCGTGGTGTGTTCAGGAACTAAGATCAACGTGGTGTGTTCAGGAACTAAGATCAGCGTGGTGTGTTCAGGAACTAAGATCAACGTGGTGTGTTCAGGGACTAAGATCAACGTGGTGTGTTCAGGAACTAAGATAAATGTGGTGAGTTCAGGAACTAAGATCAACGTGGTGTGTTCAGGAACTAAGATCAACGTGGTGTGTTCAGGGACTAAAGTAAGTTTGGTGTTTTAAAAAAAGCAGCTGAGCGTTTTCAATAGACTAAACTGAACGTGGTGTGTTCAGGAACTAAGATCAACGTGGTGTGTTCAGGGACTAAAGTAGTTTTGGTGTTTTAAAAAAAGCAGCTTAGCGTTTTCAATAGACTAAACTGAACGTGGTGTGTTCAGGAACAAAAATGAACCTACTTCAAAATGAGCTCCTAACCAACAGTGAATTTTGCACTTATTTTCGGTTGTTTCGGATAATCAGCTAAATGAAACGTAATCTCTGCAGATCTGTGGTTACTCTCTTCCTCGCGACTCAACGCTCCCCTTCCTCTTCCTCTTCATCGCGACGCCTCGTCTGCAAAGTGTCCCATGAATATTTCACTGTCATTTCACTTAGCACACATTTGTCTTTCAGAAAGAGGACATGAAGCCTTTTCCATTTTAATGACAAAACAAACTCAGACAAAACATCTGATTTAATCTTTAATGCTGCAGATGTATATCAGGAAGAGGAAGAGGAGGAAGAGGAAGAGGAGGAAATGAGGCGGAAGAGGAAGAGGACGAGGGTTAGAAAGACTTAAGTGCTCGGGTGAACACGGTCCCAACAAAACACTCTTTAATAATGCAGAGACTTCCATTTATCCTCCGTGATGTGAGCGTGACGGACAGCCGACACTCTGTGGTATTCAAGAGGTTTTCAAATCACAGGCAGACACAGATTACACGCAGAGATTCACTCATTAACGGTATGTATTACATTAAGTATAAAACGGTTAAGAACATGAACTAAAAGATGTTCAAATACACGTTTGAAACAGCTAAAGGCAACACAAATGGATATAAGTGTTAATACTCAGCTAAAGTGAAACTCTCAAAATAGCGAGAAGTAATGGATAAATGGTTGAAATAGTTAACTAACTTACATTAACGGTACGTCCACACGACAGCGTGCGTTGAAGCTTCAGCGGAGACGTGACGTCATGCTTTGAATGTGGTGACGTCACGCTTTGCCCAACTGCATTGTGGTTTCGTCGCTTTGCCTCCGTTGCTCACTTCGAAAGTTGAGAAAAGTTCAACTTTTCAAGCGTTGACGGAAGCGCCAGCCAATCAAATCATATGCCAGTATAGCCAATCAAACCGCGTGCTTGTGTGTCCGGGGAAGGAGATTAATGTGATTGGTTGTTGGTCGCACGCCAGACACGCCCACCGGCAAGCTTCAACGCACGCTGCCGTGTGGACGCACCGTAATGGGTAGATGTTTCATAAAGTTAGTTAAAAGTCACGTAAAGTAGTAGTGGAAATGCGCCATCAGAGTACTTTTAATGTATCAACAGTTTGAAAGTTGGTTAAAAGTCTGAGTATAAATGGAAAAACGTGAAATAAAACTTAAAGGTGGACATTAGAAACTGTGTACTAAAAGTAACTGCAATGTTTAAACGGCTAAAACAGTTTGCTGAGAGGAACGTGAATGAATAAACAGTTCAAATAGTTAGCTACAAATAACTTTAACACCTGAGTTGGGTAAAGTAATGTTAATGGAAGAGCAAAAATAACAATAAATCCAGTAAGGAAATAAACAACATACTTTAATTGGTGGCTAAAAATAACATCAGATTCTGAGAGGTTGGTTATAAATCAGTGAATCTCCCTGAACGAGACTCAGGATTAATAAACGCTGTCAGAGTCTTAATTATCCCCGGAGGACACACGTCTTGGACACCAATCAGCTGATTAGAGACGGAAAGAACTTCACTTGATGAACGACTGAGTGGATCCATATCAGTCAGAAACGTCTCCAAGAGTTTCCACTGATCATAAAGTTATTTAAACCTGGCTCCTCAAATAAAAACATAAATAAATGAAGCACTAATGTTGGCTTTAACAGAATCAGTATGTAGCAGCGAGCTTTAAAGAGTCCTCTCCTTTCCTGCTGATGTCCAGGTGTATATCAGTATGTAGTGTCTCTACTTTAAAGAGTCCTCTCCTGCTGATGTTCAGGTGTATATCAGTATGTAGTGTCTCTACTTTAAAGAGTCCTCTCCTGCTGATGTTCAGGTGTATATCAGTATGTAGTGTCTCTACTTTAAAGAGTCCTCTCCTGCTGATGTTCAGGTGTATATCAGTATGTAGTGTCTCTACTTTAAAGAGTCCTCTCCTGCTGATGTTCAGGTGTATATCAGTATGTAGTGTCTCTACTTTAAAGAGTCCTCTCCTGCTGATGTTCAGGTGTATATCAGTATGTAGCGTCTCTACTTTAAAGAGTCCTCTCCTGTTGATGTTCAGGTGTATATCAGTATATAGTGTCTCTACTTTAAAGAGTCCTCTCCTGCTGATGTTCAGGTGTATATCAGTATGTAGTGTCTCTACTTTAAAGAGTTCTCTCCTGCTGATGTTCAGGTGTATATCAGTATGTAGTGTCTCTACTTTAAAGAGTCCTCTCCTGCTGATGTTCAGGTGTATATCAGTATGTAGTGTCTCTACTTTAAAGAGTCCTCTCCTGCTGATGTTCAGGTGTATATCAGTATGTAGTGTCTCTACTTTAAAGAGTCCTCTCCTGCTGATGTTCAGGTGTATATCAGTATGTAGTGTCTCTACTTTAAAGAGTCCTCTCCTGCTGATGTTCAGGTGTATATCAGTATGTAGTGTCTCTACTTTAAAGAGTATTCTCCTGCTGATGTTCAGGTGTATATCAGTATGTAGTGTCTCTACTTTAAAGAGTCCTCTCTTGCTGATGTTCAGGTGTATATCAGTATGTAGTGTCTCTACTTTAAAGAGTATTCTCCTGCTGATGTTCAGGTGTATATCAGTATGTAGTGTCTCTACTTTAAAGAGTCCTCTCCTGCTGATGTTCAGGTGTATATCAGTATGTAGTGTCTCTACTTTAAAGAGTCCTCTCTTGCTGATGTTCAGGTGTATATCAGTATGTAGTGTCTCTACTTTAAAGAGTCCTATACTATATTTGGGCACAATTTTGAGATACTTGTACTTTATTTAAGTATTTCAATGTTTTGCTACTTTGTTCTTCTACTCCACTACAGTTCAGAGGTACATGGTGTACTTCTCCTCCACTGCATGTATTTAATACCTTTAGTTACTTCTCAGATGTGGATGAATGATGTGAAATCTAATCAAGTGTTAAATCAGACTTTAGTTCCACCTGGAGTAAATCCACCAGCTACCCTGCAGTATACAAAGTCATTCAAACTAGCTGCACCTTTACCAGCTTTGAGAACACTTTCATGATCAATCATTATAAAACATATCATATCTATTATTCTGAAATGGACCAATCTGCACAACGACTACTTTTACTGTCTTTCACTATATTCTGATGAGAATACTTTTTTTACACACTCATACTGCAGTACTAATACACACTCAGACTGCAGTACTAATACACACTCAGACTGCAATACTAATACACACTCAGACTGCAGTACTAATACACACTCAGACTGCAGTACTAATACACACTCAGACTGCAGTACTAATACACACTCAGACTGCAGCACTAATACACACTCAGACTGCAGTACTAATACACACTCAGACTGCAGTACTAATACACACTCAGACTGCAATACTAATACACACTCAGACTGCAGTACTAATACACACTCAGACTGCAGCACTAATACACACTCAGACTGCAGCACTAATACACACTCATACTGCAGTACTAATACACACTCATACTGCAGTACTAATACACACTCAGACTGCAGCACTAATACACACTCAGACTGCAGTACTAATACACACTCAGACTGCAGCACTAATACACACTCAGACTGCAGTACTAATACACACTCATACTGCAGTACTAATACACACTCAGACTGCAGTACTAATACACACTCATACTGCAGTACTAATACACACTCATACTGCAGTACTAATACACACTCAGACTGCAGTACTAATACACACTCATACCGCAGTACTAATACACACTCAGACTGCAGTACTAATACACACTCAGACTGCAGTACTAATACACACTCATACCGCAGTACTAATACACTCAGACTGCAGTACTAATACACACTCATACCGCAGTACTAATACACACTCAGACTGCAGTACTAATACACACTCAGACTGCAGTACTAATACACACTCAGACTGCAGTACTAATACACACTAAGACTGCAGTACTAATACACACTCAGACTGCAGTACTAATACACACTCATACCGCAGTACTAATACACACTCAGACTGCAGTACTAATACACACTCAGACTGCAGTACTAATACACACTCAGACTGCAGTACTAATACACACTCATACCGCAGTACTAATACACACTCATACCGCAGTACTAATACACACTCATACTGCAGTACTAATACACACTCAGACTGCAGTACTAATACACACTCAGACTGCAGTACTAATACACACTCATACTGCAGTACTAATACACACTCAGACTGCAGTAGTAATACACACTCATACTGCAGTACTAATACACACTCAGACTGCAGTACTAATACACACTCAGACTGCAGTAGTAATACACACTCATACTGCAGTACTAATACACACTCAGACTGCAGTACTAATACACACTCAGACTGCAGTACTAATACACACTCAGACTGCAGTACTAATACACACTCATACTGCAGTACTAATACACACTCATACCGCAGTACTAATACACTCAGACTGCAGTACTAATACACACTCATACCGCAGTACTAATACACACTCAGACTGCAGTACTAATACACACTCAGACTGCAGTACTAATACACACTCAGACTGCAGTACTAATACACACTCATACCGCAGTACTAATACACACTCATACCGCAGTACTAATACACACTCATACTGCAGTACTAATACACACTCATACTGCAGTACTAATACACACTCAGACTGCAGTACTAATACACACTCAGACTGCAGTACTAATACACACTCAGACTGCAGTACTAATACACACTCAGACTGCAGTACTAATACACACTCAGACTGCAGTACTAATACACACTCATACTGCAGTACTAATACACACTCAGACTGCAGTACTAATACACACTCATACTGCAGTACTAATACACACTCAGACTGCAGTACTAATACACACTCAGACTGCAGTACTAATACACACTCAGACTGCAGTACTAATACACACTCATACTGCAGTACTAATACACACTCATACTGCAGTACTAATACACACTCATACTGCAGTACTAATACACACTCAGACTGCAGTATGACAAATAAACTATGATTTGAACAAATTCAATTAAAATCACATATTTTTGCAAAAACTCTGAGATATTTTTATATTTAATTTTTTCTGAAGCTTTCTGTTTGTTTCTGTTTGTTTCTGTTTGTTTCTGTTTGTTTCTGTTTGTTTCTGTTTGTTTCTGTTTGTTTGTTTCTGTTTGTTTTTGTTTGTTTCTGTTTGTTTTTGTTTGTTTCTGTTTTTTTCTGTTTGTTTTTGTTTGTTTCTGTTTGTTTTTGTTTGTTTTTGTTTGTTTCTGTTTGTTTCTGTTTGTTTCTGTTTGTTTCTGTTTGTTTTTGTTTGTTTCTGTTTTTTTCTGTTTGTTTTTGTTTGTTTCTGTTTGTTTTTGTTTGTTTTTGTTTGTTTCTGTTTGTTTCTGTTTGTTTTTGTTTGTTTCTGTTTGTTTCTGTTTTTTTCTGTTTGTTTCTGTTTGTTTCTGTTTGTTTTTGTTTGTTTCTGTTTGTTTCTGTTTTTTTCTGTTTGTTTCTGTTTGTTTCTGTTTTTTTCTGTTTTTTTCTGTTTGTTTCTGTTTGTTTCTGTTTGTTTCTGTTTTGGTGACCCTCCTCTATCAGAGCTATGATATGCTATAAGGATCTGCTGCACGTCTCACCTGTGACGTGTATATAAACACCTAACACTACATGCATTATAATTATTATACATTTCATGGATATATTTTCCTGATGTATTTAAATACTGTTACTGAGTGTGTATCAGTGTGACTGAAAGCATGATGTTTCTCTTGATCTCTGCATGCTGTAAGAGAATAAAGATAATAAACCCTAAACACTGAATTACCCTCCATCACGAACAGCTGCTGGGATTTTAATATGAAAACCTGTAAATGAAGGAACTAAACGGAACCGGAGCGGCTGGAAACGGGTTCTACGGGTTCTACGGGTTCTACGCACTCTGGGGTTTCATCTGACAAAAATATAAACCTCAATAAATCAGCTGATATTTATAAATAATACTAAATATGAAAATGATGCAGATTTCAATGTGAAATGTTATTAAATGTATTTATTTAAAATCAGATGTAATACAAACTGAAGACCTCAGTTTGATGTGCAGTGTGTAGCTTCCCCTGCTGCCCTGCACTGGTACTGCTGCTGTAATACAACTATTAATACTACCGTGCAGAATCTGAACTAATGTTATTTATTTAGTCTAATCTATGTTCACTTTATTATATTTAATACATAATCAAATTCTTTATATTTCTACTAATTTAAAACTATTTGTTATTTTTGTTTTAAACACATAAAGACTCTGATTTTGGAGATAAGATGTATTTTTAAATTCTGTTTTTATTGATTTGGTTTCAAAAGTGATACAACAGCTCCACCTGCTGGTTCAAAGACAACATGACAGCCAACCCTTAAAATCAACACTTTTCATTTAATTATACATTATTTTGAATTTATTATGAATGTTTATTTTTATTTTTATACTTTTCTATGAACCGTTCATCAATTTTTTGTTTTTACATCCTGTCAATATAAAACTTTGCTTTATTTGTTCAATGTATTAACAATCTGCAAACAGTACCAGCTAACTCTTTAATTTGATATACTCACTTGTACAAAAATAGATAATATACTACTAGTTTTGTTTACCATGGTGTAATGATCTGCTATTTGTTATTTCACTTATTGTGTTTTTTATTATTAATACTTAGTCTTTGTAACCCTTATCTGCTGCTGTATGTAGATGACTCTTATTATTCTTGTTTAATTTAATTTATACTTCATTTATTGTATTTTAAATTTGTTTACGTAGTTTGTATTACATTTTTTATTCTAAATTAATTGTATATGCTTGTTTATTTTATTCTACACTTTCTATTATAATTATTTATATTTGTATGTTATTTTATTGTGTTCTCTCAGTCCCCTCCCCCACCAGCAGGCGGCGGTCGAGCCTTGTTTTAAAAGAGGAAGAAGAGCAAAGCTATAAAGAAAGTGAAGTGGTGATACAACTGGGGTTCTATTTCGTCCCTACTGACCGCCAGAGGCGGTGCTTTAGCACTGGATATGTCCACCGCGCACATGCGCCGTACGAGTACCAATAACAACAAAGTCAGCTGTGACCCCCGTGACACCGGCTATATCAGCTGGTGTCATCAGAGGATCTATTCCTTTCATTTTCTCGCTGCGCGAGAGTACCGTGGCTACAATATTGTAGCCTACAGCGTTCAGTTGGAACGTTTGATTTAAAGGTCACATGCCAGAGTTTCCTGTCACTCAGAATTCTTGTGTGCTCGCGAGAAGATTCTGGGAACAGATCCTCTGATGACACCAGCTGATATAGCCGGTGTCACGTGGGTCACAGCTGACTTTGTTGTTATTGGCACTCGAGCTGCGCATGCGCGCGATGGACAGATCCAGTGCTAAAGCACCGCCTCTGGTGGTCATCCGAGACTCATAGAACCGTAGTTACAGACGTAACTATCGTTTCAAGCTGTCGGCGAGAATATCCTGCAACATGACATGATAATGGTTTTTGGAGCCAAGGCAGAGCGTATAAAAGTTAGCGCTGAGATTCAGTCTGCAATGTTCAAAACAACAGAGCCAGAAATCTAGTTGTAGTCATGGACTCTGACCTGAGTTTCAACAGTCACATTAAAACAGTTACTAACTCAGCCTACTATCACCTAAAGAACATATCTAGGGTTAAAAGACTAATGTCACAGCAGGATCTGGAAAAACGTGTCCATGCTTTTATCTTCAGTAGACTGGACTACTGCAATGGTGTCTTCACAGGTCTCACTAAAAGATCTATTAGAAAGCTTCAGCTGATTCAGAACGCTGCTGCTCGAGTCCTCACTAACACTAAGAAAGTGGATCACATCACTCCTGTTCTGAAGTCTTTACTCTGGTTCCTCACTAACACTAAGAAAGAGGATCACATCACTCCTGTTCTGAAGTCTTTACTCTGGTTCCTCACTAACACTAAGAAAGTGGATCACATCACTCCTGTTCTGAAGTCTTTACTCTGGTTCCTCACTGACACTAAGAAAGTGGATCACATCACTCCTGTTCTGAAGTCTTTACTCTGGTTCCTCACTGACACTAAGAAAGTGGATCACTCCTGTTCTGAAGTCTTTACTCTGGTTCCTCTCTGACACTAAGAAAGTGGATCACATCACTCCTGTTCTGAAGTCTTTACTCTGGTTCCTCTCTGACACTAAGAAAGTGGATCACATCACTCCTGTTCTGAAGTCTTTACTCTGGTTCCTCACTAACACTAAGAAAGTGGATCACTCCTGTTCTGAAGTCTTTACTCTGGTTCCTCACTGACACTAAGAAAGTGGATCACATCACTCCTGTTCTGAAGTCTTTACTCTGGTTCCTCTCTGACACTAAGAAAGTGGATCACTCCTGTTCTGAAGTCTTTACTCTGGTTCCTCACTAACACTAAGAGAGTGGATCACATCACTCCTGTTCTGAAGTCTTTACTCTGGTTCCTCACTGACACTAAGAAAGTGGATCACTCCTGTTCTGAAGTCTTTACTCTGGTTCCTCACTGACACTAAGAAAGTGGATCACATCACTCCTGTTCTGAAGTCTTTACTCTGGTTCCTCACCAACACTAAGAAAGAGGATCACATCACTCCTGTTCTGAAGTCTTTACTCTGGTTCCTCACTGACACTAAGAAAGTGGATCACATCACTCCTGTTCTGAAGTCTTTACTCTGGTTCCTCACTGACACTAAGAAAGTGGATCACTCCTGTTCTGAAGTCTTTACTCTGGTTCCTCACTGACACTAAGAAAGTGGATCACATCACTCCTGTTCTGAAGTCTTTACACTGGTTCCTCACTGACACTAAGAAAGTGGATCACTCCTGTTCTGAAGTCTTTACTCTGGTTCCTCACTGACACTAAGAAAGTGGATCACATCACTCCTGTTCTGAAGTCTTTACTCTGGTTCCTCTCTGACACTAAGAAAGAGGATCACATCACTCCTGTTCTGAAGTCTTTACTCTGGTTCCTCACTGACACTAAGAAAGTGGATCACATCACTCCTGTTCTGAAGTCTTTACTCTGGTTCCTCTCTGACACTAAGAAAGTGGATCACTCCTGTTCTGAAGTCTTTACTCTGGTTCCTCACTGACACTAAGAAAGTGGATCACATCACTCCTGTTCTGAAGTCTTTACTCTGGTTCCTCTCTGACACTAAGAAAGTGGATCACTCCTGTTCTGAAGTCTTTACTCTGGTTCCTCACTAACACTAAGAGAGTGGATCACATCACTCCTGTTCTGAAGTCTTTACTCTGGTTCCTCACTGACACTAAGAAAGTGGATCACATCACTCCTGTTCTGAAGTCTTTACTCTGGTTCCTCACTGACACTAAGAAAGTGGATCACATCACTCCTGTTCTGAAGTCTTTACACTGGTTCCTCACTGACACTAAGAAAGTGGATCACATCACTCCTGTTCTGAAGTCTTTACTCTGGTTCCTCACTGACACTAAGAAAGTGGATCACATCACTCCTGTTCTGAAGTCTTTACTCTGGTTCCTCTCTGACACTAAGAAAGTGGATCACATCACTCCTGTTCTGAAGTCTTTACTCTGGTTCCTCTCTGACACTAAGAAAGTGGATCACTCCTGTTCTGAAGTCTTTACTCTGGTTCCTCACTGACACTAAGAAAGAGGATCACATCACTCCTGTTCTGAAGTCTTTACTCTGGTTCCTCACTGACACTAAGAAAGTGGATCACATCACTCCTGTTCTGAAGTCTTTACTCTGGTTCCTCTCTGACACTAAGAAAGTGGATCACTCCTGTTCTGAAGTCTTTACTCTGGTTCCTCACTAACACTAAGAGAGTGGATCACATCACTCCTGTTCTGAAGTCTTTACTCTGGTTCCTCACTGACACTAAGAAAGTGGATCACATCACTCCTGTTCTGAAGTCTTTACACTGGTTCCTCACTGACACTAAGAAAGTGGATCACATCACTCCTGTTCTGAAGTCTTTACTCTGGTTCCTCACTGACACTAAGAAAGTGGATCACATCACTCCTGTTCTGAAGTCTTTACACTGGTGCCTCACTGACACTAAGAGAGTGGATCACATCACTCCTGCTCTGAAGTCTTTACTCTGGTTCCTCTCTGACACTAAGAAAGTGGATCACATCACTCCTGTTCTGAAGTCTTTACTCTGGTTCCTCACTGACACTAAGAAAGTGGATCACTCCTGTTCTGAAGTCTTTACTCTGTTTCCTCACTGACACTAAGAGAGTGGATCACATCACTCCTGTTCTGAAGTCTTTACTCTGGTTCCTCACTGACCCTAAGAAAGTGGATCACATCACTCCTGTTCTGAAGTCTTTACTCTGGTTCCTCACTGACACTAAGACAGTGGATCACATCACTCCTGTTCTGAAGTCTTTACTCTGGTTCCTCACTGACACTAAGACAGTGGATCACATCACTCCTGTTCTGAAGTCTTTACTCTGGTTCCTCACTGACACTAAGAAAGTGGATCACTCCTGTTCTGAAGTCTTTACTCTGGTTCCTCACTAACACTAAGAAAGTGGATCACTCCTGTTCTGAAGTCTTTACTCTGGTTCCTCACTGACACTAAGAAAGTGGATCACATCACTCCTGTTCTGAAGTCTTTACTCTGGTTCCTCACTAACACTAAGAAAGTGGATCACTCCTGTTCTGAAGTCTTTACTCTGGTTCCTCACTGACACTAAGAGAGTGGATCACATCACTCCTGTTCTGAAGTCTTTACTCTGGTTCCTCACTAACACTAAGAAAGTGGATCACTCCTGTTCTGAAGTCTTTACTCTGGTTCCTCACTAACACTAAGAAAGTGGATCACATCACTCCTGTTCTGAAGTCTTTACTCTGGTTCCTCACTGACACTAAGAAAGTGAATCACATCACTCCTGTTCTGAAGTCTTTACTCTGGTTCCTCACTAACACTAAGAAAGTGGATCACATCACTCCTGTTCTGAAGTCTTTACTCTGGTTCCTCACTGACACTAAGAAAGTGAATCACATCACTCCTGTTCTGAAGTCTTTACTCTGGTTCCTCACTAACACTAAGAAAGTGGATCACTCCTGTTCTGAAGTCTTTACTCTGGTTCCTCACTGACACTAAGAAAGTGGATCACATCACTCCTGTTCTGAAGTCTTTACTCTGGTTCCTCACTGACACTAAGAAAGTGGATCACTCCTGTTCTGAAGTCTTTACTCTGGTTCCTCTCTAACACTAAGAAAGTGGATCACATCACTCCTGTTCTGAAGTCTTTACTCTGGTTCCTCACTGACACTAAGAAAGTGGATCACATCACTCCTGTTCTGAAGTCTTTACTCTGGTTCCTCACTGACACTAAGAAAGTGGATCACTCCTGTTCTGAAGTCTTTACTCTGGTTCCTCTCTAACACTAAGAAAGTGGATCACATCACTCCTGTTCTGAAGTCTTTACTCTGGTTCCTCACTGACACTAAGAAAGTGGATCACATCACTCCTGTTCTGAAGTCTTTACTCTGGTTCCTCACTAACACTAAGAAAGTGGATCACATCACTCCTGTTCTGAAGTCTTTACTCTGGTTCCTCACTAACACTAAGAAAGTGGATCACATCACTCCTGTTCTGAAGTCTTTACTCTGGTTCCTCACTAACACTAAGAAAGTGGATCACATCACTCCTGTTCTGAAGTCTTTACTCTGGTTCCTCACTAACACTAAGAAAGTGGATCACATCACTCCTGTTCTGAAGTCTTTACTCTGGTTCCTCACTGACACTAAGAAAGTGGATCACATCACTCCTGTTCTGAAGTCTTTACTCTGGTTCCTCACTGACACTAAGAAAGTGGATCACATCACTCCTGTTCTGAAGTCTTTACTCTGGTTCCTCACTGACACTAAGAAAGTGGATCACTCCTGTTCTGAAGTCTTTACTCTGGTTCCTCTCTAACACTAAGAAAGTGGATCACATCACTCCTGTTCTGAAGTCTTTACTCTGGTTCCTCACTAACACTAAGAAAGTGGATCACATCACTCCTGTTCTGAAGTCTTTACACTGGTTCCTCACTGACACTAAGAAAGTGGATCACTCCTGTTCTGAAGTCTTTACTCTGGTTCCTCACTGACACTAAGAAAGTGGATCACATCACTCCTGTTCTGAAGTCTTTACTCTGGTTCCTCACTAACACTAAGAAAGTGGATCACTCCTGTTCTGAAGTCTTTACTCTGGTTCTTCACTAACACTAAGAAAGTGGATCACATCACTCCTGTTCTGAAGTCTTTACTCTGGTTCTTCACTGACACTAAGAAAGTGGATCACATCACTCCTGTTCTGAAGTCTTTACTCTGGTTCCTCACTGACACTAAGAAAGTGGATCACATCACTCCTGTTCTGAAGTCTTTACTCTGGTTCCTCACTAACACTAAGAAAGTGGATCACATCACTCCTGTTCTGAAGTCTTTACTCTGGTTCCTCACTGACACTAAGAAAGTGGATCACTCCTGTTCTGAAGTCTTTACTCTGGTTCCTCACTGACACTAAGAAAGTGGATCACTCCTGTTCTGAAGTCTTTACTCTGGTTCCTCACTGACACTAAGAAAGTGGATCACTCCTGTTCTGAAGTCTTTACTCTGGTTCCTCACTGACACTAAGAAAGTGGATCACATCACTCCTGTTCTGAAGTCTTTACTCTGGTTCCTCACTGACACTAAGAAAGTGGATCACATCACTCCTGTTCTGAAGTCTTTACTCTGGTTCCTCACTAACACTAAGAAAGTGGATCACATCACTCCTGTTCTGAAGTCTTTACTCTGGTTCCTCACTGACACTAAGAAAGTGGATCACTCCTGTTCTGAAGTCTTTACTCTGGTTCCTCACTGACACTAAGAAAGTGGATCACTCCTGTTCTGAAGTCTTTACTCTGGTTCCTCACTGACACTAAGAAAGTGGATCACTCCTGTTCTGAAGTCTTTACTCTGGTTCCTCTCTGACACTAAGAAAGTGGATCACATCACTCCTGTTCTGAAGTCTTTACTCTGGTTCCTCACTAACACTAAGAAAGTGGATCACTCCTGTTCTGAAGTCTTTACTCTGGTTCCTCACTGACACTAAGAAAGTGGATCACATCACTCCTGTTCTGAAGTCTTTACTCTGGTTCCTCACTGAAACTAAGAAAGTGGATCACATCACTCCTGTTCTGAAGTCTTTACTCTGGTTCCTCACTGACACTAAGAAAGTGGATCACATCACTCCTGTTCTGAAGTCTTTACTCTGGTTCCTCTCTGACACTAAGAAAGTGGATCACATCACTCCTGTTCTGAAGTCTTTACTCTGGTTCCTCACTGACACTAAGAAAGTGGATCACATCACTCCTGTTCTGAAGTCTTTACTCTGGTTCCTCACTGACACTAAGAAAGTGGATCACATCACTCCTGTTCTGAAGTCTTTACTCTGGTTCCTCACTGAAACTAAGAAAGTGGATCACATCACTCCTGTTCTGAAGTCTTTACTCTGGTTCCTCACTAACACTAAGAAAGTGGATCACTCCTGTTCTGAAGTCTTTACACTGGTTCCTCACTGAAACTAAGAAAGTGGATCACATCACTCCTGTTCTGAAGTCTTTACTCTGGTTCCTCACTGACACTAAGAAAGTGGATCACTCCTGTTCTGAAGTCTTTACTCTGGTTCCTCACTGACACTAAGAAAGTGGATCACTCCTGTTCTGAAGTCTTTACTCTGGTTCCTCACTAACACTAAGAAAGTGGATCACTCCTGTTCTGAAGTCTTTACACTGGTTCCTCACTGAAACTAAGAAAGTGGATCACATCACTCCTGTTCTGAAGTCTTTACTCTGGTTCCTCACTGACACTAAGAAAGTGGATCACTCCTGTTCTGAAGTCTTTACTCTGGTTCCTCACTGACACTAAGAAAGTGGATCACATCAGTCCTGTTCTGAAGTCTTTACTCTGGTTCCTCACTAACACTAAGAAAGTGGATCACTCCTGTTCTGAAGTCTTTACTCTGGTTCCTCACTAACACTAAGAAAGTGGATCACATCACTCCTGTTCTGAAGTCTTTACTCTGGTTCCTCACTAACACTAAGAAAGTGGATCACTCCTGTTCTGAAGTCTTTACTCTGGTTCCTCACTAACACTAAGAAAGTGGATCACATCACTCCTGTTCTGAAGTCTTTACTCTGGTTCCTCACTAACACTAAGAAAGAGGATCACATCACTCCTGTTCTGAAGTCTTTACTCTGGTTCCTCACTGACACTAAGAAAGTGGATCACATCACTCCTGTTCTGAAGTCTTTACTCTGGTTCCTCACTAACACTAAGAAAGAGGATCACATCACTCCTGCTCTGAAGTCTTTACTCTGGTTCCTCACTGACACTAAGAAAGTGGATCACTCCTGTTCTGAAGTCTTTACTCTGGTTCCTCACTGACACTAAGAAAGTGGATCACTCCTGTTCTGAAGTCTTTACTCTGGTTCCTCACTGACACTAAGAAAGTGGATCACATCACTCCTGTTCTGAAGTCTTTACTCTGGTTCCTCACTGACACTAAGAAAGTGGATCACTCCTGTTCTGAAGTCTTTACTCTGGTTCCTCACTGACACTAAGAAAGTGGATCACTCCTGTTCTGAAGTCTTTACTCTGGTTCCTCTCTAACACTAAGAAAGAGGATCACATCACTCCTGTTCTGAAGTCTTTACTCTGGTTCCTCACTGACACTAAGAAAGTGGATCACATCACTCCTGTTCTGAAGTCTTTACTCTGGTTCCTCACTAACACTAAGAAAGAGGATCACATCACTCCTGTTCTGAAGTCTTTACTCTGGTTCCTCACTGACACTAAGAAAGTGGATCACATCACTCCTGTTCTGAAGTCTTTACTCTGGTTCCTCACTGACACTAAGAAAGAGGATCACATCACTCCTGTTCTGAAGTCTTTACTCTGGTTCCTCACTAACACTAAGAAAGTGGATCACATCACTCCTGCTCTGAAGTCTTTACTCTGGTTCCTCACTAACACTAAGAAAGTGGATCACATCACTCCTGTTCTGAAGTCTTTACTCTGGTTCCTCACTAACACTAAGAAAGAGGATCACATCACTCCTGTTCTGAAGTCTTTACTCTGGTTCCTCACTAACACTAAGAAAGTGGATCACATCACTCCTGTTCTGAAGTCTTTACTCTGGTTCCTCTCTGACACTAAGAAAGAGGATCACATCACTCCTGTTCTGAAGTCTTTACTCTGGTTCCTCTCTGACACTAAGAAAGAGGATCACATCACTCCTGTTCTGAAGTCTTTACTCTGGTTCCTCACTGACACTAAGAAAGTGGATCACATCACTCCTGTTCTGAAGTCTTTACTCTGGTTCCTCACTGACACTAAGAGAGTGGATCACATCACTCCTGTTCTGAAGTCTTTACTCTGGTTCCTCACTGACACTAAGAAAGTGGATCACGTCACTCCTGTTCTGAAGTCTTTACTCTGGTTCCTCACTGACACTAAGAAAGTGGATCACATCACTCCTGTTCTGAAGTCTTTACTCTGGTTCCTCACTGACACTAAGAAAGTGGATCACATCACTCCTGTTCTGAAGTCTTTACACTGGTTCCTCTCTGACACTAAGAAAGTGGATCACATCACTCCTGTTCTGAAGTCTTTACTCTGGTTCCTCACTGACACTAAGAAAGTGGATCACTCCTGTTCTGAAGTCTTTACTCTGGTTCCTCACTGACACTAAGAAAGTGGATCACATCACTCCTGTTCTGAAGTCTTTACTCTGGTTCCTCACTGACACTAAGAAAGTGGATCACATCACTCCTGTTCTGAAGTCTTTACTCTGGTTCCTCACTGACACTAAGAAAGTGGATCACATCACTCCTGTTCTGAAGTCTTTACTCTGGTTCCTCACTAACACTAAGAAAGTGGATCACTCCTGTTCTGAAGTCTTTACTCTGGTTCTTCACTGACACTAAGAAAGTGGATCACATCACTCCTGTTCTGAAGTCTTTACTCTGGTTCCTCTCTGACACTAAGAAAGTGGATCACTCCTGTTCTGAAGTCTTTACTCTGGTTCCTCACTGACACTAAGAAAGAGGATCACATCACTCCTGTTCTGAAGTCTTTACTCTGGTTCCTCACTGACACTAAGAAAGTGGATCACATCACTCCTGTTCTGAAGTCTTTACTCTGGTTCCTCACTAACACTAAGAAAGTGGATCACATCACTCCTGTTCTGAAGTCTTTACTCTGGTTCCTCACTAACACTAAGAAAGTGGATCACATCACTCCAGTTCTGAAGTCTTTACTCTGGTTCCTCACTGACACTAAGAAAGTGGATCACATCACTCCTGTTCTGAAGTCTTTACTCTGGTTCCTCACTAACACTAAGAAAGTGGATCACATCACTCCTGTTCTGAAGTCTTTACTCTGGTTCCTCACTAACACTAAGAAAGTGGATCACATCACTCCTGTTCTGAAGTCTTTACTCTGGTTCCTCACTAACACTAAGAAAGAGGATCACATCACTCCAGTTCTGAAGTCTTTACTCTGGTTCCTCACTGACACTAAGAAAGTGGATCACATCACTCCTGTTCTGAAGTCTTTACTCTGGTTCCTCACTAACACTAAGAAAGTGGATCACATCACTCCAGTTCTGAAGTCTTTACTCTGGTTCCTCACTGACACTAAGAAAGTGGATCACATCACTCCTGTTCTGAAGTCTTTACTCTGGTTCCTCACTGACACTAAGAAAGTGGATCACATCACTCCTGTTCTGAAGTCTTTACTCTGGTTCCTCACTGACACTAAGAAAGTGGATCACATCACTCCTGTTCTGAAGTCTTTACTCTGGTTCCTCACTGACACTAAGAAAGTGGATCACTCCTGTTCTGAAGTCTTTACTCTGGTTCCTCTCTAACACTAAGAAAGTGGATCACATCACTCCTGTTCTGAAGTCTTTACTCTGGTTCCTCACTGACACTAAGAAAGTGGATCACATCACTCCTGTTCTGAAGTCTTTACTCTGGTTCCTCACTAACACTAAGAGAGTGGATCACATCACTCCTGTTCTGAAGTCTTTACTCTGGTTCCTCACTGACACTAAGAAAGTGGATCACATCACTCCTGTTCTGAAGTCTTTACTCTGGTTCCTCACTGACACTAAGAAAGAGGATCACATCACTCCTGTTCTGAAGTCTTTACTCTGGTTCCTCACTAACACTAATTTATTATTATTTACTTTTATTCATGTATTTTTTCTTTTCTTTTTTATTTTATTATCTTTTCTATTTAATGACTGTTTTTAAATGCCTTTGTCTGAATGTCTTTCATTTTTGTAAAGCACCTTGAATTGCCTTGTGTTGAAAGGTGCTGTATAAATAAAAACTTGCCTATGAAACGTACTAATAAACGCACGATGGAGACTGAGAAGCTTACATTATAAGGAAAGCCGAAGAATGAGGTCAATGAATTTAAATATCTGGGGTTATGGTGAGAGAGTAAATGTACATGGAAAACCCATATTAAACATTTGGAAACAAAATCCCAAAAAGTTCTGAACCTAAGAGCGGTGGCTGGATGTGACTGGGGGTCAGACAAACAGGCACTAGTTCACATCTATAGGGCAGTTATGAGGACAACACTGGATGACGGGTGGATAATAAATGCAGCAGCAGCAGCAGCAAAAACATCATTACTAAAAATGGATAACAATATAAAGGGTTACGGTGTGTAAAGGTGCAATTAAGTCTAACCCCGATTAATGCAATACTAGTTGAAGCAGGAGAGACTCCATTGGAGCTAAGAAGAGAGAAAATTGCTCTTGCTTATTGGGTCAGGTTAAAAGGAAGGAAGGAAATATCACAAACAAAATATTACAGGATTGCTGGGAATATTCCAAGTTCCAGGGGCGTGGCTTTGGATGGAAAAGTAGGGTGCGAGTGGAGCCTCGCAGCGGCGAAACCGTGCTGCGCCACACTAATTGCGCCGCATTTTCGGCTCAGTGGGGCCACCCTCTCTAAGATGAGGCCCCACGCAGTTTGCATGACCGGCCTGTAGGGACGGCCCTGTATCCCAGACTTTAAAATATCGATCTCAAAAAGAGCGTCTGATCAACTATCAGTGTACACAGCAGAAATGCCGGCTGTAATAATAGAACTACAGTGGGTTGGAGAGGTCAGAGCAGAGAGGGTGGTGATATGCACAGATTCATTATTCATATTACAAAGCATACAATCAACAACAACTACTAGAGAAGACATTCTCATAGAACTGAATCATAGCCTGTTAAGACTGCACAGAAGCGGCTTAGATCTACAGTTCTGCTGGGTGCCTGCACATGAGGGGGGGAAAGGGAACGAGTGCACATGAGGGGGGGGAAAGGGAACGAGTGTGCTGATAAATGAGTAAAAGGTGCACTACAAAAGCAAATCACTTTATCAGTTCAACTTGGAGAAGGAGAAGGAAAAGCAGTCATTAAGAAGAAAGGGATGGAGATCTGGCAGAAGAGGTGGAAGGAAGACCAGAAAGGCAAGGACTATCACAAAGTACAAAATACAATTACAATTAATATTCATAAAGAAAGAAACAGAAGGGAGGAAATCACGATAGCTAGACTCAGACTGGATCACACAGCTTTGAATGGTGCGCTGTATGTCATGGGGAAAGTGACAGTGACAAGTGCAGGAGCTGTGGAGTTAAAGAACATGTTGTAGTGATCACTTATTAACACACTGACACATAATTCACACTTGGAACTACAGGTTAGGGGTATTGTTTCCTCACGGACATATATGTGGTTAACTATAGGCCTACATATTGTGTGCCCTCCTGGCTTCTTTCTCTTTTCTTCCCGGACTGCAACCGGACAACATGACCCTTTTGCACCTTCGATGCACCGCCTCCGACTCCTATCTCTCGGCACTACAATGTGGAACATATCTTAATACATTGTGACATCTATAAAGCTGAAAGAGAAAAACTACAGGATGAAGTTTCAGAGGCAGAGAGGGAGAGGAGTTGGTGTTCTGGGAACAGAAGGAGTAAGAGCTACCAGAAAGGCACTGTTTACTTTTCTGAGGGAAACTGGGGGAGGAAAAATAATTTAACATTAGGTCAGGAAAGAACATAGATTGTTGTTTTGTTTTATGTTTTTAGTTTATTTATTTGTGATTAGATGATATCATAGATACGTCCATGAGTTAAGACAGGGGTCGGCAACCCGCGGCCCTCGAGCCGCATGCGGCCCTTTAAGCCCTCTGCTCTGGCTCCCTTGAGCTTAGATACAAATAAGAAGAAAATAAAGGTATTTGTAGGACTATTTATATTTTGTTGCATGGTTGAAAATGTTTCGTATCTTGTATTTTGAGGTGATACTGTGACACATAAATAAAAAACAAAACGGTTTTAATTAGGTCAACTAAAATATGCGTCACATCCTGCTACGGTCCCGCGCGAGCGCCTTTTCCTGCGGGTGAATAACCTGACCCCCGGCTCCATGAGCGAACTATGGATAAATCAAAGAAAAATAAAGTACCGGAGGAACACAGGATTTAATTCTGTGTGGACAGAGTTATCTGCTTTCCCAGCAAACGATGCTGGTTTACCGGTATGTTTGATATGTAGAGAGAAGTTGTCAGCAGAAGTGCTGCAGCCTTTACGTATCGAGGAACAACACGGGAGAGGAAGACAGCTGACGATCTTCAGTCATAATTCAATGGGGTATGTAATTTATTTCAGAAAACACTTTTTGTTATATTCCATGGAATGCTCTTAACGTCCCGATAGCAATGAATATATTAAATGCTTTGACAATAAATACATACACAAAGTAATCTCTGGAAGCCGTAGCGCTGTAAAAAGCACGACCAATCATCTGAGCCGGCTAAAGTAACTGGATGTAACCTGCCTGTCAGCCTTCTGTCTGTGCACAAACTGATCTCGTGCCCTCATTGGTGATGTGCGCGTTCGTGTGTGTTAGAGGAGGGACTCTGTGAGGAAGTCTGAAGGAAGAGGCAGATTTTTTCCGGTTGTGTATTTTCAAACTCTAGCGCACTCGAGCTGGTTTCTCCATTCTTACCTACCCCACCTTTAATTCTTTTTAGGGTGCAGCTATATGTTTTATTTATTTCAAAATCGGCCCATTTTAATTATATATTTGTTTCCTCCAAATGTGCAGATGACTCCCCAAGTGCTGTGTTTAATTTATTTTAAATTAGGCCTCTGTATTATTTTGAATTCTCCTTATAGGAGTTCTCTGTTTCTTATTAGAGGTTAACAGTTTTATATAACTTAATAAATAGCCTAATACATGCAAAAAAACTGTAGTTTCTGTCTGATATAACAATAAATACAACTTTATTAGCTATGAAATATGTTTTGCGGCTCCAGACAATTAATTTGTGTTGGCAACAGGAGCAAAATGGCTCTTTTGGTCAAAAAGGTTGCAGACCTCTGAGTTAAGAGATGGAATGATAAG
Source organism: Notothenia rossii (assembly GCF_949606895.1). NCBI lineage: Eukaryota > Metazoa > Chordata > Actinopteri > Perciformes > Nototheniidae > Notothenia > Notothenia rossii. The sequence goes on from NC_136901.1 coordinate 95,583,237, forward strand.
ATGATTCACATTCATGTCCAGTAGGTGGCGGCCTGCACCTTCAAGCTGTTTGCAATCCGCCAACAACCGAGAGAAGAAGTTGAAGAAGAGCCTCCGTTAGCTTCTCTCGGCTAGCAGCTATTAGCTCCACTTCCGGCAGGTTATCGTCTCTAAAACTACACCTTTCTGCTCTAAACGTTTGACTTGTGACTTCGTTTCTTCACGAACACACTGCGGTCCTATCTCTCCAGATCCCCGGGTTTATTTCTAGGTGAGAATAAGCTTTATTTCTGTCCGTGGTTAGCCGCATGCTAACTGTTTTGATGCTAAAGCTGTTATGGTAACATCTGTATTAAAACTACAGATATAAGATGAGATATCCTCTATTCATCCTTGATTATAGACTACAACAAACCACGTGTTTCACAACTCTTCATTCTTTATATTTCAGGTGTTTAAAAGGTATATTCACTTCCTTTGTGTGTCTCTTACTTTCGTGTCTCCATGTATTTCCCTCAGTTTAAACTTCAAACTGTTTCTGCAGCTCTTAACATTACATTGAATAAACAATAAGGCATTACTTTGTGTTAAATCTGACTCTATACATCTTTGTATTATAGCTTAATATCATGTTTAATCCAGGGGGAAGCCTTACATAATAATAATGCTCTTTATCTGTAGAGCAGATTTCAGATCAAACTACTCAAAGCAAACATCACAGAGAATACAGTTACCAGCCAAGGTCAAACAAACACACCTCAAATAGACATTTAAACATACATTTAGATTAAAGTCTCTACGATAAGATAGTGCTTTAAAAGGAGGATAGTGCACAATCAGGGGACAGTGATTAGTGCGTTAAGTCAAAGTCAGCTTTATGGTCAAAATGTCTACATGTGTTATACAGACGTCTTGAGATACCGTTTCCCGCAGTCACACAGTGAGAGGAGGAGAGAGGAGGAGAGAGGGAGGGAGGGAGAAAGGGAGTTCAGCATCCTGACCCTAAAGCCGTTCAGCATCCTCTCAGCGGCTCCTGGTCACACTGAAATCAGGGATGATCCTCTTTGCTGTTATATATATTTATTTGTTGTCAGTATGAAAGCAAACAAATACAATTGAGTCCAAATGGCAAAGCTGGAAATGTAGAAGTCATTACCCACTCGTTCCACATTTATCCAACATGTTATTACACCCCTTTATTATGTTTACGTACTGGTCGTGGTGAGACCTAATTCAAGTCTTCAGTCCACCCCGATGTACCTGGATCCTTCTAGTTCCCCTCCATTAGCCTGCCTCACTGCTGCAGAGACACACCATGGCATCAGCTCGGCACCAAAGGATCATCCTGACACTATATTGATTTAGAAGGGTCATCATCATCATCATCATCATCATCATCAATAAACACATCTGTAAATGCTCCAGAGTGAGTCAAGAGGTAGTTTTCATCTGTAGTCCCGGGACAGGTGCTGCTAGTCACCCTAAACACAACCTTTAAGATAACAGAATAGAATCAGGAAGAACAACAACACAGAGATCAGAGAGCAAGAAGGTAACTGATTTTCCCCATCAGGGTTTTCATAGGGATTGAAATGAACTTTGATGCGACTTGTTCTCTGGTTGTTTCTGGGATTCGGTCCCATGGTTGATCAGCATAAACAGAACCTTTAGACCGACTGAAATACGTCCTCCTGAGTGGAATAATATCCTCTCACTGCACCTGTTGTTTACCTGTATGGTGATAAACTGAGGAGGCGAGGCCGTGGATCATCTGGTACAGAAGGCCAGCTGTCATGTTTCATGATGATTCTCCACACGTTGTATTTTGAAGTATGGGGCAGTGATGTGGTCTTGACAAGCCTTTCTCTAAACACTCCAGAACCCCTCTTTCTGTGGGTCAGATTTCACATCTCTGTCTTCCCGACACCTTCTGTCCTCACTTCAGACAGAGACAGATTATCCTCAATAACAGGTTTTTAACTGGGATATCAATGACATAATATGTTCTCTGATTGTTGCACCTGTTGTTTACCTGTATGGTGATAAAGTCTCTGAGAGGAGGTGAGGCCGTGGAGGATCTGGTACAGATGATGATTCTCCACACGTTGTATTTTTGAAGTATTGGCAGTGATGAGAATACGCTATGTGTTCTTGAAAAGCCTCCAGTACCTCTTTCTGTGGGTCAGATTTCACATCTCTGTCTTCCCGACACCTTCTTTCCTCAGTTCCTCGTCCCATCATGTCTCAGAACTACCCGTACAGACCTCCGCCCGCCGACTCCGATCTCAGACCCGTTCCTGGACCATACGGATCTTCAGACCGACGCCACGCCTCCTCTTCCACCACCCCGTCGTCTTCAGACTTTTACAGGCCGCCTCCAGAGTCCATCCTGCCTCCTCCCTCGTCCTCCAGAGGTTCCTCCTGGTCTCAGGACGGGGCTCTGAGCATCCTGAACAGCTGTGGACTGGAACCAGAAGACCTCGCTCTTCTTGCTGAACTTCCAGAAGACGTCCTGACCGTCGAATCCCTTCCTCAAGTCCTCAAGCAGATCAAGGGAAAGAGGGGCACCGTGAGACCTTCGAATACTCCTTCCTCCTCTTCCTCTTCTTCTTATCCACCCAGATCCTCTACCACCACAAGCAACTGGGATCCTCCCCGCAACCAGTACCCACAGAGCCACTTAACACCCGGTAATCTTTTACCGGAACTGGATCGCTGGGGGAATCCCATCACCTTCAACTCACCATCGTCATCCTCGTCCTCCAGCTACCAGGTGGACTTCAAACCAGGAGCTTCTGGGAAGACGGGCAGAAACGCCAGTCAATTTTCCCCTAAAGACTACAACCATGGACCCTCTGAGTTCGGCAAGAAGGCCGGTGGTCCATCTGTCTCTCAAGACTACAACTACGGACCAGGACCTTCTGATTTTGGTAAGATGGGTAGAGATGCAGGTCCAGTTTCCTCTCTAGACTACGACTCCAGACCTTCTGAGTTCGGCAAGAAAGTTGCTGGTCCAGTTGTATCTCAAGACTACAACTACGACTCCAGACCTTCTGATTTTGGCAACACGGCAAGAGATGCCAGTCTATTTTCCCCGAAAGACTACAACTACAGAACCTCTGATTATGTTCAGTCGAGCAGAGACGCCGCTCCACTTTCCTCTCTAGACTACAAACACGAATCTGGACCTTCTGATTACGGTAAGACGGGCCGATACGCCAGTCCAGTTTCTTCTTTAGACTATAACCACGGATCGGCACTGCTTGGTTTTGGTAAGAAAGGCAGCGTCGCCGGTCCAGCTTCTCCTAAAGACTACAACCATGGACCCTCTGAGTTCGGCAAGAAAGCCGGTGGTCCGCTTGTCTCTCAAGGCGACATCTACACACCAGGACCTTCTGATTTTGGTAAGAAAGGCAGCGTCTCCGGTCCAGTTTCCTCGCAGGTCCGACCCTCTTTCGGCTCTGCGGGATGGGACAAGAAACCCCGTCCTTCCCGTTTCTCTCAGCCGGTTCAGAATTACGGTCCAGTTACTCTTCCTCCTCCTGAAGAGCCGCTTCTGAAACCTGGTTCTGGTCGCGATGGAGGATCTGAGGTTTCTTCCATGATGCCGTCGAAGGAGAAAGCTCTGGATTTCCACGGGAAGTCTCCTCCATTGTTCCCCTACTCTTGCTCTCTGTGTGACATCACTGTGATGTCAGAGAAGGTAAGTAGCACCTGCACCTGGATACCTGAGTCTGATGGGGATGGGGGGGGGGGGTGAGTTAGGAACCAGTGAGACCAGCTTCAGTTATGGTTCTTCTTCTTCTTGTGTTCCAGGTGTGGATTAAACACATCAACGGGCCTCACCATGCAGACGGACAGCTCAACCTGCTGCAGCAGTAAGTTCCTCTCTGTTATATAAGGAATAAAGAACACCTCCTGACCTACCTACCTACCTAGCTAACTCATTAACTACCTGACTGACTGATTGACTGACTGACTGACTGACTGACTGACTGAAGACACTTCACCCCAAATTGCTCCTGTGTAATGTAACTAACTAACCCACTCACTAACTAGCTAACTAACTAACTCTGTTATCTGTTCTGCAGGTTTCCTAACTGGGACTGCCGCATGGATTCAATCAGCAGGTCGGTGTTACAGCACCTTAATGTAGTCTGTATATATTTATACAGCCCTCTGACTACTTCCTGCTCATTAAAGTCGTTTATATAGAGCTTTGGATCATCTTAAATCTATTTTGCCATTTCAGTGCTGACAGCCAATCAGAGAAGAAGAACGTCGAGGCGAAACCCGCCCGGCAACAGACAGCCAATCAGAAGTCCTCCGGTAAAAACAGCCTTTTGTTTTCTATCAGTATTCACAGTACTACCTTCTTTACTGTCCTAAAGTCTTCTCTCTGTGTTCAACAGACTCTCACCCGAAGAAAGCCCCCCAGAAGAAGGTAAAGACTCCGAGAGCACCACAGCTCCTCTACGGACTGAAGTACTTTAATATGTTGTGTTTCCTCACAGGTGTCGGAGAAATGTAAAGTGGTGTGTGTGAAGTTTCCGGCTCAGTCTGTGGACGAGGCGTACCTGAAGAAACTCACCGAACCGTTCGGGAAGATCGTGAAGATCCTCATGTTCCCGTCTCTGGTGAGTCCATCACACAGCAGGGCAGTATAGTCATTTGCCCCTTTTCCACCAAACCGGTTCCAGGGCTGGTTCCGGGCTACAGCCTGATTCAGCTCCGGTTCTTCCTGTTTCCACCGCAGTGGAGCCGGCTCTCAGCACCGAAAACGGATTCTTAGCTGGCCCCACTCGGCTGCCCGGCAAGAACCCAGAACCAAGAACCAATACTCCACGCTTACGTCGGAGGGGGGCGAGATTAACCTGAGCTAACCGTTCATGGCGAGTACGGCAAATGAAAGTTGTAACAAGCAGTAGCGCTGAGCAAAGTGACCAGAACGCAACCACACACACTTCATAAAGTCAGGCAGCACTAACCAGGCTTTGTGTGATTCTGTTTCTTTGTGCCTTACTTTGACCTCCGTTCGCTGTCATTGATCATTGTGGAGAGAGCCAGACGTTTTGTTTTGTATTATAGCAGCTATCGGATGGAATCAATACATGGGCTGCTCAGGTTGTCATGTCCGACTATGTAGAATCATAATGAAAAATACGCCTGTAGAAAACGGCTTATGCCACAATAGGATAGCAACAAGTAGTCAAGATAGTCAGTTTAGCTTCGGATGCTATGCTAACATCAAGGTTCAGGGTTCAACGCTTGTATTAGTCATACGTACAGTAGCTACAGTGTAGTTATGACGATGGAAATCTTAGGTCACAGGCTCCTCCAACAGAGCAACACAACAGAAAGACAGAATCACCCATTTTATACCAGAGAAACTTTCACTACGCCGTTGTGATGCCCTATGATTAAAAGCAACACGATCATCGACCCAACGCAGTCCCCCGTTGTTGTTGTTGCTGTTGCTGTTGTTGTGAGCGGCATTGGGGAGAAAATCTGCGACGTAAGCGATGACGCAGCAGCGGCAGCACCAGTTGGGCTCTGAGCAGTGGAAACACAAGTGCTGCTACAGAGAAGAACCAGTTCTGAACCAGAAGAGCACAGAGCTAGAACTGGAAGTAGTTTGGTGGAAGAGGGGCCTATGAGCTGCAGACAGACCATCATGTAGCTTTTTAAATGTTATTGTTTTGTGAACCAGGCGTTTGTGGAGCTGGGCTCGGCGGACCAGGCCAGGGATTTGGTGAAATATCACGAAAACTTTCCTCTGACTCTGAATGGAGCGGCGATCGAGTTCAAACTGTCCAACACCTTCAGCTTCCTGCAGGTACATTCATCCAATCAGACGCTGAGAGATTCATCCAATCAGACACTGAGAGATTCATCCAATCAGACGCTGAGAGATTCATCCAATCAGACGCTGAGGAGCATTATCTTCATTATTACCTTTAGTATCAATGTGACAGATGCTCCATTTGAACAAAGTAATACATACATATGATTACATTACATATATATAAAAAGGGAAAGTTAGAATAAAACAGATCTGGTAGTTTACCTTCACCTGAAACACCAAATACACAACTAACTAAATAACTAACTAACAAACAAACAAAATAACAAACTTAATAACTAACAAATGAACTTACTAAATATCAATATCTCTAGAGAAGTCAGGTAGTTTACCTTCTCCTGAAACACTAACTAACTAACGTAGTCTCTATGTCTCTAGAGAAGTCAGGTAGTTTACCTTCACCTGAAACACTAACTAACTAACGTAGTCTCTATGTCTCTAGAGAAGTCAGGTAGTTTACCTTCACCTGAAACACTAACTAACTAACGTAGTCTCTATGTCTCTAGTGAAGTCAGGTAGTTTACCTTCACCTGAAACACTAACTAACTAACGTAGTCTCTATGTCTCTAGAGAAGTCAGGTAGTTTACCTTCTCCTGAAACACTAACTAACTAACGTAGTCTCTATGTCTCTAGTGAAGTCAGGTAGTTTACCTTCTCCTGAAACACTAACTAACTAACGTAGTCTCTATGTCTCTAGAGAAGTCAGGTAGTTTACCTTCACCTGAAACACTAACTAACTAACGTAGTCTCTATGTCTCTAGAGAAGTCAGGTAGTTTACCTTCACCTGAAACACTAACTAACTAACGTAGTCTCTATGTCTCTAGAGAAGTCAGGTAGTTTACCTTCTCCTGAAACACTAACTAACTAACGTAGTCTCTATGTCTCTAGTGAAGTCAGGTAGTTTACCTTCTCCTGAAACACTAACTAACTAACGTAGTCTCTATGTCTCTAGTGAAGTCAGGTAGTTTACCTTCTCCTGAAACACTAACTAACTAACGTAGTCTCTATGTCTCTAGTGAAGTCAGGTAGTTTACCTTCTCCTGAAACACTAACTAACTAACGTAGTCTCTATGTCTCTAGAGAAGTCAGGTAGTTTACCTTCACCTGAAACACTAACTAACTAACGTAGTCTCTATGTCTCTAGAGAAGTCAGGTAGTTTACCTTCACCTGAAACACTAACTAACTAACGTAGTCTCTATGTCTCTAGAGAAGTCAGGTAGTTTACCTTCACCTGAAACACTAACTAACTAACGTAGTCTCTATGTCTCTAGAGAAGTCAGGTAGTTTACCTTCACCTGAAACACTAACTAACTAACGTAGTCTCTATGTCTCTAGTGAAGTCAGGTAGTTTACCTTCTCCTGAAACACTAACTAACTAACGTAGTCTCTATGTCTCTAGAGAAGTCAGGTAGTTTACCTTCACCTGAAACACTAACTAACTAACGTAGTCTCTATGTCTCTAGAGAAGTCAGGTAGTTTACCTTCACCTGAAACACTAACTAACTAACGTAGTCTCTATGTCTCTAGTGAAGTCAGGTAGTTTACCTTCTCCTGAAACTCCTCCAGATTAATAAAGTTTCCCCTCAGAGCTCTCGGGTGGTGAGTTTCTTCCCGGCACCATCGGGGGACGACAGCCAATCAGATCTTCTGGCCATCGTGAAGCGCTTCGGGGAGCCAATCCTCACCCTGTTCCTGCCCTCCAAGGTGAGGGGAACTGTTATTGTGTATTTACTTCAACAAGGACCATGCATACAAATACATTAATCTCACAGAAGAGAAGAGAGGAATTATGCCAGATTTGATCATATTTATTATCACATAACGAAACATTGCATCATCTCTATCACACAAACAATTATAGGAGCTACAGGTCGTTCAAAAGTGGTGATTGGTCAACAGCTTAGAGATGTCCCGCCCCTTACCCTATCATGTACAATGTGTTGGAGCGCTAGCCAATAGGAGCGTGAGTGTTACGTAGTGATGTCACTATGTTCTGGTAAAAGTATCCACTTCTATCTACGTTTCCTTAGAGATGTCCCGCCCCCTTAGCCTTATCACCTACAATGTGTTCGGCGTGTCCTCTCCTCTCAGACTGAGAGTCCTCTCCTGACACACTGAGAGTCCTCTCCTCTCAGACTGAGAGTCCTCTCCTCTCAGACTGAGAGTCCTCTCCTGACAGACTGAGAGTCCTCTCCTGACAGACTGAGAGTCCTCTCAGACTGAGAGTCCTCTCCTGACACACTGAGAGTCCTCTCCTCTCAGACTGAGAGTCCTCTCCTGACAGACTGAGAGTCCTCTCCTCTCAGACTGAGAGTCCTCTCCTCTCAGACTGAGAGTCCTCTCCTGACACACTGAGAGTCCTCTCCTCTCAGACTGAGAGTCCTCTCCTGACAGACTGAGAGTCCTCTCCTCTCAGACTGAGAGTCCTCTCCTGACACACTGAGAGTCCTCTCCTCTCAGACTGAGAGTCCTCTCCTCTCAGACTGAGAGTCCTCTCCTGACACACTGAGAGTCCTCTCCTCTCAGACTGAGAGTCCTCTCCTGACAGACTGAGAGTCCTCTCCTCTCAGACTGAGAGTCCTCTCCTGACACACTGAGAGTCCTCTCCTCTCAGACTGAGAGTCCTCTCCTGTCAGACTGAGAGTCCTCTCCTCTCAGACTGAGAGTCCTCTCCTGACAGACTGAGAGTCCTCTCCTCTCAGACTGAGAGTCCTCTCCTGTCAGACTGAGAGTCCTCTCCTCTCAGACTGAGAGTCCTCTCCTGACACACTGAGAGTCCTCTCCTGACAGACTGAGAGTCCTCTCCTGTCAGACTGAGAGTCCTCTCCTCTCAGACTGAGAGTCCTCTCCTGACAGACTGAGAGTCCTCTCCTCTCAGACTGAGAGTCCTCTCCTGACAGACTGAGAGTCCTCTCCTGACAGACTGAGAGTCCTCTCCTCTCAGACTGAGAGTCCTCTCCTGACAGACTGAGAGTCCTCTCCTCTCAGACTGAGAGTCCTCTCCTGACACACTGAGAGTCCTCTCCTGACAGACTGAGAGTCCTCTCCTCTCAGACTGAGAGTCCTCTCCTGACACACTGAGAGTCCTCTCCTCTCAGACTGAGAGTCCTCTCCTGACAGACTGAGAGTCCTCTCCTGACAGACTGAGAGTCCTCTCCTCTCAGACTGAGAGTCCTCTCCTGACAGACTGAGAGTCCTCTCCTCTCAGACTGAGAGTCCTCTCCTGACACACTGAGAGTCCTCTCCTGACACACTGAGAGTCCTCTCCTGTCAGACTGAGAGTCCTCTCCTCTCAGTCTGAGAGTCCTCTCCTGACAGACTGAGAGTCCTCTCCTCTCAGTCTGAGAGTCCTCTCCTGACACACTGAGAGTCCTCTCCTGACAGACTGAGAGTCCTCTCCTGAGAGACTGAGAGTCCTCTCCTCTCAGACTGAGAGTCCTCTCCTGACAGACTGAGAGTCCTCTCCTGACAGACTGAGAGTCCTCTCCTCTCAGACTGAGAGTCCTCTCCTGACACACTGAGAGTCCTCTCCTCTCAGACTGAGAGTCCTCTCCTCTCAGACTGAGAGTCCTCTCCTGACAGACTGAGAGTCCTCTCCTGTCAGACTGAGAGTCCTCTCCTCTCAGACTGAGAGTCCTCTCAGACTGAGAGTCCTCTCCTGACAGACTGAGAGTCCTCTCCTCTCAGACTGAGAGTCCTCTCCTGACAGACTGAGAGTCCTCTCCTGACATACTGAGAGTCCTCTCCTGACAGACTGAGAGTCCTCTCCTGACAGACTGAGAGTCCTCTCCTGACAGACTGAGAGTCCTCTCCTCTCAGACTGAGAGTCCTCTCCTGACAGACTGAGAGTCCTCTCCTGACAGACTGAGAGTCCTCTCCTGACACACTGAGAGTCCTCTCCTGTCAGACTGAGAGTCCTCTCCTCTCAGACTGAGAGTCCTCTCCTCTCAGACTGAGAGTCCTCTCCTGACAGACCTCAGACTGAGAGTCCTCTCCTGACAGACTGAGAGTCCTCTCCTCTCAGACTGAGAGTCCTCTCAGACTGAGAGTCCTCTCCTCTCAGACTGAGAGTCCTCTCCTGTCAGACTGAGAGTCCTCTCCTCTCAGACTGAGAGTCCTCTCCTCTCAGACTGAGAGTCCTCTCCTGTCAGACTGAGAGTCCTCTCCTCTCAGACTGAGAGTCCTCTCAGACTGAGAGTCCTCTCCTCTCAGACTGAGAGTCCTCTCCTGACAGACTGAGAGTCCTCTCCTGACAGACTGAGAGTCCTCTCCTCTCAGACTGAGAGTCCTCTCCTCTCAGACTGAGAGTCCTCTCAGACTGAGAGTCCTCTCCTGACAGACTGAGAGTCCTCTCCTCTCAGACTGAGAGTCCTCTCAGACTGAGAGTCCTCTTCTGAGAGCCTGAGAGTCCTCTCCTCTCAGACTGAGAGTCCTCTCCTGACAGACTGAGAGTCCTCTCCTCTCAGACTGAGAGTCCTCTCAGACTGAGAGTCCTCTCCTCTCAGACTGAGAGTCCTCTCAGACTGAGAGTCCTCTCCTGACAGACTGAGAGTCCTCTCCTCTCAGACTGAGAGTCCTCTCCGGACAGACTGAGAGTCCTCTCCTCTCAGACTGAGAGTCCTCTCAGACTGAGAGTCCTCTCCTGACAGACTGAGAGTCCTCTCCTGACAGACTGAGAGTCCTCTCCTGACAGACTGAGAGTCCTCTCCTCTCAGACTGAGAGTCCTCTCCTGACAGACTGAGAGTCCTCTCCTCTCAGACTGAGAGTCCTCTCCTGACATACTGAGAGTCCTCTCCTGACAGACTGAGAGTCCTCTCCTGACAGACTGAGAGTCCTCTCCTGACAGACTGAGAGTCCTCTCCTGACACACTGAGAGTCCTCTCCTCTCAGTCTGAGAGTCCTCTCCTGACAGACTGAGAGTCCTCTCCTGACAGACTGAGAGTCCTCTCCTGACAGACTGAGAGTCCTCTCCTCTCAGACTGAGAGTCCTCTCCTGACACACTGAGAGTCCTCTCCTGACAGACTGAGAGTCCTCTCCTCTCAGACTGAGAGTCCTCTCCTGACACACTGAGAGTCCTCTCCTGACAGACTGAGAGTCCTCTCCTCTCAGACTGAGAGTCCTCTCCTGACAGACTGAGAGTCCTCTCCTCTCAGACTGAGAGTCCTCTCCTCTCAGACTGAGAGTCCTCTCCTCTCAGACTGAGAGTCCTCTCAGACTGAGAGTCCTCTCCTGACAGACTGAGAGTCCTCTCCTGACAGACTGAGAGTCCTCTCCTCTCAGACTGAGAGTCCTCTCAGACTGAGAGTCCTCTCCTGACAGACTGAGAGTCCTCTCCTCTCAGACTGAGAGTCCTCTCAGACTGAGAGTCCTCTCCGGACAGACTGAGAGTCCTCTCCTCTCAGACTGAGAGTCCTCTCAGACTGAGAGTCCTCTCCTCTCAGACTGAGAGTCCTCTCCTGACAGACTGAGAGTCCTCTCCTGACAGACTGAGAGTCCTCTCCTGACAGACTGAGAGTCCTCTCCTGACAGACTGAGAGTCCTCTCCTGACAGACTGAGAGTCCTCTCCTCTCAGACTGAGAGTCCTTTCCTGACAGACTGAGAGTCCTCTCCTGTCAGACTGAGAGTCCTCTCCTCTCAGCCTGAGAGTCCTCTCCTCTCAGACTGAGAGTCCTCTCCTCTCAGACACAGAGTCCTCTCCTCTCAGACACAGAGTCCTCTCCTGACACACTGAGAGTCCTCTCCTCTCAGTCTGAGAGTCCTCTCCTGACAGACTGAGAGTCCTCTCCTCTCAGACTGAGAGTCCTCTCCTGACAGACTGAGAGTCCTCTCCTGACAGACTGAGAGTCCTCTCCTCTCAGACTGAGAGTCCTCTCCTGACACACTGAGAGTCCTCTCCTCTCAGTCTGAGAGTCCTCTCCTGACAGACTGAGAGTCCTCTCCTGACAGACTGAGAGTCCTCTCCTCTCAGACTGAGAGTCCTCTCCTGACACACTGAGAGTCCTCTCCTGACAGACTGAGAGTCCTCTCCTCTCAGACTGAGAGTCCTCTCCTGACAGACTGAGAGTCCTCTCCTCTCAGACTGAGAGTCCTCTCCTGACAGACTGAGAGTCCTCTCCTGACATACTGAGAGTCCTCTCCTGACAGACTGAGAGTCCTCTCCTGACAGACTGAGAGTCCTCTCCTGACAGACTGAGAGTCCTCTCCTCTCAGACTGAGAGTCCTCTCCTGACACACTGAGAGTCCTCTCCTGTCAGACTGAGAGTCCTCTCCTCTCAGACTGAGAGTCCTCTCAGACTGAGAGTCCTCTCCTGACAGACTGAGAGTCCTCTCCTGACAGACTGAGAGTCCTCTCCTCTCAGACTGAGAGTCCTCTCCTGACAGACTGAGAGTCCTCTCCTGACATACTGAGAGTCCTCTCCTGACAGACTGAGAGTCCTCTCCTGACAGACTGAGAGTCCTCTCCTGACAGACTGAGAGTCCTCTCCTCTCAGACTGAGAGTCCTCTCCTGACACACTGAGAGTCCTCTCCTGTCAGACTGAGAGTCCTCTCCTCTCAGACTGAGAGTCCTCTCCTGACAGACTGAGAGTCCTCTCCTGTCAGACTGAGAGTCCTCTCCTCTCAGACTGAGAGTCCTCTCAGACTGAGAGTCCTCTCCTCTCAGACTGAGAGTCCTCTCCTGACAGACTGAGAGTCCTCTCCTCTCAGACTGAGAGTCCTCTCCTCTCAGACTGAGAGTCCTCTCAGACTGAGAGTCCTCTCCTGACAGACTGAGAGTCCTCTCCTGACAGACTGAGAGTCCTCTCCTCTCAGACTGAGAGTCCTCTCAGACTGAGAGTCCTCTCCTGACAGACTGAGAGTCCTCTCCTCTCAGACTGAGAGTCCTCTCAGACTGAGAGTCCTCTCCGGACAGACTGAGAGTCCTCTCCTCTCAGACTGAGAGTCCTCTCAGACTGAGAGTCCTCTCCTGACAGACTGAGAGTCCTCTCCTGACAGACTGAGAGTCCTCTCCTGACAGACTGAGAGTCCTCTCCTCTCAGACTGAGAGTCCTCTCAGACTGAGAGTCCTCTCCTGACAGACTGAGAGTCCTCTCCTCTCAGACTGAGAGTCCTCTCAGACTGAGAGTCCTCTCCTGACAGACTGAGAGTCCTCTCCTCTCAGACTGAGAGTCCTTTCCTGACAGACTGAGAGTCCTCTCAGACTGAGAGTCCTCTCCTGACAGACTGAGAGTCCTCTCCTGTCAGACTGAGAGTCCTCTCCTGACAGACTGAGAGTCCTCTCCTGACAGACTGAGAGTCCTCTCCTGACAGACTGAGAGTCCTCTCCTCTCAGACTGAGAGTCCTCTCCTGACAGACTGAGAGTCCTCTCCTGACAGACTGAGAGTCCTCTCCTCTCAGACTGAGAGTCCTCTCCTGACACACTGAGAGTCCTCTCCTGACAGACTGAGAGTCCTCTCCTCTCAGTCTGAGAGTCCTCTCCTCTCAGTCTGAGAGTCCTCTCCTGACACACTGAGAGTCCTCTCCTGACAGACTGAGAGTCCTCTCCTCTCAGACTGAGAGTCCTCTCAGACTGAGAGTCCTCTCCTGACAGACTGAGAGTCCTCTCCTGACAGACTGAGAGTCCTCTCCTCTCAGACTGAGAGTCCTCTCCTGACACACTGAGAGTCCTCTCCTGACAGACTGAGAGTCCTCTCCTCTCAGACTGAGAGTCCTCTCCTGACAGACTGAGAGTCCTCTCCTCTCAGACTGAGAGTCCTCTCCTGACAGACTGAGAGTCCTCTCCTGACATACTGAGAGTCCTCTCCTGACAGACTGAGAGTCCTCTCCTGACAGACTGAGAGTCCTCTCCTGACAGACTGAGAGTCCTCTCCTCTCAGACTGAGAGTCCTCTCCTGACACACTGAGAGTCCTCTCCTGTCAGACTGAGAGTCCTCTCCTCTCAGACTGAGAGTCCTCTCCTGACAGACTGAGAGTCCTCTCCTGTCAGACTGAGAGTCCTCTCCTCTCAGACTGAGAGTCCTCTCAGACTGAGAGTCCTCTCCTCTCAGACTGAGAGTCCTCTCCTGACAGACTGAGAGTCCTCTCAGACTGAGAGTCCTCTCCTGACAGACTGAGAGTCCTCTCCTCTCAGACTGAGAGTCCTCTCCTCTCAGACTGAGAGTCCTCTCAGACTGAGAGTCCTCTCCTGACAGACTGAGAGTCCTCTCCTCTCAGACTGAGAGTCCTCTCAGACTGAGAGTCCTCTCCTGACAGACTGAGAGTCCTCTCCTGACAGACTGAGAGTCCTCTCCTCTCAGACTGAGAGTCCTCTCAGACTGAGAGTCCTCTCCTGACAGACTGAGAGTCCTCTCCTGACAGACTGAGAGTCCTCTCCTCTCAGACTGAGAGTCATTTCCTGACAGACTGAGAGTCCTCTCAGACTGAGAGTCCTCTCCGGACAGACTGAGAGTCCTCTCCTCTCAGACTGAGAGTCCTCTCAGACTGAGAGTCCTCTCCTGACAGACTGAGAGTCCTCTCCTGTCAGACTGAGAGTCCTCTCCTGACAGACTGAGAGTCCTCTCCTCTCAGACTGAGAGTCCTCTCAGACTGAGAGTCCTCTCCTGACAGACTGAGAGTCCTCTCCTCTCAGACTGAGAGTCATTTCCTGTCAGACTGAGAGTCCTCTCAGACTGAGAGTCCTCTCCTCTCAGTCTGAGAGTCATTTCCTGTCAGACTGAGAGGACTCTCAGACTGAGAGTCCTCTCCGGACAGACTGAGAGTCCTCTCCTCTCAGACTGAGAGTCCTCTCAGACTGAGAGTCCTCTCCTGACAGACTGAGAGTCCTCTCCTGACAGACTGAGAGTCCTCTCCTGACAGACTGAGAGTCCTCTCCTGTCAGACTGAGAGTCCTCTCCTGACAGACTGAGAGTCCTCTCCTCTCAGACTGAGAGTCCTCTCCTCTCAGACTGAGAGTCGTCTCAGTCTTAGAGTCCTCTCCTGAGAGCCTCAGTGAGCTTAAGGACTCTCTCAGTGGGTCTCAAATATTTTTGTCACCATTAATGTAAACAATTATTTCCGAGGCACACGTTTCTATGATTATTTTAGTTATAAAAAAATAAGAGAATAAATGAAAAACAGGTATGAAATACTATCTGACAGTAAATATACACTGTTTCCACAACCCACTTTTCACTTGTCACTTTATAACTTAGATGATGACCAAATATGTATACTGTATACGCTGACAGTTATTTTACTCTTATTTTTATTCATCTCCTATTTTCATAGTCTTGATTTGATTTATTATTTATTTGAGATGTTATTGATCTGTGTGAATCTTTGCTGTACTGTTTTTTTCACGCTTACCCTGTTGCTGCTTTGTACAACTGAATTTCCCCTCTGGATTAATAAAGGTTCATCTTACCTTACCTTATCTTAAAGTTTAAAAGAGTGATTTGTAAAACATCCATAAAGAAAAAGTGAATCTGTTTCCAGTTGTGTTTCAAATGGGTGTAGAGAGAGGTATCCATAGATCTCTCATGTTGCTCTCAGAGTGCACCAGATTGATGCTTTAACTTCAATATTTAAAAATAAATCTTCCCTGGGGAGCTTGCCCCCGGACCCCCCTATGTGAGGTCCACACACCACTTATAAAAACAGCACTTGACCCCTGCTTACACCTGTATGCCTCGAGCCTTCCTTGTAACAGTCACACTGTGTGTGCGTGGGGAGTGTTGCAGTAGAACATTCCTCTGGAGCTCCGGTACCTTCATGGGAAACCCTAAATGTTTGAGCACCCTCTATGAAACGTCAAGCTACCCCACAGCCCCCCCAAAAGAAATCTCTGGCGCCGCCACTGAGCCTGACTATTTGTGTTGGGGGGGCCCTGACAGAAAAGGTTTGAGAACCCCTGCTTTAACTTGACCTGTTGTTTCCCAGGCGTACGTAGAGATGAAGGACACTCCTGAGGCTCAGAAGCTGGTGGACTTCTACTCCTCCAGAGCTCTGAAGATCAACAACAACTCCATCACCGTGTCCTTCTCCGGAGAGTTCAAGACCCTGTCGTGAGTAGTATTAACGGGTCATTAACGGGTCATTAACGGGTCATTAACGGGTCATTAACGGGTCATTAACGGCTCGATTGAACATGAGAGCAGTATCTTCAGCGAGGGCCCTCGACTAAAGATTTTTCTAGTCGACCAACAGCCTTAAATGAAGGCGATCAGCCGACTAATCGTCGCACGTTTATGATGCATTATGATTGATTATAAATATATATATATGTTTCTCCCAAAATGGTTTCAGTTTCAAACGGTAATAAAGAGCATTATTACAACAGCATGGTACGTTGTGCTTCACATAAAATATAAAATAAGACTGTTATAATGAACCTTTGAAATATAAATGAAATGTAGAGAGCGCATGAGAGTAGCAGCGCACGGACGCAGCGGTGTGAACAGCAGAAGCTCAGGAAGGATTCTTAGTGTGTGTGTGAACAGCAGAAGCTCCAGGAAGGATTCTTAGTGTGTGTGAACAGCAGAAGCTCAGGAAGGATTCTTAGTGTGTGTGAACAGCAGAAGCTCCAGGAAGGATTCTTAGTGTGTGTGAACAGCAGAAGCTCAGGAAGGATTCTTAGTGTGTGTGAACAGCAGAAGCTCCAGGAAGGATTCTTAGTGTGTGTGAACAGCAGAAGCTCAGGAAGGATTCTTAGTGTGTGTGAACAGGAGAAGCTCAGGAAGGATTCTTAGTGTGTGTGAACAGGAGAAGCTCCAGGAAGGATTCTTAGTGTGTGTGAACAGCAGAAGCTCCAGGAAGGATTCTTACTGTGTGTGAACAGCAGAAGCTCAGGAAGGATTCTTACTGTGTGTGAACAGCAGAAGCTCAGGAAGGATTCTTAGTGTGTGTGTGAACAGCAGAAGCTCCAGGAAGGATTCTTACTGTGTGTGAACAGCAGAAGCTCCAGGAAGGATTCTTAGTGTGTGTGAACAGCAGAAGCTCCAGGAAGGATTCTTAGTGTGTGTGAACAGCAGAAGCTCAGGAAGGATTCTTAGTGTGTGTGAACAGCAGAAGCTCAGGAAGGATTCTTAGTGTGTGTGAACAGCAGAAGCTCCAGGAAGGATTCTTAGTGTGTGTGAACAGGAGAAGCTCCAGGAAGGATTCTTAGTGTGTGTGAACAGCAGAAGTTCCAGGAAGGATTCTTAGTGTGTGTGAACAGCAGAAGCTCCAGGAAGGATTCTTAGTGTGTGTGTGAACAGCAGAAGTTCCAGGAAGGATTCTTAGTGTGTGTGAACAGCAGAAGTTCCAGGAAGGATTCTTAGTGTGTGTGAACAGCAGAAGCTCCAGGAAGGATTCTTAGTGTGTGTGAACAGCAGAAGCTCAGGAAGGATTCTTAGTGTGTGTGAACAGCAGAAGCTCCAGGAAGGATTCTTAGTGTGTGTGTGAACAGCAGAAGCTCAGGAAGGATTCTTAGTGTGTGTGTGTGAACAGCAGAAGCTCAGGAAGGATTCTTAGTGTGTGTGAACAGCAGAAGCTCCAGGAAGGATTCTTAGTGTGTGTGAACAGCAGAAGCTCCAGGAAGGATTCTTAGTGTGTGTGAACAGCAGAAGCTCTGGTAAGGATTCTTAGTGTGTGTGAACAGCAGAAGCTTCAGGAAGGATTCTTAGTGTGTGTGAACAGCAGAAGCTCCAGGAAGGATTCTTAGTGTGTGTGTGAACAGCAGAAGCTCAGGAAGGATTCTTAGTGTGTGTGAACAGGAGAAGCTCCAGGAAGGATTCTTAGTGTGTGTGAACAGCAGAAGCTCAGGAAGGATTCTTAGTGTGTGTGAACAGCAGAAGCTCAGGAAGGATTCTTAGTGTGTGTGAACAGCAGAAGCTCCAGGAAGGATTCTTAGTGTGTGTGAACAGCAGAAGCTCCAGGAAGGATTCTTAGTGTGTGTGAACAGCAGAAGTTCCAGGAAGGATTCTTAGTGTGTGTGAACAGCAGAAGCTCCAGGAAGGATTCTTAGTGTGTGTGAACAGCAGAAGCTCAGGAAGGATTCTTAGTGTGTGTGAACAGCAGAAGCTCCAGGAAGGATTCTTAGTGTGTGTGAACAGCAGAAGCTCAGGAAGGATTCTTAGTGTGTGTGAACAGCAGAAGCTCAGGAAGGATTCTTAGTGTGTGTGAACAGCAGAAGCTCAGGAAGGATTATTAGTGTGTGTGAACAGCAGAAGCTCAGGAAGGATTCTTAGTGTGTGTGAACAGCAGAAGCTCCAGGAAGGATTCTTAGTGTGTGTGAACAGCAGAAGCTCCAGGAAGGATTCTTAGTGTGTGTGAACAGCAGAAACTCCAGGAAGGATTCTTAGTGTGTGTGAACAGCAGAAGCTCCAGGAAGGATTCTTAGTGTGTGTGTGAACAGCAGAAGCTCCAGGAAGGATTCTTAGTGTGTGTGTGAACAGCAGAAGCTCCAGGAAGGATTCTTAGTGTGTGTGAACAGCAGAAGCTCCAGGAAGGATTCTTAGTGTGTGTGAACAGCAGAAGCTCCAGGAAGGATTCTTAGTGTGTGTGAACAGCAGAAGCTCAGGAAGGATTCTTAGTGTGTGTGAACAGCAGAAGCTCCAGGAAGGATTCTTAGTGTGTGTGAACAGCAGAAGCTCCAGGAAGGATTCTTAGTGTGTGTGAACAGCAGAAGCTCAGGAAGGATTCTTAGTGTGTGTGAACAGCAGAAGCTCCAGGAAGGATTCTTAGTGTGTGTGAACAGCAGAAGCTCCAGGAAGGATTCTTAGTGTGTGTGAACAGCAGAAGCTCAGGAAGGATTCTTAGTGTGTGTGAACAGCAGAAGCTCAGGAAGGATTCTTAGTGTGTGTGAACAGCAGAAGCTCAGGAAGGATTATTAGTGTGTGTGAACAGCAGAAGCTCCAGGAAGGATTCTTAGTGTGTGTGAACAGCAGAAGCTCAGGAAGGATTCTTAGTGTGTGTGAACAGCAGAAGCTCAGGAAGGATTCTTAGTGTGTGTGAACAGCAGAAGCTCAGGAAGGATTATTAGTGTGTGTGAACAGCAGAAGCTCCAGGAAGGATTCTTAGTGTGTGTGAACAGCAGAAGCTCCAGGAAGGATTCTTAGTGTGTGTTAACAGCAGAAGCTCAGGAAGGATTATTAGTGTGTGTGAACAGCAGAAGCTCCAGGAAGGATTCTTAGTGTGTGTGAACAGCAGAAGCTCAGGAAGGATTCTTAGTGTGTGTGTGAACAGGAGAAGCTCAGGAAGGATTCTTAGTGTGTGTGTGAACAGGAGAAGCTCAGGAAGGATTCTTAGTGTGTGTGAACAGCAGAAGCTCTGGAAGGATTCTTAGTGTGTGTGTGAACAGGAGAAGCTCAGGAAGGATTCTTAGTGTGTGTGAACAGCAGAAGCTCCAGGAAGGATTCTTAGTGTGTGTGAACAGCAGAAGCTCCAGGAAGGATTCTTAGTGTGTGTGAACAGCAGAAGCTCAGGAAGGATTCTTAGTGTGTGTGAACAGCAGAAGCTCAGGAAGGATTCTTAGTGTGTGTGAACAGCAGAAGCTCAGGAAGGATTCTTAGTGTGTGTGAACAGCAGAAGCTCAGGAAGGATTCTTAGTGTGTGTGAACAGCAGAAGCTCAGGAAGGATTCTTAGTGTGTGTGAACAGCAGAAGCTCAGGAAGGATTCTTAGTGTGTGTGAACAGCAGAAGCTCCAGGAAGGATTCTTAGTGTGTGTGAACAGCAGAAGCTCCAGGAAGGATTCTTAGTGTGTGTGAACAGCAGAAGCTCAGGAAGGATTCTTAGTGTGTGTGAACAGCAGAAGCTCAGGAAGGATTCTTAGTGTGTGTGAACAGCAGAAGCTCAGGAAGGATTCTTAGTGTGTGTGAACAGCAGAAGCTCAGGAAGGATTCTTAGTGTGTGTGAACAGCAGAAGCTCTGGAAGGATTCTTAGTGTGTGTGAACAGCAGAAGCTCCAGGAAGGACTCTTAGTGTGTGTGAACAGCAGAAGCTCAGGAAGGATTCTTAGTGTGTGTGAACAGCAGAAGCTCCAGGAAGGATTCTTAGTGTGTGTGAACAGCAGAAGCTCAGGAAGGATTCTTAGTGTGTGTGAACAGCAGAAGCTCCAGGAAGGACTCTTAGTGTGTGTGAACAGCAGAAGCTCCAGGAAGGATTCTTAGTGTGTGTGAACAGCAGAAGCTCCAGGAAGGATTCTTAGTGTGTGTGAACAGCAGAAGCTCCAGGAAGGATTCTTAGTGTGTGTGAACAGCAGAAGCTCCAGGAAGGATTCTTAGTGTGTGTGAACAGCAGAAGCTCCAGGAAGGATTCTTAGTGTGTGTGAACAGCAGAAGCTCCAGGAAGGATTCTTAGTGTGTGTGAACAGCAGAAGCTCCAGGAAGGATTCTTAGTGTGTGTGAACAGCAGAAGCTCCAGGAAGGATTCTTAGTGTGTGTGAACAGCAGAAGCTCCAGGAAGGATTCTTAGTGTGTGTGAACAGCAGAAGCTCCAGGAAGGATTCTTAGTGTGTGTGAACAGGAGAAGCTCCAGGAAGGATTCTTAGTGTGTGTGAACAGCAGAAGCTCCAGGAAGGATTCTTAGTGTGTGTGAACAGCAGAAGTTCCAGGAAGGATTCTTAGTGTGTGTGAACAGCAGAAACTCAGGAAGGATTCTTAGTGTGTGTGAACAGCAGAAGCTCCAGGAAGGATTCTTAGTGTGTGTGAACAGCAGAAGCTCAGGAAGGATTCTTAGTGTGTGTGTGTGAACAGCAGAAGCTCCAGGAAGGATTCTTAGTGTGTGTGAACAGCAGAACTCAGGAAGGATTCTTAGTGTGTGTGAACAGCAGAAGCTCAGGGAGGATTCTTAGTGTGTGTGAACAGCAGAAGCTCAGGGAGGATTCTTAGTGTGTGTGAACAGCAGAAGCTCCAGGAAGGATTCTTAGTGTGTGTGAACAGCAGAAGTTCCAGGAAGGATTCTTAGTGTGTGTGAACAGGAGAAGCTCCAGGAAGGATTCTTAGTGTGTGTGAACAGCAGAAGCTCCAGGAAGGATTCTTAGTGTGTGTGAACAGCAGAAGCTCCAGGAAGGATTCTTAGTGTGTGTGAACAGCAGAAGCTCAGGAAGGATTCTTAGTGTGTGTGAACAGCAGAAGCTCCAGGAAGGATTCTTAGTGTGTGTGTGAACAGGAGAAGCTCCAGGAAGGATTCTTAGTGTGTGTGAACAGCAGAAGCTCCAGGAAGGATTCTTAGTGTGTGTGAACAGCAGAAGCTCAGGAAGGATTCTTAGTGTGTGTGAACAGCAGAAGCTCCAGGAAGGATTCTTAGTGTGTGTGAACAGCAGAAGCTCCAGGAAGGATTCTTAGTCTGTGTGAACAGCAGAAGCTCCAGGAAGGATTCTTAGTGTGTGTGAACAGCAGAAGCTCAGGAAGGATTCTTAGTGTGTGTGAACAGCAGAAGCTCCAGGAAGGATTCTTAGTGTGTGTGAACAGCAGAAGCCCAGGAAGGATTCTTAGTGTGTGTGAACAGCAGAAGCTCCAGGAAGGATTCTTAGTGTGTGTGAACAGCAGAAGCCCAGGAAGGATTCTTAGTGTGTGTGAACAGCAGAAGCTCCAGAAGGATTCTTAGTGTGTGTGAACAGCAGAAGTTCCAGGAAGGATTCTTAGTGTGTGTGAACAGGAGAAGCTCCAGGAAGGATTCTTAGTGTGTGTGAACAGCAGAAGTTCCAGGAAGGATTCTTAGTGTGTGTGTGAACAGCAGAAGCTCCAGGAAGGATTCTTAGTGTGTGTGAACAGCAGAAGCTACAGGAAGGATTCTTAGTGTGTGTGAACAGCAGAAGCTCCAGGAAGGATTCTTAGTGTGTGTGAACAGCAGAAGTTCCAGGAAGGATTCTTAGTGTGTGTGAACAGGAGAAGCTCCAGGAAGGATTCTTAGTGTGTGTGAACAGCAGAAGTTCCAGGAAGGATTCTTAGTGTGTGTGTGAACAGCAGAAGCTCCAGGAAGGATTCTTAGTGTGTGTGAACAGCAGAAGCTACAGGAAGGATTCTTAGTGTGTGTGAACAGCAGAAGCTCCAGGAAGGATTCTTAGTGTGTGTGAACAGGAGAAGCTCCAGGAAGGATTCTTAGTGTGTGTGAACAGCAGAAGTTCCAGGAAGGATTCTTAGTGTGTGTGTGAACAGGAGAAGCTCAGGAAGGATTCTTAGTGTGTGTGAACAGGAGAAGCTCCAGGAAGGATTCTTAGTGTGTGTGAACAGCAGAAGTTCCAGGAAGGATTCTTAGTGTGTGTGTGAACAGCAGAAGCTCCAGGAAGGATTCTTAGTGTGTGTGAACAGCAGAAGCTACAGGAAGGATTCTTAGTGTGTGTGAACAGCAGAAGCTCCAGGAAGGATTCTTAGTGTGTGTGAACAGGAGAAGCTCCAGGAAGGATTCTTAGTGTGTGTGAACAGCAGAAGCTACAGGAAGGATTCTTAGTGTGTGTGAACAGCAGAAGCTCCAGGAAGGATTCTTAGTGTGTGTGAACAGCAGAAGCTCCAGGAAGGATTCTTAGTGTGTGTGAACAGCAGAAGCTCCAGGAAGGATTCTTAGTGTGTGTGTGAACAGCAGAAGCCCAGGAAGGATTCTTAGTGTGTGTGTGAACAGGAGAAGCTCCAGGAAGGATTCTTAGTGTGTGTGAACAGCAGAAGTTCCAGGAAGGATTCTTAGTGTGTGTGAACAGCAGAAGCTCCAGGAAGGATTCTTAGTGTGTGTGAACAGCAGAAGCTCCAGGAAGGATTCTTAGTGTGTGTGAACAGCAGAAGCTCCAGGAAGGATTCTTAGTGTGTGTGAACAGCAGAAGCCAGGAAGGATTCTTAGTGTGTGTGTGAACAGGAGAAGCTCCAGGAAGGATTCTTAGTGTGTGTGAACAGCAGAAGTTCCAGGAAGGATTCTTAGTGTGTGTGAACAGCAGAAGCTCCAGGAAGGATTCTTAGTGTGTGTGAACAGCAGAAGCTCAGGAAGGATTCTTAGTGTGTGTGAACAGCAGAAGCTCCAGGAAGGATTCTTAGTGTGTGTGAACAGCAGAAGCTCCAGGAAGGATTCTTAGTGTGTGTGAACAGCAGAAGCTCCAGGAAGGATTCTTAGTGTGTGTGAACAGCAGAAGCTCCAGGAAGGATTCTTAGTGTGTGTGAACAGCAGAAGCTCAGGAAGGATTCTTAGTGTGTGTGAACAGCAGAAGCTCAGGAAGGATTCTTAGTGTGTGTGTGAACAGCAGAAGCTCAGGAAGGATTCTTAGTGTGTGTGAACAGCAGAAGCTCCAGGAAGGATTCTTAGTGTGTGTGTGAACAGCAGAAGCTCCAGGAAGGATTCTTAGTGTGTGTGTGAACAGCAGAAGCTCCAGGAAGGATTCTTAGTGTGTGTGAACAGCAGAAGCTCAGGAAGGATTCTTAGTGTGTGTGAACAGCAGAAGCTCCAGGAAGGATTCTTAGTGTGTGTGAACAGAGAAGCTCCAGGAAGGATTCTTAGTGTGTGTGAACAGCAGAAGTTCCAGGAAGGATTCTTAGTGTGTGTGAACAGCAGAAGCTCCAGGAAGGATTCTTAGTGTGTGTGAACAGCAGAAGTTCCAGGAAGGATTCTTAGTGTGTGTGAACAGCAGAAGCTCCAGGAAGGATCTTAGTGTGTGTGAACAGCAGAAGCTCCAGGAAGGATTCTTAGTGTGTGTGTGAACAGCAGAAGCTCAGGGAGGATTCTTAGTGTGTGTGAACAGCAGAAGCTCCAGGAAGGATTCTTAGTGTGTGTGAACAGCAGAAGCTCTGGTAAGGATTCTTAGTGTGTGTGAACAGCAGAAGCTCAGGAAGGATTCTTAGTGTGTGTGAACAGCAGAAGCTCAGGAAGGATTCTTAGTGTGTGTGAACAGCAGAAGCTCAGGAAGGATTCTTAGTGTGTGTGAACAGCAGAAGCTCCAGGAAGGATTCTTAGTGTGTGTGAACAGCAGAAGCTCAGGAAGGATTCTTAGTGTGTGTGAACAGCAGAAGCTCCAGGAAGGATTCTTAGTGTGTGTGAACAGGAGAAGCTCAGGAAGGATTCTTAGTGTGTGTGACAGCAGAAGCTCCAGGAAGGATTCTTAGTGTATTCTTAGTGTGTGTGAACAGCAGAAGCTCCAGGAAGGATTCTTAGTGTGTGTGAACAGCAGAAGCTCAGGAAGGATTCTTAGTGTGTGTGAACAGCAGAAGCTCTGGAAGGATTCTTAGTGTGTGTGTGAACAGCAGAAGCTCCAGGAAGGATTCTTAGTGTGTGTGAACAGCAGAAGCTCAGGAAGGATTCTTAGTGTGTGTGAACAGCAGAAGCTCCAGGAAGGATTCTTAGTGTGTGTGAACAGCAGAAGCTCAGGAAGGATTCTTAGTGTGTGTGAACAGCAGAAGCTCCAGGAAGGATTCTTAGTGTGTGTGTGAACAGCAGAAGCTCCAGGAAGGATTCTTAGTGTGTGTGAACAGCAGAAGCTCCAGGAAGGATTCTTAGTGTGTGTGAACAGCAGAAGCTCAGGAAGGATTCTTAGTGTGTGTGAACAGCAGAAGCTCAGGAAGGATTCTTAGTGTGTGTGAACAGCAGAAGCTCCAGGAAGGATTCTTAGTGTGTGTGAACAGCAGAAGCTCCAGGAAGGATTCTTAGTGTGTGTGAACAGCAGAAGCTCAGGAAGGATTCTTAGTGTGTGTGAACAGCAGAAGCTCAGGAAGGATTCTTAGTGTGTGTGAACAGCAGAAACTCCAGGAAGGATTCTTAGTGTGTGTGTGAACAGCAGAAGCTCAGGAAGGATTCTTAGTGTGTGTGAACAGCAGAAGCTCCAGGAAGGATTCTTAGTGTGTGTGAACAGCAGAAGCTCCAGGAAGGATTCTTAGTGTGTGTGTGAACAGCAGAAGCTCCAGGAAGGATTCTTAGTGTGTGTGTGAACAGCAGAAGCTCAGGAAGGATTCTTAGTGTGTGTGTGAACAGCAGAAGCTCCAGGAAGGATTCTTAGTGTGTGTGAACAGCAGAAGCTCAGGAAGGATTCTTAGTGAGTGTGAACAGCAGAAGCTCAGGAAGGATTCTTAGTGTGTGTGAACAGCAGAAGCTCCAGGAAGGATTCTTAGTGTGTGTGAACAGCAGAAGCTCCAGGGAGGATTCTTAGTGTGTGTGTGAACAGCAGAAGCTCAGGAAGGATTCTTAGTGTGTGTGAACAGCAGAAGCTCAGGAAGGATTCTTAGTGAGTGTGAACAGCAGAAGCTCAGGAAGGATTCTTAGTGTGTGTGAACAGCAGAAGCTCCAGGAAGGATTCTTAGTGTGTGTGAACAGCAGAAGCTCCAGGGAGGATTCTTAGTGTGTGTGTGAACAGCAGAAGCTCAGGAAGGATTCTTAGTGTGTGTGAACAGCAGAAGTTCCAGGAAGGATTCTTAGTGTGTGTGAACAGCAGAAGCTACAGGAAGGATTCTTAGTGTGTGTGAACAGCAGAAGCTCCAGGAAGGATTCTTAGTGTGTGTGAACAGCAGAAGCTCAGGAAGGATTCTTAGTGTGTGTGTGAACAGCAGAAGCTCCAGGAAGGATTCTTAGTGTGTGTGAACAGCAGAAGCTCCAGGAAGGATTCTTAGTGTGTGTGAACAGGAGAAGCTCAGGAAGGATTCTTAGTGTGTGTGAACAGCAGAAGCTCCAGGAAGGATTCTTAGTGTGTGTGAACAGCAGAAGCTCAGGAAGGATTCTTAGTGTGTGTGAACAGCAGAAGCTCCAGGAAGGATTCTTAGTGTGTGTGAACAGCAGAAGCTCAGGAAGGATTCTTAGTGTGTGTGAACAGCAGAAGCTCCAGGAAGGATTCTTAGTGTGTGTGAACAGCAGAAGCTCCAGGAAGGATTCTTAGTGTGTGTGAACAGCAGAAGCTCCAGGAAGGATTCTTAGTGTGTGTGAACAGCAGAAGCTCAGGAAGGATTCTTAGTGTGTGTGAACAGCAGAAGCTCCAGGAAGGATTCTTAGTGTGTGTGAACAGCAGAAGCTCAGGAAGGATTCTTAGTGTGTGTGAACAGCAGAAGCTCCAGGAAGGATTCTTAGTGTGTGTGAACAGCAGAAGCTCAGGAAGGATTCTTAGTGTGTGTGAACAGCAGAAGCTCAGGAAGGATTCTTAGTGTGTGTGAACAGGAGAAGCTCAGGAAGGATTCTTAGTGTGTGTGAACAGCAGAAGCTCCAGGAAGGATTCTTAGTGAGTGTGAACAGCAGAAGCTCCAGGAAGGATTCTTAGTGTGTGTGAACAGCAGAAGCTCCAGGAAGGATTCTTAGTGAGTGTGAACAGCAGAAGCTCCAGGAAGGATTCTTAGTGTGTGTGAACAGCAGAAGCTCCAGGAAGGATTCTTAGTGTGTGTGAACAGCAGAAGCTCAGGAAGGATTCTTAGTGTGTGTGAACAGCAGAAGCTCCGGAAGGATTCTTAGTGTGTGTGTGAACAGCAGAAGCTCCAGGAAGGATTCTTAGTGTGAGTGTGAACAGCAGAAGCTCCAGGAAGGATTCTTAGTGTGTGTGTGAACAGCAGAAGCTCCAGGAAGGATTCTTACTGTGTGTGTGAACAGCAGAAGCTCCGGAAGGATTCTTAGTGTGTGTGAACAGCAGAAGCTCCGGAAGGATTCTTAGTGTGTGTGAACAGCAGAAGCTCCAGGAAGGATTCTTAGTGTGTGTGTGAACAGCAGAAGCTCCAGGAAGGATTCTTAGTGTGTGTGTGAACAGGAGAAGCTCAGGAAGGATTCTTAGTGTGTGTGTGAACAGCAGAAGCTCCAGGAAGGATTCTTAGTGTGTGTGAACAGCAGAAGCTCAGGAAGGATTCTTAGTGTGTGTGAACAGCAGAAGCTCCAGGAAGGATTCTTAGTGTGTGTGAACAGCAGAAGCTCAGGAAGGATTCTTAGTGTGTGTGTGAACAGGAGAAGCTCCAGGAAGGATTCTTAGTGTGTGTGTGAACAGCAGAAGCTCCAGGAAGGATTCTTAGTGTGTGTGTGAACAGCAGAAGCTCAGGAAGGATTCTTAGTGTGTGTGTGAACAGGAGAAGCTCCAGGAAGGATTCTTAGTGTGTGTGTGAACAGCAGAAGCTCCAGGAAGGATTCTTAGTGTGTGTGAACAGCAGAAGCTCAGGAAGGATTCTTAGTGTGTGTGAACAGCAGAAGCTCCAGGAAGGATTCTTAGTGTGTGTGAACAGCAGAAGCTCAGGAAGGATTCTTAGTGTGTGTGAACAGCAGAAGCTCAGGAAGGATTCTTAGTGTGTGTGAACAGCAGAAGCTCCAGGAAGGATTCTTAGTGTGTGTGAACAGCAGAAGCTCAGGAAGGATTCTTAGTGTGTGTGAACAGCAGAAGCTCAGGAAGGATTCTTAGTGTGTGTGAACAGCAGAAGCTCAGGAAGGATTCTTAGTGTGTGTGAACAGCAGAAGCTCCAGGAAGGATTCTTAGTGTGTGTGAACAGCAGAAGCTCCGGAAGGATTCTTAGTGTGTGTGAACAGCAGAAGCTCAGGAAGGATTCTTAGTGTGTGTGAACAGCAGAAGCTCAGGAAGGATTCTTAGTGTGTGTGTGAACTAGGGCTGGGCGATATGGTCTCTAAATTATATTGCGATATTTACTGACTATATCGCGATATTCTGAAATTTCCTCTAAAACATATAGATTTTTTTAATTTAACCCCTTGATGTTTACAGTCACGCCAGTATGAGGATTCTAGTAGTCCCTGCAACATATGTCTCCATTAAAACATTGTTATTTATAATGTCTTCATTCGTGGTTTCTATTAAAACGATTTTAACCAACACACAAAAAAGATATAGTTGTGTAGCCCCCAGTTAGCTGCAGTCTAACGGTTATATGAGCCTACATATATCTGCCTTGAGTAACAGTAAGGAGGTTTGGGTTCACCATGTCTCAGTCACACAGGGTCTGCCACTAACTTAACATTGGACTGAGAAAGTGTTTTGTTGACAGTCACTCGATGTGCACATCAGGCTATAATATAGAAAGAAATGTGGCTCATAATGTTGGCTAACTTACTTCCTGCTTCGTCATTCTGTCCCGTACGGGGGGTTCTGAATACATCTGTGATTTTAGCACATTTCGCTGCCTCCTCCTCGAGGGCTTTTTTCTCCCTTTCCCTCTCTGCACCACCTTTCCTCCTTCTTTCCGCAGGATGGGGGTCCATCCTTCCACAAATATTAAGGCTGCCGGTGTCAGCTCAGTCGGTCCAGTCCACACTAATGCAAACAGCAGCGCGCTGGTCTCGTGAGAAACGGAGTGGAAACACCATCTTCATTATTCTCCTGAAATGTAAATGTGCCCAATTGCTGGTCTGACAGGTGCGTGGTTCTCACCGCGCCTCGTACCGGTGCCACTTCATTTTGGACACCTGCCTGCCGCATTCATGGATTTGGCCTGCAGTCACCGCATCTGGGCTGAATTACACACGGGCCATGTCAGCAGGCCACATCATATTATGCCAGCGCTCCGTTCATAAGACATACAAAAAGAAAAGAACATGTTGTGCTAAGGTTTAAACTAGCTAGCCTTTCTTTCGCTCTCCTCTAAACAAAGGCCTCTCTGTCACTGTGCGTGAGTGTAATGCTTGTGAGCAAGTTGGGCGGGGCCTGCGTGTGTGCCTGTGTCTATGAGGGAGAAAGGAAAGCTCATTTTGGCAGCGGCGGGAAACTGATTTGACAACATAATACTCGATGTTCACGATGTGGTCATTTACGACATGGCATGTAATGCAATCCACGATGTGTCGTGTAAACTCCATATATCGCCCGGCCCTAGTGTGAACGAGCAGCTTCACAGTAAAGACTACACGGGAAACAGAAACACTGAACATATGAGCGTGGGCAAAAAGCCCTCAGCATGAAATGAAAGCTTTGTGGAGTTCCTCTGGTCAGAAGGATGATATATTCTATGTTGATCCAAAGCTAGGCTGCTGCCTGACTCTCTGCTGCTGTTCCTCAGGCAGAGAAAGGAACATACGTTGTGTCATCTCCGTGTTGTTGTGAAGCCGCAGTCAGGAAGCTGTGATGGAGGACATGGAGGAGACTTGTTGCCTCGTAGTCTGCTCGCCACCTCGTGATCCTTTAAGCTCACAAAGATCCACACTTTAGATCTCCTGCCCGACCGAAGGAACTTAGTGACCACGCTTCGCTCTGAATGAAGTCTGAGGGTTACCGGCTGACGCGTCACATGCAGCGCACGACTAATTGACTAATGAAAAATTAGTATACTTTTTCCGTAGTCCAGATTTGTATTTCCCTGTGAGGCTGAACATGAGCGATCTGGACTTTGGATGCAGGTCCAATGAGGCCTGTACAAGTGGATGTTTATTTTGACACATCTTTGACTCGATAATCAGAGAAAACCTTCAGCGTAGATGAACATCGTGTGTTTTAGGTTCAGGAAGTCTGAAACAGAAAGGGAAGTTCTTTTATTAATCAACGGCATCGGTTTTGATTCTCTTTTCCTCCTTCAGGGGCGTCGCTGCAGCAAAGAGCTACGAAGAAACGATTTCCACCAAGAGGACGAGGAGTACGAGTCGAGAGGAAGAAGGCAAGAGCAAGAGGAGGAGCAGCAAAGAGAGGTCCAGGTCCACAGATAAAAACACCAAAGAGGACAGAACCAAGTCCAGGTCCAGAGAGAAATCTAGAGATAAAGACAAGAAGAAGTCCAGGTCTAAATCCAGGTCCAGAGAGAAATCCAGCAGGAGCAAGTCTACCAGAACCAGGTCCAGGTCCAGAGAAAGGTCTACTAGGAAGAGCAGGAGGTCTAAATCCAGAGAGAAGTCCACAAGAGAGAGAAGGTCTAAGTCTAGGTCCAAAGATACATCCAGCAGAGACAAGATGACCAGAACCAGGTCTAGATCCAGAGAGAAGTCCACAAGAGAGAGAAGGTCTAAGTCTAGGTCGAAAGATACATCCAGCAAAGACAAGACGACCAGAACCAGGTCTAGATCCAGAGAGAAGTCAACGAAAGACGAAAACACCAGGTCCAAGTCCAGAGAAGAGTCCACCAGAGAGAGAAGGTCCGGCTCTAAGTCCAGTCCCAGACAGAAATCCAGCAGCGGATCCTCCGAGAAGAACCAGACCGGGAAAAAGTCTGAGGAACCTGAAGAACCGGAGAAACTGGAGAATATGGAGAACATGGAGACGTCCGGTAAGAGACAAAGTTCTGATGATCTGTCGTCACAGAAATAATTGAGGAAACTGAATTATTAGCATTTTAAGAGCAGCTTATGAAGCTGAGTTAATGATAACATCAAAGCAGAATATTAAACAACGTAAAAATGTGTCATATTTAGACGTTCTGGTGACGAAGATATTTCCTATGTTACGTCTATTAAGTAAAACAATTTTTAAAGTTATGAGATATTTCGTAAAATAACTAGATAACCTTTAGTTATAAAGGTTATGTTCAGATTTCGTACGATACGTTGATTTCGTAAAATACAACACGTACAATAAGATGACATGTAGAAAGGTATAATGGTCATGTCCAGAAATGTTACAATAAATAGATAACGTAAATATCGTACGATAAGTCGATTACGTAAAGAACCTAGGCTAAGTCGATAACATAAATCACATAAATGACGTACGGAAAGTCAAAAACGTAAATATCGTACGATAAGTCAATAACGTAAATATCGTATGATAAGTCAATAACGTATAATAAGTCGATAATGTAAATATCATACGATAAGTCGATAATGTAAATATCGTACGATAAGTCGATAACGTAAATATCGTACGATAAGTCGATAATGTAAATATCGTACGATAAGTCGATAATGTAAATATCGTACGATAAGTCGATAACGTAAATATCGTACGATAAGTCGATTACGTAAAGAACCTAGGCTAAGTCGATAACATAAATCACATAAATGACGTACGGAAAGTCAAAAACGTAAATACTGTATGATAAGTTTATAGCGTAAATATCGTATGATAAGTCGATAACGTAAATATCGTACGATAAGTCGATAGCGTAAATATCGTACGATAAGTCGATAGCGTAAATATCGTACGATAAGTCGATAGCGTAAATATCGTACGATAAGTCGATAATGTAAATATCGTACGATAAGTCGATAATGTAAATATCGTACGATAAGTCGATAGCGTAAATATCGTACGATAAGTCGATAATGTAAATATCGTACGATAAGTCGATAATGTAAATATCGTACGATAAGTCGATAATGTAAATATCG
Organism: Notothenia rossii; assembly: GCF_949606895.1. Classification (NCBI taxonomy): domain Eukaryota; kingdom Metazoa; phylum Chordata; class Actinopteri; order Perciformes; family Nototheniidae; genus Notothenia; species Notothenia rossii. Next base: position 95,614,228 of record NC_136901.1, read on the forward strand.
TACGATAAGTCGATAATGCGAATCAATGTGAAACGGCCTAATTCACAAAAGTAAGTAATTTCCTTTCTTAGATCAAATCAGGTTTGGAGCAGATTTGATGACACTTTTAGGGGTTACTGTTATTACTCTTCAGGAAATACTGACGTTATTTTGTGCTACATCAAAGCTAATCCCACCTCCTCCTCTTCCTCCTCCTCTTCCTCCTCAGACTCTGATCCCGTCACAGACATGAAACCTGCAGCTGAGGAAGAGGAGGAGGAGGAAGAGGAGTGAGTCTCATTCTATATCTAAATCACCTGCTGCTTTTATCAGAGTGTTAAAGTCTATCTGTTGTCCTGCAGGTCGTCTGCAGAGGAGAGCGACCTCGAGGGGATGGCGGTGATCGGAGAGGATGGAGAGAGTCTGGAGGAGGAAGAGGAGGAGGAGGAGGAAGAACACCGTCCCGCTGAGAGAACAGACTCACCTGGAGAAGGTAGAAACAAAAATGGCGCTGAGAGAAAACACAATATCATCCTAATTTAAAAAAATTAATTAAAAAAAGATTCTGGCTCTGTTGTGATTGGTCAACCACTTAGGTTAAAGGGGCGGGACATCTCTATCAAATGCAATGTGTTGGAGCGCTAGCCAATAGGAGCGCGAGTGTCACATAGTGATGTTTTCCCAGAACTTCAGCCTCTGCAGAACGTTTACACTAAGAGCTACAGAACTACAGGAGAGCAGCAGGACTCTTTCAAATGTGTTCTCTGTTTCAGGTGGAAAGGAGGAGGCGAAGGATGGAGAGGAGGGGCCTATAAAAGAGGAAGAGGAGGAGATATCTATAAGGCAGCAGGATGAAGAGGTAAAGACACAAAAACACTTATTTATATAATGTTACATTCTTTAAAAGGACACTATGCGGTAACAGTCAGAATCATTCAATAAAAAGTTGTAATGTTTGGACAAAAAAAAGATTCAAATATTTAAAAAAAAAAGTTGAAAACTGAAAAAAAGTTGTAATATTTCAAATTAAAAGCTCCAAAAATTCCAGAAACGTTAAAAATCTTGAGAACTTTTTCAGGAAAGGCTCTTGTAATGGTTGGGGAATAATTTGCCCTGCATGCCCTCATTCGCCCTCTGACGCAGCGGACCAGCCTCGATCAGCCGTTATCCCCCTTGAGGAGGGTCAGTTTGTGACCGGGCAGCTCTCGCTCAGAGATAGTTGTTGTTGAGGTGTTCCCCGAGCCATAAGAGACATAAAAGAAAGTCGGTCAAATTGAAGTAAAGTAGAAATATGTTGAGAAGAAGTCAAAAGTGAACTGTGTAAAGAATTCAAACAGAATAAAACACATTAGAAACATTCAAAAGCAAAGATCATAAAAGATGAATGAACGTCACAGTGTGAGATGTGAAAAGTCTTCAGCCTGGATTTCAAAGTAGTCAGAGTGTTTCAGCGGACCTGCAGGTCTCTGGGAGTTTAACATCCCTCACCACATTGTGTTGTTTTGCCTCAGGAGGAGTTTGAGTTCCCTCTGGACCTGGAGGACTGCATCACTCTGGATGAGCTGAGAGAAGAGCCTGAAGGTAAACCAGAGCTGACGTTACAACCGTTCCTCTGTGCTCTGCTTTTTATTGGCTCTTTTCCTCTACAGGTTTTAGCTCGGCTCGGTTCGGCTCACTTTATGTTGCGTTTCCACTCCAGTTTTAGTAACGAGGGTAGTAACTATAGTAACGACGCAGTGTGGGCGGGGCGATCGGCTGTTCGCTAGAAGTGAGCTTTACACTAGATAGGGACACAACGCTTTCAAGCAAAGAGCAGAGTGTTGGCAGAAAGCTCCCGTCCTGCGTGGACTCCACCGACACCGTGGACTCCATCGACACCGTGGACTCCAGCGACACCGTGGACTCCCTCGACACCGTGGCCTCCATCGACACCATGGCCTCCATCGACACCGTGGACTCCATCGACACCGTGGCCTCCATCGACACCGTGGACTCCATCGACACCATGGACTCCATCGACACCGTGGCCTCCAGCGACACCGTGGACTCCATCGACACCGTGGACTCCATCGACACCATGGCCTCCATCGACACCGTGGCCTCCATCGACACCGTGGACTCCATCGACACCATGGCCTCCATCGACACCGTGGCCTCCAGCGACACCGTGGACTCCATCGACACCGTGGCCTCCATCGACACCGTGGCCTCCACCGACACCGTGGCCTCCATCGACACCATGGCCTCCATCGACACCGTGGCCTCCATCGACACCGTGGCCTCCATCGACACCGTGGACTCCATCGACACCGTGGACTCCATCGACACCGTGGCCTCCAGCGACACCGTGGACTCCCTCGACACCGTGGCCTCCGTCGACACCGTGGACTCCGTCGACACCGTGGACTCCGTCGACACCGTGGACTCCATCGACACCGTGGACTCCATCAACACCGTGGCCGAGTCTTTTCACTTTCGCGTTGCGCCGTCGAGCTCCGGCTGTATTTTCTCATCCGCAACGAGATGGAGGAACGTCTGTACCTCGTGCAACGACCACGGCGCGCTTTCTTTTGCTGACGGTAGCTCGTCTGTTTTAAAAATAATTGTGACTATTCTCTCTGACCAATCAGCGGTCGGCAGTGTTCCACGTCAGTAGTTTAGCATATTTCCAGCTCGCTTGGAACCTCGGCTGAGGTGGTTCTGAAAAAGTACCAGTGAGCCGGTTCTATCCTGGGAAAGTAAAAAAGAGTGAGCCGAGCCGCGGTGAAGCCCTGTAGCGCCAGAGAAGTCTGTGTTGAGTAAACTGAACGTTGGGGGGTACTTCTCTAAACCACGGACACATTGTCCTGGACTCCAAACCACAGTGTTCACATTGAGAGTTCATTTGCAGAAATGTAAACTGGTCCCAATAACAGAGCTCACAGAATGAGCTGAAAGCACTTCTTCATCTTTCAGGTCTATAAAAGAACCCAGAGATTTAAACATGACTTGTTTCTAACAGAATCAGAGGAGAGGAAGGAGTCCTCCAAAGAGACTCCAGAGGAAGACTCTGCGTCCAAAACCACTGAAGACAAAGAGTCCACATCTGAACAAGATGAAGACAAAACCTCATCGTCTCCTACAAAGACTCCAGATGAGGACTTGGTGTCCAAACAGATTTCAGAGAAAGACTCTGCGACCGAAGAGACGGACTTGATGACTGCAGAAGAAGACTCAACGTCTCGAAAGACAGAAGACAAAGACCTGACGACTGGATTGACCGAAGACATAAACCCTGGGTCTACAAAGAACGAAGACAAAGACTCAACGTCTAGAAAGACAAAAGACAAAGACCTGACGACTGGATTGACCGAAGACATAAACTCTGGGTCTACAAAGAACGAAGACAAAGACTCAACGTCTCGAAAGACAGAAGACAAAGACTCAACGTCTCGAAAGACAGAAGACAAAGACTCAACGTCTAGAAAGACAGAAGACAAAGACTCAACGTCTCGAAAGACAGAAGACAAAGACTCAACGTCTAGAAAGACAGAAGACAAAGACTCAACGTCTAGAAAGACAGAAGACAAAGACTCAACGTCTAGAAAGACCGGAGACAAAGACCTAACGACGGGATTGACCGAAGACATAAAGCCTGGGTCTACTAAGAACGAAGACAAAGACTCTATGCCTAGAAAGACAGAAGACAAAGACCTGAAGACTAGAAAGACAGAAGACAAGGACTCAGCTTCTAGACAAACTGAAGACAAAGACTCTACCCCTAGAACGTCTTCAGAGAAGGACTCGATGTCCAAAAAGGCTGAAAACAAAGACTTGACGTCTAGAAAGACTAAAGACCTAGACTCTGGGTCTACAAAGACTGAGGACAAAGACTCAGCTTCTAGAAAGACTAAAGACCTAGACTCTGGGTCTACAAAGACTGAGGACAAAGACTCAGCTTCTAGAAAGACTTCAAAGAAAACGGAAGACAAAGACTTGATCTCCAGATCCACTAAAGACAAAAACTCTACGTCTAGAAATAGTCCAAAGTCTAAGAAGAGTCCAGAACAGGATCTGTCCTCCAGGTCCAGGACAGAGAGGATCTCCAGGAGGACGGCAGAGGAAGAGTCCTCCTCTAAAACCAGTCCAAGAAACAAGACCCTGAAGAGAAGGGGGACGGGAGAGAGGGACCGGTGGACTGGGATTAAAGTCAAGAAGGAGGACGAGGAGCTGGAGAAAGTCAGGGAGGACGGATTGGCTGAAAAGAGTCCAGAGGGCGAAGACAGGAAGTCCTCCAGGGTTCAGGATCTGGAGGAAGACAGGAAGTCCTCCAGAGTTCAGGATCTGGAGGAAGACAGGAAGTCCTCCAGAGTTCAGGATCTGGAGGAAGACAGGAAGTCCTCCAGAGTTCAGGAACTGGAGGAAGACAGGAAGTCTTCCAGAGTTCAGGACTCTTCTGAACCAGGACCGGAGGATTCAGAGAGTCTGGATCCACCTGGAGGAGCAGAAGCTGAACAGGTACGACCTGTCTGAATCCCTGTGGATCCATTCAGAGTTAAACACAACATTCACTCAATGTGTAAATAAAGATTCAATATACAAGTAACTATTGAAACAAGACCAGAGCTGTACATTTACTCAAGTAATGAAGTTTGAGGTACTTGTTCTTGAGTATTTGCACTTCATGCTACTGTGTACTTGTACTGCACTTCATTGATCTCACAGCTTTAACCAGTGGACCGACTCTACCTGAAAGAGTCCTGCTCCTCTCCTGTAGTTCTGTAGCTGTTAGTGTAAACGCTCTGCAGAGGCTAAAGTTCTGGGAAAACATCACTATGTGACACTCGCGCTCCTATTGGCTAGCGCTCCAACACATTGCATTTGATAGGCTAAGCAGTGTTTCCCCTGGGATGGAGTCATAGCAGCGGTGCTACGGCACGTGGGCCAGCACAATGTGAGCGCGGAGTGCGTGGAATATTTTAGTACGTACGAAGTGCGCCCCGCCAGTTTGTTTCTATGTGTCAGCACAAGAAAGGCTCTTGAGGCCTAGCACCAGGGCCGGTTCTAGACTATTTGCTGCCCTAGGTGAGATTTTATATATAAAGAATAAACGAACAATCTCTACTAAAGACAAAGACACTACACAAACAGAAACGTATTGACACGTAATATACGTCAAAAAGGCTTCAAATGTATTCAGTATTCTATGAACTCGTTGAATTGGGGGGTGGACGTCACATCCTCTAGGGGGGTCCGGGGGTATGCCCCCCCGGGAAGATGTTTTTGAACATTTTAAAGTAAAATGCTTCAATCTGGTGCACTTTGAGCGCACAATTACTAGAGACCTGATCTAGGGGATACAACTCTAAAACACCCATATGAAAAAGATCGGTTTACATTTTAATAATCAAATAAGTGTGAACATAACCAATAACCTAACATAACCAATAACCTACCATAGCCAATAACAAATAAATGTAGCTTATTTTATTTTTGTGGTTCATTCATATCTTATTTGACCTAGTTAACATTTATTTATTTATGCATATTTTTAACTTTAAACAATATTTTTGGTTTACTGTCCTATAGTATGCACTGGAATGATTTCAAACCTGTTTTTATTTATCCTAATAATTATAAAGGAGTGCCTTGGAAATATGTGTTTACATAATTTGTGGTCAAACCGTTTGAGACCCACTGAGATAACTCAGACTAAAATTAACTATTTAAATACTCAGAGAGTCCTTCACCTCACTGAGCCTCTCAGTCTGACAGGAGAGCTCTCCTCCACCCTGGTTGTAGAAACATCTACTTCTTATCTCCGTTAGCGCAGCTAGCACCAGATTCTAATAACAACAGCGCCGTTACCGGTGCGCGCCCCCCCCCCCCCCCCCCCCCCCCCTCTCTCTCTCTCTCTCTCTCTCTCTCTCTCTCTCTCTCTCTCTCTCTCTCTCTCTCCCCCCCCACTTTGGCTGTGAGCTGCAGGCGCCTGATAAGCCAACATCCCCCACTTTCATCACTTACAGCGTCCACCGTACAGGGCAAATGAAAAGTGTAACCGGGGAGAAAAGGGTGTTACATTTACTTAATTATGAAAGTTGTTACATCAAGGCCGAAAATTAGGATGAGCGCCAACGGTCAAAAACGTTTTTCCCTCCCAGAGCTACCAGCGCGGCGCCCCCCAGCCTATGCCAAAACTCGGCCCTGCCAGTACATACAGTGGCAATATCTCAACATTTAGCAAAAATACACCTTTATTGAACAAACAGTAACACAAATACTAAGAGCGGGGCATCTCTAAGTGCTTGACCAATCACAACAGAGTCAAATTATTTAAATGTTTTACAAAAAGTCACATAATTTATAAATACACATAAAGGACATGTTTCTACAGTCCTTGTTATACTTTGAGTACATTTAGCTGATAAAGCTTTTGTACTTGTTGTTAAGCAGGACTTTGACCTGTAATGAAGTATTTTGACGATAATGTTTTGGTACTCTTACTGAAGTGTAATCTGAGTACTTCTTTTATCAGTCGAGCTGGGAACGTGGTTATATCTTTAGATCAGAGTTGGATATTAAAGTCTGAAAGTGAATCGTGTGGATCTCAAACCTTCTTCCAGACTTCACTAAAAATAATGTTAGAAAGAAATGAATTGTGAACATTTGGGTTTTTCCTGGTGTGACGGAAACTCAAGACTTCAGTTTGTAAGATTAGTTACTATATTACTATAGATAGCAAACCTGACTTTTATATCTCAGGGTATGAAAGGCTCTTTCCCACTCCACCTCTTTCATCTCTAGTGTAGGAAAAGACAAAAGGTCTCCTTTTGTTTTGTGGAACGGACCGGAGAGAGATGAAGATATTTTAAACTGACTTCATTCTAAAGTCATTTCAGCCCGGTGTGTCGAGCTCTTAGTTCAATCAATCAAATAGTATTCATACATCCCAACATCCCAACATCCCAACATCACAACATCACAAACATCCCAACATCCCAACATCCCAACATCCCAACATCCCAACCATCACAACATCACAACCATCACAACCATCACTATCTAAGGGGCTCCACTGCACCCTGTTCTCGTGAGGACAGGAAAGCAACTTGTGAGAATGTTTCTTCTGAATGTGTGATTGATGTAATGCTCTGTGACGTGTCCGTAGGAAGCTTCTGAGGAGCTGCAGAGGGAACCAGCAGGGGGCGCTGAGGAGCAGAAACCCTCAGGACCTGTTGGTGAGGAAACACTGTGTACATATACTCTGATCTTGTTTATAAGATATATCAACAACAACATGACCCCGTAAACAAGACGTCTCCTGGCGTAAGATGTCCCCTCTGTGGGACGATAAAGGGAATATCAAATAATAATAATAATAACGTGCCCGGCTCAGTTCCAGGAGTGGCAGCACCTGAGGTCTGAGGGTCCGCAGAAGGCCCCTAACATATTGATCTATTATTACAATAAGCAGTATTTTAGTTATTAGTTTTTCATCTTATTATATTCTCCGTATACAAGCTGTCTCCTGACGTAAAGAAGGACGTGAGGTCGGAGCTCTGTGAGCTTCCCGTCTGACGCTCAGAGTTCTAGTTCATCACTTAGTTAGTACGACATAATAACTAGGACTTCTTTTCATTTGTTTCAACACCATTACTTTTCTATGTAAGATAAACCAGAGCTTCTTAATGTTAGAACTTACTCTTCTGTTCTTATTTATATTTTTACCTCAAAATAAACTTTGACTTTTTACAATTATTTTAGAACAAACTTTCCTACGACGTGGTTTGAAGCCACTCTGTATTATGACGTGTTCGACTTTCCCTGGGACTTCATATAAGCTGTTATTATATGTGCGTGTTTCTCTGGCAGGAGTGGAGTTCGTCCGGCCGGTCGTGGGATATTTGTGTAACTTGTGTCAGCTGATCTACGCTGAGGAAGACGAGGCTAAAGTGAAGCACTGCAGCAGCCTGGAGCACTACAGGAAGTACCAGGTCACATACACTTAACTCTCCTGTCCTCCTCGATTCTAATCTGAGCGTCTGTAAAGGTTTACTGGACGTTAGAGACGGAACAATAAGATGTCGATCGTGTTTTACTAGAGAAAGGAATTCATGATCACTTCTAGGTTTTATAGCATCTGGGGTGGATTCTGTAAAACCATTCGATGCTCTTTCCCTTTTTGACCAAAGAGTCAAACTGGTGGTGATAAAGAGAGGTGGGAGAAGTATTCAGATCTCGACCTCTGAACTGTAGTGGAGTAGAAGTACACAGTAACATAACATGGAAATACTCAAGTCAAGTCAAAGTACCTCAAAATTGTACTTAAGTCCAGTACTTGAGTAAATGTACTTTGTCACCTCTGACACAAAGTAGGAATAAAGTTTCCTTAAACTCAGATTTGGGCGTTATTGATCGTCTGAGTGAAAGCTGGAGGGCAGAAGAGGATCTGAAGACACGAGGCGGAAAGCATCAACAGAAATGAAAGTGAACTCAGTCAAACTGCAGAGTATACCGGTATAACCCTCTCCTCCTTGTTCCCTCTCAAAGGAGCGCAAAGAATAAATAGAAAATAAGAAATCTGAATATAAATAACTAATCACTTCTCGTGTTATATATATTTATCTCAGACACGTCTCAGTAAGCCTCCCAATGCTCTGCTCTCACCTCGTCTCCGTTAAACCAGGTGCCGTAACAGGCCATAAATACAATAGGGCAGAGTTAAGCTCCTCCCCTTTCCCCTGAGCGGCGACTAACTAAATACAATAGGGCAGAGTTAAGCTCCTCCCCTTTCCCCTGAGCGGCGACTAACTAAATACAATAGGGCAGAGTTAAGCTCCTCCCCTTTCCCCTGAGCGGCGACTAACAGGAATATCTTGTCTTTTTGTTTTCCAGGAGCAGACGGGCAGAGATCCGTGGAGCCCGGTCTGATTTTTATTTTGATATTTTTCTTAAATGTAATTGTCCGTTCAAAGTGTTTGGAACCGTGTCTGTTGGGATCAGCGGAGAGAAAGGCTTCTGTTTTTATTCACGTACATTTCTTTGTAGTAAAACATGAGAAAACAACGCTTTTGTTCAACTGGTTTATTTAAAAAAAAAAAACATGACGTTAGTGAACAGGAAGTGAAGCCTAACAACTGGAACTACTTTCTCTCATTCAGCGGATGGATGCGTTACTTCCAGCACAAACCATGCTAACAGTTTCCCTCCGTTTACACTCATTACGCTAAGCTAACCCAAAAGGTTGAACATGGATATCTTTACTCAAAGGGTGCTGTGAACGTGTCAGCTGTTTATTATAACTCCTAATATGGACATGTGAGCGTGGGACACATCTGTGGACACAATCTGAAATAAAACATTTTTAAAAAATCTACGACGTGGTCTTCTTCCCTTTCTTCTTCTCCGCACGGCTCTGCTCTTTCTCCAGGTGTTTCTGAAACAGAGGAAACACCGTAGGGTTATCAGAAGGACAGGTAGAGGGGGAGGAGAGGAGACATTAGAGAGAGAGGGTGAGGAGACATTAGAGAGGAGAGTCTGAGGAGAGGAGATATCAGAGAAGAGAGGAGACATTAGAGAGGAGAGTCTGAGGAGAGGAGACATTAGAGAAGAGAGTCTGAGGAGAGGAGACGAGACATCAGAGAAGAGAGTCTGAGGAGAGGAGACATTAATAACAGATTGAATTGATAAAGCTCCTTCAAGGACCCGAGGCAGCTTTCAGGTGAAGGTTATATAGAAATAAACAACCTCAACCTATACAAGTGACCTCGTAAGCCATGCTACTGATGCTGGACAGTTTTTCAGTGGCTGCACAATAAACAGCAACATACACATTAATGTAAATAAATAGCCAAACAATGGATCAACGCTCTCTGTCTAATATGTTCGCTAGCTGTTAGTGTTGTTGCATAGCAACCACCTTGCACTATGTTTCGTGCAGAAGGCAACGGAGGGTCTATTTTATTTTAAACATTATTTACTAATAAAAACTATTTAAATTAGAGTGTGTGTTTTTCTTTCATATTGCCACACTTGGTAACCGTTTTATAAAAGCAATAGCTCACTTCAGGCCGTGGTATATGCTCATTATATCACAGCTGAGGGGTTGAACCACGCCCCCTAGCTGTGATATAATGAGCATATACCACGGCCTGAAGTGAGCTATTGCTTGAATATAAGTACCTGCAGCTTGTCGTAGTGTGTATAAGTACCTGCAGCTTGACATAGTGTGTATAAGTACCTGCAGCTTGTCGTAGTGTGTATAAGTACCTGCAGCTTGTCGTAGTGTGTATAAGTACCTGCAGCTTGTCGTAGTGTGTATAAGTACCTGCAGCTTGTCGTAGTGTGTATAAGTACCTGCAGCTTGTCTTAGTGTGTATAAGTACCTGCAGCTTGTCGTAGTGTGTATAAGTACCTGCAGCTTGTCGTAGTGTGTATAAGTACCTGCAGCTTGACATAGTGTGTATAAGTACCTGCAGCTTGTCGTAGTGTGTATAAGTACCTGCAGCTTGACATAGTGTGTATAAGTACCTGCAGCTTGTCGTAGTGTGTATAAGTACCTGCAGCTTGTCGTAGTGTGTATAAGTACCTGCAGCTTGTCGTAGTGTGTATAAGTACCTGCAGCTTGTCGTAGTGTGTATAAGTACCTGCAGCTTGTCTTAGTGTGTATAAGTACCTGCAGCTTGTCGTAGTGTGTATAAGTACCTGCAGCTTGTCGTAGTGTGTATAAGTACCTGCAGCTTGTCGTAGTGTGTATAAGTACCTGCAGCTTGTCGTAGTGTGTATAAGTACCTGCAGCTTGTCGTAGTGTGTATAAGTACCTGCAGCTTGTCTTAGTGTGTATAAGTACCTGCAGCTTGTCGTAGTGTGTATAAGTACCTGCAGCTTGTCTTAGTGTGTATAAGTACCTGCAGCTTGTCTTAGTGTGTATAAGTACCTGCAGCTTGTCTTAGTGTGTATAAGTACCTGCAGCTTGTCGTAGTGTGTATAAGTACCTGCAGCTTATCATAGTGTGTATAAGTACCTGCAGCTTGTCTTAGTGTGTATAAGTACCTGCAGCTTGTCTTAGTGTGTATAAGTACCTGCAGCTTGTCGTAGTGTGTATAAGTACCTGCAACTTGTCGTAGTGTGTATAAGTACCTGCAGCTTGTCGTAGTGTGTATAAGTACCTGCAGCTTGTCGTAGTGTGTATAAGTACCTGCAGCTTGTCGTAGTGTGTATAAGTACCTGCAGCTTGTCGTAGTGTGTATAAGTACCTGCAGCTTATCATAGTGTGTATAAGTACCTGCAGCTTGTCTTAGTGTGTATAAGTACCTGCAGCTTGTCTTAGTGTGTATAAGTACCTGCAGCTTGTCGTAGTGTGTATAAGTACCTGCAGCTTGACGTAGTGTGTATAAGTACCTGCAGCTTGTCTTAGTGTGTATAAGTACCTGCAGCTTGTCGTAGTGTGTATAAGTACCTGCAGCTTGTCGTAGTGTGTATAAGTACCTGAAGCTTGTCGTAGTGTGTATAAGTACCTGCAGCTTGTCTTAGTGTGTATAAGTACCTGCAGCTTGTCTTAGTGTGTATAAGTACCTGCAGCTTGTCGTAGTGTGTATAAGTACCTGCAGCTTGTCGTAGTGTGTATAAGTACCTGCAGCTTGTCGTAGTGTGTATAAGTACCTGCAGCTTGTCGTAGTGTGTATAAGTACCTGCAGCTTGTCGTAGTGTGTATAAGTACCTGCAGCTTGTCGTAGTGTGTATAAGTACCTGCAGCTTGTCGTAGTGTGTATAAGTACCTGCAGCTTGTCGTAGTGTGTATAAGTACCTGCAGCTTGTCGTAGTGTGTATAAGTACCTGCAGCTTGTCGTAGTGCGCTCGGCTGCTGCAGTGCGTCTTCTTGGCCGTCTCCTCGTTGGAGTAGAACAGGAAGCAGACGCGGCAGTAGAAACCCATCTTCACGTGCTCCACTCCTGGAACACATTATTTATTGTAGATAAAGAACCGTGTCCTCACATTCTGTTCAGCCTGCTGAGCCCTGAGCCTGTTTTCAGGTCTCAGGCTCCAAAAGGACATGCCCAGAACAAAGGACCATATCTTCCCTTCTAAAAGGGGAGCATTAATAATCCGCTCTGACATCTGGAAACGGAAAAGCAGATTTATTGCTTATGGATTATCAGAAATCCTTCAAAGGGACGCAGACACATTGGATTAACCTATGGATTAACATCAGCTGCGTTTCTATCGTTTCAATGCCATTGAAGACCACTTTACACCAGACTACGACCAGTGTTGGGACTAACGCGTTACTTTGACAGTAACTAGTACTCTTAACGCGTTATTTTTTAAATTCAGTAACTCAGTTCCCGTTACTACATGGTGCGTTACTCCGTTATTTTTTGATATAGTCTCGGCTCCCAGACGTTGGTGAGCGGCGCCAACAGCGAGGCGAACAGAGATGAGAACTGTACTTACGTACTTGAGTAAATGTACTTAGATACTTCCTGTGTCACATGCGGAGACGCGCTGTGGGCGTGTTTGTGTTTACTAACAGGACTATCATGGCGGCGGCGGAGGAGCTCAAGTCGAGTTTCTCCGCCTGGAGATATTCTCACTATTTCACTTTGGTCGAGCACAAAGAAAAGAAGCTTTTAGTTAAATGTAAGTTGTGTCTTGGCGGGTCAAAGATCCTATCTACTGCCCAAAACAGAAATTCAGATCTGTTGAAACATCTGCAGAAACAACATGCTGGGACGAAGCTAGCAGCTAAGACCACAGACCCAGACTCATCCCACTCCACCTCCACCTCAGCAACAGCTGCTGGGTTTGAACGAGGGACTGCTAGCCAGGGAAAAGTTGGTAAAGCCATTGCACGGTATGTTGTAGAACACATGCAGAGCCTTTGTTTAAGTAACTCATGCGCTACTGTTCACAGTAACACAGTAATGTGCTACTGTGAACAGTAACGCATTAGTTACTGTGAACAGTAACGCAGTAGTTACTGTGAACAGTAACGCATTAGTTACTGTGAACAGTAACGCATTAGTTACCGTTCACAGTAACGCATTAGTTACTGTGAACAGTAACGCATTAGTTACTGTGAACAGTAACGCATTAGCTACTGTGAACAGTAACGCATTAGTTACTGTGAACAGTAACGCATTAGTTACTGTGAACAGTAACGCATTAGTTACTGTGAACAGTAGCGCATTAGTTACTGTGAACAGTAGCGCATTAGCTACTGTGAACAGTAACGCATTAGTTACTGTGAACAGTAACGCATTAGTTACTGTTCACAGTAACGCATTACTTTTGGGTGTAAGTAATCAGTAAAGTAACTGAGTTACTTTTGAAATGAAGTAACTAGTTACTGGTTTTCAGTAACTAGCACAACACTGACTACGACACAGGTAAGCCATGTTAGCGTTCTTAGCTACCTAGCGCCACATGTTTTGATGTCTGTTTTTGTTTCTAAAGTCACGAGTTCGTATCATTGAGTGATAATGTAATGTCTGTACCCATCGATTCCGTGTCATCTCACGATCAGGTCGATGTGTTGGATGTGCAGCAAAGATAAATAAGAAGGTTTTATTTTTCGGTGCAGTAAATCTGTAAAAAAAATGTGCTCGTTGCGAATTCAGAGGCTCAGCGTTAGCATTGTAGTTTTTTAAATAAAAATGATCAGTTGGATGAGTTTCTTTCCGTTAATATTACTTCCCTGAAAATGCCTATGCAAACGTTATTATTAATAATATATATTTTTTTTAAATTATAAAAAGAAATTAATATTTTTTTTAAATAATTTTTATTTTCCGTTTTTATTTTGTAATCATCTCGCGACGCCCACTCGGGGGGATCGCGACCCCCACTTTGGGAACCCCTGCTCTAGTCCGTCAGTCCTCTAGTCCGTCAGTCCTCTAGTCCGTCCTCTAGTCCGTCCGTCCTCTAGTCCGTCCGTCCTCTAGTCCGTCCGTCCTCTAGTCCTCTAGTCCGTCCGTCCTCTAGTCCGTCAATCCTCTAGTCCAGGCATCCTCAAAGTCCGGACTCCGGTCCGGATCCGGACCGAACCACCACTGTCTCTGGACTCTGAGCAAATTATACTTTTCATATGTATTATCTGTATAATCTGTATTATCTGTATTATCTGCGAGACACAACGCCTGCCACAACGCCTGCCTTATCCGTCTGCCACAACGCAACGAGTCAAAATTATCCGCTATGTCTGCAAACAGCGCTCTGGCGACACACACACACACACACACTGTTCCACTGTGTGTGTGTGTCTGTCAACGCTTTGGTCCAATCACATTCAGCAGCCCGTCAGCGTTTTTTTCCCCCACCAACAGTCTGCGAATCAGAGGCACAGGAGGGCGGGTCTTCGCGGAATGAAAATGCGTGTGTCGTCTCTTTCAACCTGTCTGAGTCAGCGCGGGAGCTTAAAAAATAAATAAAGTCAGAGCGAGAGTTGACAGCGCATCTAGTTGCATTTAGCTAGTAGTTTCAGCTGTAGCCTAGTGTAGCTAGTAAAGCTAGAAAAATGGCATGTTCAAAGATGACCAATAAAAGAAAAGTCGACAGTGAAAACCGGCAATTCAAAGATGAGTGGACTGCAAATATGCGTTAATCCTCCCTCCAGCGAGCACCAAACCAATGTGCCTAATATGCCAAGAAACGGTAGCTCTTGTGAAGAGTGGCAATTTGAAACGGCACTATGAAACGAAACATAATTATTTTGAGGCGACCTTCCCTCAAAATTCAGCGGTAAGAACCACAAAAATAAATGGGATGAAATCCTCATATCAAGCTGCAAGCAGGATCCTTGTAACATCTATGTCACAAGGAGAAAAGGCAACTGAGTCCTCACTCAGAGTGGCATGGGTGTTGGCTAAACACAAGAAGCCATTCTCTGATGCAGAAATAATTAAAGAATGCATGACTGAAGTGATGGAGACCATGTTTGAAGGCAAACAAAAAGAGGAAATAACAGCTAAAATTAAGCAAATCCCCCTCTCAGATTCCACAGCAACCAGAAGAACGGAAATACTGGCTGGTGATTTGATTAATCAGCTTTGTGATGGAATCAAAAATGCACAGCGCATTTCCTTAGCTGTGGATGAGTCCACTGACACCACTGACAATGCTCAGTTGCTGGTGTTTGTGAGATTTTATGATGAGGCAAAGGGGGAGTTTGTTGAAGATGTGTTGGGCCTGACGAACCTCAGTGGACACACAAGGGGGGAAGACATTTATAAAGCAGTAATGGGAATGCTGAATGAAAGAGGGATAGATCTAAAGAAAGTGGTGTCAATTGCTACTGATGGAGCTCCAGCCATGATGGGGAGAGAGAGAGGACTGGTTCAGCGCCTGAAAGATCACCACCCTGACCTGATCTCATACCACTGCATAATCCACCAGTCTGTCCTTTGTGCAAGTCTTGGAGAAGTGTACTCTGAAATCATGGCAACAGTGATGAGACTCATAAACTTTTTGAGAGCATCATCTTCACTGCAGCATCGCTTGCTGCGAACATTCCTGACAGAGGTCAATGCAACTTTTGATGATTTGCTCCTGCACAACAACATCAGGTGGCTGAGCAAAGGCAAGGTCCTGGAGCGTTTTTGGTCCATTAGGAAAGAGCTGCAAGTGTTTCTGTCAGAGCAAAAGAGTGCAAAAGCAAAACAGTTCATGGAATTCATGCAAAATGAAGAGAAGATGGAAGCTGTTGCATTTTTGGCTGATATAACATCTCATCTCAATGACCTAAATCTCAAGCTACAGGGCAAGAACAACACAGTGTGTGAGCTGATGTCAGCAGTGCGTGCTTTCCAGAGGAAACTGGAGGTTTTCAAAAGTGACCTACAGGTAAGCCTTTTTAATATTTTCTACCACACACATTTCCTGGATTCCAATGAACACCTTTTTGATACTTTATCATACCCTTTTAAGCAGTGCTCCTTATATTTTTCTTATTTATTTTTTCCTACAGGAGGGACTGCTCCACTTCCCCAAACTTTTGGAACAGACCAAAGGAGACAATCGTCCTCAGAATCATGTTGGATTCCTGGAGAAGCTGATTGAAAACTTCAAGACTCGCTTTGATGACTTCAGATTAGGAAAACAAGTCCTACTGTACATTGAAAACCCATTTCTGGTCAGAAATGTCAGAGAGTTCTCTGCAGAAGCACAACAAATCTTCCCATGGGCCAGTGCTGCTTCTCTGCAAAGTGAGTTGATTGACCTCCAGGAAAACCCTGCACTGAAAGAGGCTGACTGTGACACTCCCACCTTCTGGACAAAGATGGTCACTGCAGCTAATTTCCCTCTCCTGCATAAGATGGCACTTCACATTCTCACAATGTTTGGCTCAACCTACAGGTGTGAGTCTGCATTCTCAACAATGAACATGGTGAAGAACAAGTACCGCAGCCGACTCACCAATGAACACTTGCATCAGTGTGTCCGCCTGGCCATCACGCCTTTTGTGCCAAAGTTCAAAGTCTTGGCAACAGACCAAAGGTGCCACTTCTCTCATTAAGCAACAGTGTTTGACACAATGTACAATAGTTCTGGACTTATTTCGACTTTGATTCCTGGGATGGTTTGATTCACTTCGAGACTGTTTTTGCAATCTCGTGTTAAGAATCTTGTTACAATTGTTTAAAAGTTTGAATGACCGTATTAAACGGACCTTTGTCTTATTGAACATTTTCTTTGTGGACCTTTAAGATTTGTATTTGAGTACCCCTGCTCTAGTCCGTCAGTCCTCTAGTCCGTCCTCTAGTCCGTCCTCTAGTCCGTCCGTCCTCTAGTCCGTCAGTCCTCTAGTCCGTCAGTCCTCTAGTCCGTCCTCTAGTCAGTCTTCTAGTCCGTCAGTCTTCTAGTCCGTCAGTCCTCTAGTCCGTCAGTCCTCTAGTCAGTCAGTCCTCTAGTCCGTCAGTCCTCTAGTCCGTCAGTCCTCTAGTCAGTCCTCTAGTCCGTCAGTCCTCTAGTCCGTCAGTCCTCTAGTCCGTCAGTCCTCTAGTCAGTCCTCTAGTCCGTCAGTCCTCTAGTCCGTCAGTCCTCTAGTCCCTCAGTCCTCTAGTCCCTCAGTCCTCTAGTCAGTCCTCTAGTCCCTCAGTCCTCTAGTCAGTCCTCTAGTCCCTCAGTCCTCTAGTCAGTCCTCTAGTCCCTCAGTCCTCTAGTCAGTCCTCTAGTCCCTCAGTCCTCTAGTCAGTCCTCTAGTCCCTCAGTCCTCTAGTCAGTCCTCTAGTCCCTCAGTCCTCTAGTCCCTCAGTCCTCTAGTCCCTCAGTCCTCTAGTCAGTCGCTCTCTCACTGAGGAAACAATCAAATAAAAGATCAACAGAATCTCATCTCTCATTTAGATCAGGCTGCTTCCTCACCGATGGGGGTGTCTGGGTCGTGGGGGGGCAGTGGCAGAGACGCTGTGATTGGTCTGATTTCAGCAGGGGGCGGGGCCGCGGTGTCGCCGTTCTGATTGGTCGATGTCTCCATCACCTGCTGCACAGAGAGGGATGAAAAGAGGAGGTTCTGTAAACCACAGATCCAAAGCGTAGAGATATGTCTCAGCCTCTCGGCTCAGGGCTCATCACCCCGGGGACTACATTTAATACAAGGAAACAAATCGGTCAGATTCTCACTTTATTAAAAACATGATAACTAAGTAAGTGAATGTAAACAGATATATGTAAAACATGTATAATAATAATAATCACGACCTCCTGGCAGCTCTTCTGTTCCGGCTCAGAAACGTCAGGAGTTTTTTCTGCCGGGGTTTCTGCTTTGGTCTCGTTTTCACAGCTCTTCTCCTCTTCCTCCTTCTGCTCCTCTTCCTCCTTCTGCTCCTCTTCCTCCTCCAGTTTCTCCTCCTCCAGTTTCTCCTCCTCCAGTTTCTCCTCTTCCTCTCTAGGCTTCTTGGCTGCAGGCTCCTCAGGACTTCTGGAGGGCTGTGGAGACGAGCCGCTGCTCTCCCTCTTGCTTCTGCTCGGACACTGATGTCTGAACAGAGGAGAAGGAGAAGGAGAAGGAGAAGAAGGAGAAGGAGAAGGAGAAGGAGAAGAAGGAGAAGGAGGAGGAGAAGGAGAAGCAGAAGGAGAAGGAGAAGGAGGAGAAGGAGGAGAAGGAGAAGGAGAGGCAGAAGGAGAAGGAGAAGGAGAAGGAGAAGCAGAAGGAGGAGAGGCAGAAGGAGAAGAAGGAGAAGGAGAAGGAGAAGGAGAAGCAGAAGGAGGAGAGGCAGAAGGAGAAGAAGGAGAAGGAGAAGCAGAAGGAGAAGGAGAAGGAGAAGCAGAAGGAGGAGGAGAAGGAGAAGGAGAAGGAGAAGGAGAAGCAGAAGGAGGAGGAGAAGGAGAAGGAGAAGCAGAAGGAGAAGCAGAAGGAGGAGGAGAAGGAGAAGCAGAAGGAGAAGCAGAAGGAGAAGGAGAGGCAGAAGGAGAAGGAGAAGGAGAAGGAGAAGGAGGAGAAGGAGAAGGAGAAGGAGAAGGAGAAGAAGGAGAAGGAGAAGGAGAAGGAGAAGAAGGAGAAGGAGGAGGAGAAGCAGAAGGAGAAGGAGAAGGAGGAGAAGGAGAAGGAGAAGGAGAAGGAGAGGCAGAAGGAGAAGCAGAAGGAGAAGGAGAGGCAGAAGGAGAAGGAGAAGGAGAAGGAGAAGGAGAAGGAGAAGGAGGAGAGGCAGAAGGAGAAGAAGGAGAAGGAGAAGGAGAAGGAGAAGCAGAAGGAGGAGAGGCAGAAGAAGAAGGAGAAGGAGAAGGAGAAGGAGAAGGAGAAGGAGGAGAGGCAGAAGGAGAAGAAGGAGAAGGAGAAGGAGAAGGAGAAGCAGAAGGAGGAGAAGCAGAAGAAGAAGGAGAAGGAGAAGGAGAAGGAGGAGAGGCAGAAGGAGAAGAAGGAGAAGGAGAAGGAGAAGGAGAAGGAGAAGCAGAAGGAGGAGAGGCAGAAGGAGAAGAAGGAGAAGGAGAAGCAGAAGGAGAAGGAGAAGGAGAAGCAGAAGGAGGAGGAGAAGGAGAAGGAGAAGCAGAAGGAGGAGGAGAAGGAGAAGGAGAAGCAGAAGGAGGAGGAGAAGGAGAAGGAGAAGCAGAAGGAGAAGCAGAAGGAGAAGGAGAGGCAGAAGGAGAAGCAGAAGGAGAAGGAGAAGCAGAAGGAGAAGGAGAGGCAGAAGGAGAAGAAGGAGAAGGAGAAGCAGAAGGAGAAGCAGAAGGAGGAGAGGCAGAAGGAGAAGGAGAAGGAGAAGGAGAAGCAGAAGGAGAGGCAGAAGGAGAAGAAGGAGAAGCAGAAGGAGAAGGAGAAGCAGAAGGAGAAGCAGAAGGAGAAGGAGAGGCAGAAGGAGAAGGAGAAGGAGAAGCAGAAGGAGAAGGAGAGGCAGAAGGAGAAGGAGAAGGAGAAGCAGAAGGAGAAGGAGAAGGAGAAGCAGAAGGAGAAGCAGAAGGAGAAGCAGAAGGAGAAGGAGAGGCAGAAGGAGAAGAAGGAGAAGGAGAAGCAGAAGGAGAAGGAGAAGGAGAAGCAGAAGGAGAAGGAGAAGCAGAAGGAGAAGCAGAAGGAGAAGGAGAGGCAGAAGGAGAAGAAGGAGAAGGAGAAGGAGAAGGAGAGGCAGAAGGAGAAGAAGGAGAAGGAGAAGCAGAAGGAGAAGGAGAAGGAGAAGGAGAAGGAGAGGCAGAAGGAGAAGAAGGAGAAGCAGAAGGAGAAGCAGAAGGAGAAGGAGAGGCAGAAGGAGAAGAAGGAGAAGCAGAAGGAGAAGCAGAAGGAGAAGGAGAGGCAGAAGGAGAAGAAGGAGAAGGAGAAGCAGAAGGAGAAGGAGAAGGAGAAGCAGAAGGAGAAGGAGAAGCAGAAGGAGAAGCAGAAGGAGAAGGAGAGGCAGAAGGAGAAGAAGGAGAAGGAGAAGGAGAGGCAGAAGGAGAAGAAGGAGAAGGAGAAGCAGAAGGAGAAGGAGAAGGAGAAGCAGAAGGAGAAGGAGAAGCAGAAGGAGAAGCAGAAGGAGAAGGAGAGGCAGAAGGAGAAGAAGGAGAAGGAGAAGGAGGGTTAGAGAGGTGTTATTGTTGGTAAACACTGAGTGTCCTCTCCCAACATGAGAGTCCACATGATAACAAAGGTATCCCAACTGTAGCTGTGAACATGACAGGATGTGTGATTACCTAGCAGAGCATCAGGACTGTTTGAGGCATATGATAGCTATGTGATTAACATGATGATTCAGCCTCTATGGAGAGAGACATATGACAAGCATGATCATTTCTGACGTGGAGCTAATCTGAAGTAAACATTGGCCGCGTTC
>NC_136901.1:95639419-95659243 GCF_949606895.1 Notothenia rossii
TGGAGGGATTATATCTCTACCTAGGACCAGGTGGAGGGATTACATCTCTACCTAGGACCAGGTGGAGGGATTATATCTCTACCTAGGACCAGGTGGAGGGATTATATCTCTACCCAGGACCAGGTGGAGGGATTATATCTCTACCCAGGACCAGGTGGAGGGATTATATCTCTACCCAGGACCAGGTGGAGGGATTATACGGGACCAGGTGGAGGGATTATATCTCTATCTAGGACCAGGTGGAGGGACTATATCTCTACCCAGGACCAGGTGGAGGGATTATACGGGACCAGGTGGAGGGATTATATCTCTATCTAGGACCAGGTGGAGGGATTATATCTCTATCTAGGACCAGGTGGAGGGACTATATCTCTACCTAGGACCAGGTGGAGGGATTATATCTCTACCTAGGACCAGGTGGAGGGATTATATCTCTACCCAGGACCAGGTGGAGGGATTATATCTCTACCTAGGACCAGGTGGAGGGATTATATCTCTACCCAGGACCAGGTGGAGGGATTATACGGGACCAGGTGGAGGGATTATATCTCTATCTAGGACCAGGTGGAGGGATTATATCTCTACCTAGGACCAGGTGGAGGGATTATATCTCTACCTAGGACCAGGTGGAGGGACTATATCTCTACCTAGGACCAGGTGGAGGGATTATATCTCTACCTAGGACCAGGTGGAGGGATTATATCTCTACCCAGGACCAGGTGGAGGGATTATATCTCTACCTAGGACCAGGTGGAGGGATTATATCTCTACCCAGGACCAGGTGGAGGGATTATATCTCTACCCAGGACCAGGTGGAGGGATTATACGGGACCAGGTGGAGGGATTATATCTCTATCTAGGACCAGGTGGAGGGATTATATCTCTACCTAGGACCAGGTGGAGGGATTATATCTCTACCTAGGACCAGGTGGAGGGACTATATCTCTACCTAGGACCAGGTGGAGGGACTATATCTCTACCTAGGACCAGGTGGAGGGATTATATCTCTACCTAGGACCAGGTGGAGGGATTATATCTCTACCTAGGACCAGGTGGAGGGATTATATCTCTACCTAGGACCAGGTGGAGGGATTATATCTCTACCCAGGACCAGGTGGAGGGACTATATCTCTACCTAGGACCAGGTGGAGGGATTATATCTCTACCTAGGACCAGGTGGAGGGATTATATCTCTACCTAGGACCAGGTGGAGGGATTATATCTCTACCCAGGACCAGGTGGAGGGACTATATCTCTACCTAGGACCAGGTGGAGGGATTATATCTCTACCTAGGACCAGATGGAGGGATTATATCTCTACCTAGGACCAGGTGGAGGGATTATATCTCTACCTAGGACCAGGTGGAGGGATTATATCTCTAAGGGAAAGGGACGTTTGGGGCTCTCTGTTGGAACTGATACCTTCGCGAACCAACCACGGATAAGCGGGAGAAGATGGATGGATAATATTAATAAACGTTATAAAGCGTACGCTGTCAGCAGGCGGTTCTCCCTCCTGGTTCTCCTCTGGTTCTGCGTTCGGTTCTTCTTCTGCAGAGACTTCGGGTTCTGGCGCGGCCTCTGACTCCGCCTCCTGCGTGATCTCCCCTGGAGCCCCGCCCACTTCAACAGGTGTGTCATCAGTGACATCATCAGGAACCTGCATAAAGACATTCAAACGTCACCAACTAAAACATGATGTAAAAATAACTCATTTTAAAGATCCCATGCTTTTCTGGTTATCACCCGTCCCCTTGAGTGTGATGAAGGTTTCTCTGCATGTGAACGGTCTGCAGAGTCTAAACCCTCAAATTACACACACACACACACACACACACACACACACACACACACACACACACACACACACACACACACACACACACACACACACACACACACACACACACACACACACACACACACACACACACACACACACACACACACACACACACACACACACACACACACACACACACACACACACACACACACACACACACACACACACACACACACACACACACACACCAGCTGCAGCTCCGCCGACTTCTCCTCCCTGAGACGGCGGGACACGGAGAGGCTGTGAGTCGGTGTGTGAGCACTCAAACTCCCAGCCAGGCTGCGGGTGTGTGCGGGTGTGTGTGTGTGTGTGTGTGTGTGTGTGTGTGTGTGTGTGTGTGTGTGTGTGTGTGTGTGTGTGTGTGTGTGTGTGTGTGTGTGTGTGTGTTCGGGCTGGGTTTCGCTGTGTCAATGGGCTCACAGGGGGGGGGGGGGGGCAGGAGCTCCAACAAGGCGTGTAGGACAGAGAGTGAATACACACACTATACAGAGATGCTGTGAGAAACCAATGAGAGTTTGGAACATTGAACAAAGTGAATCTATTCCAGTAGATCCTCAACGATGGAACTATGATCAGTAGAGATGGCCGTGACATGGGACCTTTAACAAACATTGATAACAGATGCTTTTTTATTATTTAACCTCTTCTACACCGCGCCCCCGGGGGAAAAACGCGTCATCTCCAGGAAACAGCGTCTGAGGGCATCTTAATATTCAATAAACTATGAATGTTTTATATCCATGTAACGGGAAGAAACTCAACTAACAGATTTTTATTTTTATTTTTAAAAACCCACAAAGCTAGAGCGGAGCCTATGAATTAGATACGAGCGAAAAATGCTAACGGCGTGTTGCACAGAAACTCACTCATAACGCCCTCACTTATCGTAGCTGCACGCCCAACCCATCGATTCACATCGTGGGATGACACAGAATCGATCGGTACATACATCATCACTCCATGATAAGAACTCGCGAAGCTGTTAACAAGAACAGACATCCAAACATGTGGCGCTAGGTAGCTAAAAGCGGCACCATGGCTCACCTTGGTCGTAGTCTGGTCAAAGTGGTCTTCGATGACATTAAAACGATATAAACGCTGCTGAGGTTAATCCAATGTGTCTGCGTCCCTTTGAAATGATCTCTGATAATCCATAAGCAATAAATCTGCTTTTCCGTTTCCAGATGTCAGAGCTAGAGACAGGTTCACTCTGGTGCAAAACTGCATGCGCAAAGCCCCCACCTTTTTGTTTTACCATGTGTGTGAGCGGGGAGATTCCCCTTCGATTCTATTGGCTCTAACGGTCAGAAAGAGATGTCTTTTTTTTTGCTAAACCTCTAAAAAGGTCAAATATCACTTGTTTTGCATCGATCTTGATACAGGGTATTTATCATATGTTGTACTTTGGATTCCTAAATCTTGTAGTCTACTTTCCCATCTTCAAAGGGTAGTTTTCACTACAAGTAAATAAGAATCTTTGGACGGACACTATCATTTACAGTTTTTTTTACCATGTTCAATCTGAATTTTCTTTAAAATAAAAAACATCTATATTGATTCTGACTCTTCTTCATCCAACTCACAGGTTCATCATTACTCTGAGAACACAGATTATTGATTTAACCCTTTGAGAAGATATGGTCCTTTGTTCTGGGAATGTCCTTTTGGAGCCTGAGACCTGAAAAACAGGCCAGGGGTAGACATTAAGGGTCAAATGCCACTGTCCCTCCGGGCCGGTGGAATTGTATTATCACTGGCCCCCCCATTCTAACCACTGGCCCCCCCATTCTAACCACTGGCCCCCCCATTCTAACCACTGGCCCCCCCATTCTAACCACTGGCCCCCCCATTCTAACCACTGGCCCCCCCATTCTAACCACTGGCCCGGAGCATTCGTCCAAAAAAAATCTACTAATAATGAAGAAAATGAACACATTTGTTGCCATAGTAATTTATGCTCTAACTACATTACTACTTTACTACAACATCTGAATCATCAGTTCTTCCTCATTTTCCTCAATTGTTCAGATTTGGTTTATGAAAATAATGATATTTTGGTCATTGTTCAAAAATGTCTGCTATTATTATGAGTATTATTATTATTATAATGCGCTTTCTGTCTTCCTGTCATCAGGAGTTAGAAATGTAATGGCTATTAGATTAGATTAGAACCTTCATTCTCCTGCTGGGACATTTCCCTAAAGCCAATACCTTTATATGTTCTACTCTTCACTTCCTGTCAGCAGAGGTCATTGATGCACAGAGCCGACAGAAGACCTTGTTTATATTGGCATCATATTGAGAGGTGCAGTGACGCGTCCTAAACCAGGAAGTAAGCTGCTGGTTCCCTCGACAAAGAGCAATGGGATTTCTCCACAGGGTTTTGGAAAATAGCTGGAAATAAGGTCTGTGGAAAACAAACCTGTTTGATAAATGCACGTTTTGTTCAGCCGGATAATCTCCACATGTCTACCCTACTTTTATAATGTTCAAATCATAAATCTAATGGATAGATTATAGAAGGGTTTAGGACGCGTCGCTGCACCACTAGAAGCCAACTCCATCGATCAAGCTGAAACTTTCTCTCCCTCTTCTTCTCGTGCTCCCTGTCACTCTCCTTTAACTCCTCCGGTAACTTGCTTTTATTTGATGATAGTTTTTTACCCGGCGCTTGGCCGGTTACCGCTGGTATTAAAAACGTTTAGGCGAATGGTTAGGTGGCGCGATAGTCTGTAGTGAAGAAGGAGCGCGCTCCCGCTCACGGGAGCCTGCTCGCACTCCACAGCAAACAGCTGTTTGCTTTTCACCCAACAACGACAACAGACCTGCAACCGCCTCACTGAACGCTCTGTTGTAGCGTTGATAAACTAAACAATTTAACTAAATTGGTCAAAATACCACAGGACACATTTTTTTAAAGCAATATTTTTAGTGGCCCGAGCGGGCAAGTGGAAAGTACGTCATGCTGCCCGGGGGGTCTAAATAGTGCTTCCGGGCCAGCGGGCCATTTATAATGTGGAGCCCTGCCGGCTCAGGGCTGAACAGGTTCAAATGTATTTCATGAATTGTACGTTTAGAGAAATGTCTATAAAAGTGTAAGTAAATGTTAAAATAAGTTACTACTCCTTCCTGTTTCCTCACCTCCTCCTGTTTGTCCTCCTCCTGTTTGTCCTCCTCCTGTTTGTCCTCCTGTTTGTCCTCCTCCTCCTGTTTCTCCTCCTCTTGTTTCTCCTCCTCCTCCTCCTGTTTCTCCTCCATCACCGTCTCTTCCTCCTCCTTCTCCTCCTCATCCTCATTCTCCTTCTCCTCCTCCCCCTCCATGACTCCTGAAACCTCCTCCTCCTCTTCTCCTGCCGCCGGCTGCTCCTCCTCAGCCTCCTCAGCCTTCGGTTCCTCCTCCCTCCTCCTCTCCTCCCGACTCCTGGATCTGGACCTGGAGGAAGAGGAGGCGGTTCTGGGGGGGTTTGAGGCGGTTCTGGGGGGGTTTGAGGCGGTCCTGGGGGGGTTAGAGGCGGTCCTGGGGGGGTTTGAGGCGGTCCTGGGGGGGTTTGAGGCGGTCCTGGGGGGGTTTGAGGCGGTCCTGGGGGGGTTTGAGGCGGTTCTGGAGGCGGTTCTGGAGGCGTTTGGTCCTCCGGTCCTCGGGCCTCGAGCGCCTCCAAGTTTCTTGTTCACACTGGAAACAGAATGAGATATTCATACTTTAAAATAAATACAAACAAAATGTGTTGTCTTGGTTCTGTGTTGTGATTGAATAAAGACAACGGGGGAAAACACAACTAGTTGACAGTGTACCCCGGGGGTGTGACTCACTTGAGGGTCTTGTACTTGGTGCAGATGTTGAGGCGGATGGGTCGGCCCTTGATGTTGAGAGAGTGAACGTTGTAATATTTCACCAGCATCTCCGCGTCCTCCGGAGTGCCCAGCTGCACAAACGCCTGCAAACACACAGAAACATTGAACATAGACTCTGAGCCATTGTGTTGCTCTGTCGGAGGAGCCTAAGATTTTCATTTGTACATATCTACACTGTAGCTATGTGTGTGTGTGGGGGGGGGGGGGGGGGGTAAATTCACTTGTCTAACCTGTTTAGCCCTGAGCCTGTCTTTCAGGTCTCAGGCTCCAAAATGACATTCCCAGAACAAAGGACCATATCTTCTGAAAGGGTTACATTAATAATCTGTGTTCTCAAAGTAATGATAAACCTGTGCGCTGGATGTAGAAGAGTCAGAATCAATATAGATGTTTTTTATTTTAAAATAAATTCAGATTGAACATAGTAAAAAAAATGTAAATTATTGTGTCCGTCCAAAAATAAACCATTATAGTGAAAAGCACCCTTTGATGATGGTAGACTGAAAGCTTTAGGGAATCCAAACTATAACATGATAAGTACCCTGTATCTCCGTTTTTGACATAAAAATGGAATTATGGATTATCAATAATTTGTTCAAAGTGACAGACACATTGGATTAACCTCTGGATTAACCTTCGGCTGCGTTTCTCGTTTTAATGCCATTGAAGACGACGTTTGATCAGAATAGCAGCTCACGGTGAGCAGGTCTCCGTGTTGTGCTACCTAAAGCTACGTCATGTGTTGTCTGGTTTTGCTTCCCCTGGCGCGAGTTCTGATCGCTCAGTGATGATACTTATAATTCTAGAATCTGCTGAAGCTCAGCTCGTTTGTGTAGATAAGGGCTTAACAGGTTAGAATGGTATAGTATGCTAAAGTAATGCTCATATCATTACCTGGTCTGTGAGGAACAGGTGTTTCTCCACCTCTCCGAATCGAGCCGCGATGGTAAGCAGCTCCTTCTTATCCTCCTCGTCTCTGGGCATGTTGTTGAAGAAGACCACCTGACTCTCCTGACCTTTGACCTGCCTCACAGGCCGGTCCATTGGAGGATCCATCTGACGATCCATCGAACGAACCATCGGTCGATCCATCTGACGATCCATCGAACGAACCATCGGACGATCCATCTGACGATCCATCTGACGATCCATTGGACGATCCATCGAAAGATCCATCGACCGGTCTGAACCTCGGTTGTTTTTCTGAGGGTCAAACATATCATGGAAATGTCAGAAGTCAATATATATAGGTTTATCTTGTTATAATCACGTTTTTCGAAAAAACTAAACGTAATATCCCACTACAAAAACAAACGCAAATATTTAATTTTAAACAGTCAAGTCCTTTCAAGTCATCTGTCTCAAGCTTAAGTCTCAAGTCATGAATACCAAGTCAAAGTCAAGTCTCTTATCAATGTTAGTCAAGCAAGTCTCAAGTCAAAAAATATGCGACTCGAGTCAGGTCATGTGACCCGAGTCCCCACATCTGGTAAATACATCACTGGAGGATTTAAAAACAGAGGCTGCTCTTGCTGTTCTTGTTCTTTATTGGTTGACCTAGGTGAAGGACGACAAACCAACTCCCATATTCTTTCTTGTTACTCTTTTTCGCAGATTCTACGATTTGACTTTTTTTCCTCTCAATTTCATTTTTTTTTCAAATGGACTTTTTTGTCACAATATGACTTTCGAATGCCAATAGGCCCTTCTCTCCAACTCCCTGCACTACATGGACCATAACTGGATCCCACAATGTAAAGAATAGTTCACCTGAACTTACTGCAGGCTGCCTTTTCGTTTTACCTTGACTCTTTTAACTGCACAGTTTGTGAGGCCTAGTTTCTAACCTAGTTCCCACACGTTCCTTTACTACCACTATTACATGGTTAAACTGTATTTCATGCAATATGTCCAACTACAGCAGCAGCGTTGAAAGTGTGTGCAGGTACCTCGATGACCTGCAGTCTGCGGGACAGGTAGAAGGTGATGGGCTTCCCGTAGAGATTGGCCTGGTGCTGCTGGTAGTAGTTCACCATGTCCAGAGCCTCCTCGTGGCTGTGCAGCTCCAGGAAGGCCTGCAGGAGACAACGTGAGAACAGACCTCCTGATGGTGCATGCTCTCTGGTGTACAGTCCGACTGAAGCATCCTCTGTGCTCCACCCAGTCCTCTCAGTAATACAGAGCTGAATCCAGATCAGATGCACGCTGAAGTCTCTTTGAGCATCTCTTACTGATCCTGCTCTTATGTTCCATGTTTGTTTCTCATGTGTTGTGTGTTAATGTTTGTCTGTTGATGTTACACATGGAGCTGCTGTGATGCAAGGAGCATTCAGACTCGATCGGACCAGTGAAGTCAGTGATGCAAACACAGGTATGGTGAAAAAAGAGAGAACTATTCGAAGCAGGAAATAACAGCGTAATATACCGTCTGATAAAGGCCTGTGCTAGAATGCTTTAATGAACTGTTCTTTATAATATACTGAGATCAGTAGAGACAGAGATGTTAAAGTTATAAATCAAGGGTTTTTATTATTATTTACAGCAGGGGGGGGGGGAACCTTTTTCCTTTACATTTTCACAACATCCTCCGAGGGCCGTACAAATGATTGAACTCAACCTCTGCTTAAAAAAATTAAAATCACAGCCAATTCATTTGGCCTTTCTTTCATGATGTGCAAAGAACAAGCAACCTCTCAATCCAGATATCTCACCATGACTCATGCACGTGCACGGTGTGGCATGACCACCACAACAGAAAGATATGGACACAAGATGTGTGCAAATGTATTTAGTATCCATGTGAACGTGATCTAAGTGGGGGGGACCTAACCCCCTCTAGGGGAAGATCTTTTTTTAAATATTGAAGTTAAAAGCATCAATCTGGTGCACTGTGAGAGCAACATGACGAGATCTATGGATTCATCTCTCAACACCCATTTGAAACAGAACTGGAAGCACATTTTTCACAATTCACTCCCCTTTCAAACTCTATTCTTGTTATTTTTAACAACTTTTTTGTTTCTGTCATATAGTATTTTATACCTGTTTTTCATTGAGTCTCTAATGTCTCATTAATAACTATAATGATCATATCAAGGTGTGCCTTAACCTCACTGAGCTGAGGTTATTTGAGCCTCTCAGGAGAGAGCTCTCTTCCACCTGGTTGTAGAAAAGCTCTTTAAATTCGTTAGCATAGCTAGCGAACCAGATGCTAACAACAGATCGCCACTGTGCTTACAACTAAAGACACAGCCACGCAAACACTGCGGCATGTGTACGGCTCCTTATAGGTAGTGCAATATTTGAAGAGCTGGAGCGGCGTATCGATGCACTCCGTTACTCCTTTCAGACGAGACATAACCACGTGAAGACCTATGGTGAAGACACGTTACGCTCGTGTTGTGTTCAATGAACCTGTCCTTGGCCAGGAAAAACCGGCACTCGCTTGTTTAATTATTTTGCGATCTAGATTTCTTCTTCTTTTTTGAAGTGAGAAGTTGTCTAACGGACGGACTGACGGACCCCCCCCCCCAAAACGAAAACTCTTCGGTTCTCCACGAATTACACAAGTCACCCAAAGCAGCGTTAAAAAAGCGGGAGGCGCCGAAAAGCACTGAAAGTGTTATCGTAATTCTCTGTGCTGTCTTCAGAACATCTTGCCTACGGTCTCTCTGGTGTCCAAGGAGGACAGGAAGGGTTAGACCTGATGTACACCAGGTGACGCTGCGTGAGCCTCTCCACACAGGTTTGTTTGTGTTGTGTAGAAACAGTTTCTCACCTTGTTGTTGAGCACCAGGTGTTCCCTCAGGCGTCCGAAGGGCTCTGTGAAGGCGAACAGAGTTTTGTTGCTGAGCGGCTTCCTGTCGTACTTCACCACCACCACCCTGCTCCTCAGCTGCAACACAGAAGCACCGCTGGTTACCACCGTGTGATCTCATCTTTCTTCAGAACAGCAGATCCAAATAGCCTCGCACGGGGAACCAGCTTCCACCATGTCCTCAGCGAACACAAAACCAGACCAGGAACACAGAGAAAAGTTCTGCTGTCAACTTCTCCAGATATAAAGCAGAGGGACGTTGGCTCCAGAAGAGGAAGAGTCTCTCTTCAGTGGACGACTGGGTGGAGGTGGATTAGAACAGAGAGGAACAAACCTTATCCTGTGGCGGCGGGTTCTTCCCTGACAGATCGGTTCCTCCTGACACACACACACACACACACACACACACACACACACACACACACACACACACACACACACACACACACACACACACACACACACACACACACACACACACACACACACACACACACACACACACACACACACACACACACACACACACACACACACACACACACACACACACACACACACACACACACACACACACACACACAGTTAACATGTTTATATATTCATAAAATGCTTAAGTGTTTCTTAAGTCTAATTTAACTTCCATCCTTAAAACAGTTTTCTTAACTATGTACATGTGTGTATGTTGTTATCATGTGTGTATGTTGTTATCATGTGTGTATGTTGTTATCATGTGTGTATGTTGTTATCATGTGTGTATGTTGTTATCATGTGTGTATGTTGTTCCATGTGTGTATGTTGTTATCATGTGTGTATGTTGTTATCATGTGTGTATGTTGTTATCATGTGTGTATGTTGTTATCATGTGTGTATGTTGTTATCATGTGTGTATGTTGTTATCATGTGTGTATGTTGTTATCATGTGTGTATGTTGTTATCATGTGTGTGTGTTGTTATCATGTGTGTATGTTGTTATCATGTGTGTATGTTGTTATCATGTGTGTATGTTGTTACATGTGTGTATGTTGTTACATGTGTGTATGTTGTTATCATGTGTGTATGTTGTTATCATGTGTGTGTGTTGTTATCATGTGTGTATGTTGTGATCATGTGTGTATGTTGTTATCATGTGTGTATGTTGTTCCATGTGTGTATGTTGTTATCATGTGTGTATGTTGTTATCATGTGTGTATGTTGTTCCATGTGTGTATGTTGTTATCATGTGTGTATGTTGTTATCATGTGTGTATGTTGTTATCATGTGTGTATGCTGTTATCATGTGTGTATGTTGTTATCATGTGTGTATGTTATTATCATGTGTGTATGTTGTTATCATGTGTGTATGTTGTTATCATGTGTGTATGCTGTTATCATGTGTGTATGTTGTTCCATGTGTGTATGTTGTTATCATGTGTGTATGTTGTTATCATGTGTGTATGTTGTTCCATGTGTGTATGTTGTTATCATGTGTGTATGTTGTTATCATGTGTGTATGTTGTTATCATGTGTGTATGCTGTTATCATGTGTGTATGTTGTTCCATGTGTGTATGCTGTTATCATGTGTGTATGTTGTTATCATGTGTGTATGTTGTGATCATGTGTGTATGCTGTTATCATGTGTGTATGTTGTTATCATGTGTGTATGTTGTTATCATGTGTGTATGTTGTTATCATGTGTGTATGTTGTGATCATGTGTGTATGTTGTTATCATGTGTGTATGTTGTTATCATGTGTGTATGCTGTTATCATGTGTGTATGTTGTTATCATGTGTGTATGCTGTTATCATGTGTGTATGTTGTTATCATGTGTGTATGTTGTTATCATGTGTGTATGTTGTGATCATGTGTGTATGTTGTTATCATGTGTGTATGTTGTTATCATGTGTGTATGTTGTTATCATGTGTGTATGCTGTTATCATGTGTGTATGTTGTTCCATGTGTGTATGTTGTTATCATGTGTGTATGCTGTTATCATGTGTGTATGTTGTTCCATGTGTGTATGCTGTTATCATGTGTGTATGTTGTTATCATGTGTGTATGTTGTTCCATGTGTGTATGTTGTTATCATGTGTGTATGTTGTTCCATGTGTGTATGCTGTTATCATGTGTGTATGTTGTTCCATGTGTGTATGCTGTTATCATGTGTGTATGTTGTTCCATGTGTGTATGTTGTTCCATGTGTGTATGTTGTTATCATGTGTGTATGTTGTTATCATGTGTGTATGTTGTTATCATGTGTGTATGCTGTTATCATGTGTGTATGTTGTTATCACGTGTGTATGTTGTTATCATGTGTGTATGTTGTTATCATGTGTGTATGTTGTTATCATGTGTGTATGTTGTTATCATGTGTGTATGTTGTTATCATGTGTGTATGCTGTTATCATGTGTGTATGTTGTTCCATGTGTGTATGTTGTCATCATGTGTGTATGTTGTGATCATGTGTGTATGTTGTTACATGTGTGTATGTTGTTATCATGTGTGTATGTTGTTATCATGTGTGTGTGTTGTTATCATGTGTGTATGTTGTTATCATGTGTGTATGTTGTTATCATGTGTGTATGCTGTTATCATGTGTGTATGTTGTTATCACGTGTGTATGTTTTTATCATGTGTGTATGTTGTTATCATGTGTGTATGTTGTTACATGTGTGTATGTTGTTATCATGTGTGTATGTTGTCATCATGTGTGTATGTTGTTATCATGTGTGTATGTTGTTCCATGTGTGTATGTTGTTATCATGTGTGTATGTTGTTATCATGTGTGTATGTTGTTATCATGTGTGTATGCTGTTATCATGTGTGTATGTTGTTATCATGTGTGTATGTTGTTATCATGTGTGTGTGTTGTTATCATGTGTGTATGTTGTGATCATGTGTGTATGTTGTTACATGTGTGTATGTTGTTACATGTGTGTATGTTGTTATCATGTGTGTATGTTGTTATCATGTGTGTATGTTGTGATCATGTGTGTATGTTGTGATCATGTGTGTATGTTGTTATCATGTGTGTATGTTGTTACATGTGTGTATGTTGTTATCATGTGTGTATGTTGTTATCATGTGTGTGTGTTGTTATCATGTGTGTATGTTG
The DNA here is from genome assembly GCF_949606895.1 of Notothenia rossii. NCBI lineage: Eukaryota > Metazoa > Chordata > Actinopteri > Perciformes > Nototheniidae > Notothenia > Notothenia rossii. Next base: position 95,652,033 of record NC_136901.1, read on the forward strand.
TGATCATGTGTGTATGTTGTTACATGTGTGTATGCTGTTATCATGTGTGTATGTTGTTATCATGTGTGTATGTTGTTATCATGTGTGTGTGTTGTTATCATGTGTGTGTGTTGTTATCATGTGTGTATGTTGTGATCATGTGTGTATGTTGTTACATGTGTGTATGTTGTTATCATGTGTGTATGTTGTTATCATGTGTGTATGTTGTTATCATGTGTGTATGTTGTTATCATGTGTGTATGTTGTTATCATGTGTGTGTTGTTATCATGTGTGTATGTTGTTATCATGTGTGTATGTTGTTATCATGTGTGTATGCTGTTATCATGTGTGTATGTTGTTATCACGTGTGTATGTTTTTATCATGTGTGTATGTTGTTATCATGTGTGTATGTTGTCATCATGTGTGTGTGTTGTTATCATGTGTGTATGTTGTTATCATGTGTGTATGTTGTTACATGTGTGTATGTTGTTACATGTGTGTATGTTGTTATCATGTGTGTATGTTGTTATCATGTGTGTATGTTGTTACATGTGTGTGTGTTGTTATCATGTGTGTGTGTTGTTATCATGTGTGTATGTTGTGATCATGTGTGTATGTTGTTACATGTGTGTATGTTGTTATCATGTGTGTGTGTTGTTATCATGTGTGTGTGTTGTTATCATGTGTGTATGTTGTGATCATGTGTGTATGTTGTTACATGTGTGTATGTTGTTATCATGTGTGTATGTTGTTATCATGTGTGTATGTTGTTATCATGTGTGTATGTTGTTATCATGTGTGTATGTTGTTATCATGTGTGTGTTGTTATCATGTGTGTATGTTGTTATCATGTGTGTATGTTGTTATCATGTGTGTATGCTGTTATCATGTGTGTATGTTGTTATCACGTGTGTATGTTTTTATCATGTGTGTATGTTGTTATCATGTGTGTATGTTGTCATCATGTGTGTGTGTTGTTATCATGTGTGTATGTTGTTATCATGTGTGTATGTTGTTACATGTGTGTATGTTGTTACATGTGTGTATGTTGTTATCATGTGTGTATGTTGTTATCATGTGTGTATGTTGTTACATGTGTGTATGTTGTTATCATGTGTGTATGTTGTTATCATGTGTGTATGTTGTTACATGTGTGTATGTTGTTATCATGTGTGTGTGTTGTTACATGTGTGTATGTTGTTACATGTGTGTATGTTGTTACATGTGTGTATGTTGTTACATGTGTGTATGTTGTTATCATGTGTGTATGTTGTTATCATGTGTGTGTGTTGTTACATGTGTGTATGTTGTTACATGTGTGTATGTTGTTACATGTGTGTATGTTGTTATCATGTGTGTATGCTGTTATCATGTGTGTATGTTGTTACATGTGTGTATGTTGTTATCATGTGTGTATGCTGTTATCATGTGTGTATGTTGTTATCATGTGTGTATGTTGTTATCATGTGTGTGTGTTGTTACATGTGTGTATGTTGTTACATGTGTGTATGTTGTTACATGTGTGTATGTTGTTATCATGTGTGTATGTTGTTACATGTGTGTATGTTGTTACATGTGTGTATGTTGTTATCATGTGTGTATGTTGTTATCACGTGTGTATGTTGTTATCACGTGTGTATGTTGTTACATGTGTGTATGTTGTTATCATGTGTGTATGTTGTTATCACGTGTGTATGTTGTTATCACGTGTGTATGTTGTTACATGTGTGTATGTTGTTATCATGTGTGTATGTTGTTATCACGTGTGTATGTTGTTATCACGTGTGTATGTTGTTATCATGTGTGTATGCTGTTATCATGTGTGTGTGTTGTTATCATGTGTGTATGTTGTTATCATGTGTGTATGTTGTTATCACGTGTGTATGTTGTTATCATGTGTGTATGTTGTTACATGTGTGTATGTTGTTACATGTGTGTATGTTGTTATCATGTGTGTATGTTGTTACATGTGTGTATGTTGTTATCATGATCAGATTAGAAGCACATGTTGAACGATTGAGGATTCTCTTCTTCCAACAAACATAAAGTGGACTTTGTTGAATGTTCTTTTTCTGCAGTGTGAGATCCTGAAAGCCTTCAGATGGCGCTGACACAATGTGAGCTCCATCGGTTGGAACCATTTGACTTTTTTACAATTTCTCACAATTTGACTTTTTTCAAACAAATGGCCTTTTTTGTCTCTATTTTACTTTCTTTCCCACACCCAGTTTTAAAGCACGTTAAGGCCCTCAAAAAAATCATTCATGGAACGAGAATAATAACTTTTTATGTCAATAAGTCCTTCACTCCCCACATCAGTCACAATGCTAAAGTCTCACCCCAGCTGGAGGTCTGAGACGAGGGTCCAGCCCCCAGCAGCCCTTCAGACATGTTGGGGCGCAGGAGACCCCCCGCACTGGAAGAGAGGCAACAAACAGACGGTTAAAAACACATTCAACATTAGAGCACAGGAGAGACACTAAACACTGATATACACCTTGGATTTGTTTACAGATCAACAAACATGATGACAGCGCTTTAAGGTCACTTTTAGAATATAATGTTACACAATGAGAGAAACACGAGGCCACGGTGAGTAAATGTGACAAGAAGAGCAGAAACAAGTTCAGAGTTCAGAGGGTAAAGGTCTGTTTAACGAGCGTTTCAGATAAGGAGCTCACAGGAACATTAAACATAGAGCTGAACACGTTCTGGGACTGAGTTTGAATTGTGTCTTCAGGAGAGAGTACTGGAAGAGTTGCAGAACCAGAGCCACTAGATGTGAGGAACCTTTCCATTCAATAAGACCAGTTGATTATTGAACTCTATCCAGACGGGCTGTAGTGTCTCTTACCTTCTGCCGGAGGACATACCAGGGTCCCAGTCCGGATACCTGGAAACAGCATTCACCACAAGTTAAATCTCAACCAAAACCCACTAAGGTGTCCGTGCGTCCAAAGTGCGTCCGTGACTCACATGTTGAGCAGCTGCCGGCGGTTTTCATCATGTCGAAGTCCGTTGATGTGCTGGTTCCACTCCTGAGGGTCCCAAACACAGATTTACTGACGCCCCACGAGCCCCCCAGGAGAACCTCAAAGCAATAGTTCACCCAAATAATAAATACAATTCAAGAGGTTTAGTGAAAAACAATGAATAATCCCAGGGCCTCAGATTCCAGATTACCCTCACACTGAAGGAGATTAGAAAGCCCCTGATCTTTGTGATGCTTTATAACAGGACCCTCCCCCTCTAAATGCAAACTGTCAATAGGGGTCTATATTTCAGTTTTTTCTCAGCATTTTGACATTTTTCTTAGATTAGGAAGTGTGTCTAACATTTGACTTTTTTCTCCCAATTCTGACTTTTTTCTAAATTTGACTTTTTTTCTCTCTTAATTCTGACTTTTTCAGAATTTCACTTTTACCTCAGAAGTTGACTTCTTTCACAATTTCAATTTTTTTTTACATTAGACTTTCCCATAATTTCATTTTTTCTCAATTTCACTTTTTTCCCTCATGATTTCATTTTTTCTAACATTTGACTTTTTTTCCCCAATTCTGACTTTTTAAGAATTTTCCCTTTTTTTAATATTCAACTGTTTTCTTAGAATTCTGACTTTTAATAGCAATGTTTAAAAAAGAGTCAACTCACACATGCCTAGTTACTTTGAGAGGGAGTGATGTCATCATGTGAACAGATGCAGATTTGGTCAAGTACCTGTCCGGCTCTGATTCTCATTGATGCTTACATTAGCAGAATCAAAGTTGGAATCTAATTCTCACATCTTTCTATTGGACGTCCAGCGGTACAAATGTGTAAAAATCAAAGTGAATACATTGTCTAGCTGGAGGAAGGTGAACGTCGTCTCTAAGATGCTGGAGACCCACGTCTGACTGAACAACTGCACGGCTTCAGGTGTCAACAACTGAAGACATGCTGAAACTAAATGTGAGGCAATCTGTCCCTGGTAACACGAGGACAGAAGACTGGAGCTCTGAGACATTTAACGTTTGTCCCAAATCCACCTCAGACCAGGAGGCAGAGAACCGTGTGGTGGAAACAACTCCAGGAGAAGTATGCAAGTATTAAAATGACCTGAGAAAGAAGAGTGTACAAGTACTAACAAAGCACTGTGGTGAGTTTGACTACACATATAAGGGTACTCAGTACAGGTAAGCAAGGATTATCAGAAAAGTGTGGAACTAGAAAGTCAGCATTTAACAAGAGGAGGAAGAAGTAGAGCCTTCAATGCAGTACATGTATTAAAACACACTGTGAAAATATTCAAGTAATATCCTGCGTCTCATCTACCGTTGAGCATGGTAAGAGGAAGGAGTCTGGCGGTACTCACCATGGTGGAGTGAACGTCAAAGTCACAAAGAGAGCACACGTGGGGGAACATGTTGGGCGTGGATCCCAAGAAGTCCTGGATCTTCCCGTTGGACGGCAGCGCTCCCATCCTCCGCGGCAGGAAGGGGTCGGACGGGGTCGAACCGCCGTAGGACTCTCGATCGGAAAGATCAGAAAACGGCCTTTCTCTTCCTCCACCTCCACCACCTCCGAAGTTTACCCCAAATCCCTGGCTTGACTCCTGCATCGACCCGAACCCAAAGTCTGCAGAGGGCTGTGAAGAACCCAGAGAAGAAGAAGAACCCATCCTCCCCTCCCATCCTCCTCCTCCTCCTCGGTACCCTGCGTCCAAATTCATACTCGAAGCAGTCGCTCTCCGATCTCCAACGTCCACTTTTCGGCTTTTCAGCTGCATGAGGATTCGAGGCAGTGACTCCACGCTGATGTCCTCCTCGGGGATGTCAGCCAAAGCGTCCAGGTCGGAGGGAGAAAGACCCAAACTGGCAAAAAGCTTCATGGTGTTGCTGATATGGCCTCGACGCGACATCTGGGAACCCCCCCCCTCCTGGTTCTCCATGATGCCAACACCACTACCAACACCTGAGGACATCGAAACCCCCCCCATTTGCCGATTGGATCTCTGATCGCTCATGCTGTAGTTTAAAGTCTCAGCGGCGGCCAGAAGTCCTCGACCGGCAGCAAAATGCTTCTGACCGCCGTCTGACTGCGACTTCTGAGACATGGCGCCACTAAAGAGCAGTCGAGATTAAAGAGGTGAGGCCGGCAGCTGCCAAAAAAAAGGTGTTTTGGATTATTTGAAAGGACGGTGGAAAGTCAGTTTGAGCAAAAAGGGGAAGGGGATTCTTTCTCTTCTGTTTGCTGAAACACAAGGAGGTAGAATATGGTGTGAATGTCCCCTCTCTCTCTAATAACAAGTATTTGATTCGGATCTGAAACTCTTCAGACGCTGACAGCTAACGGAGGATAAGGACGGATTCGTTAACATTGATTTGTGAGACATGAAGGTAAAGAAGGAGACAGAACTAAAGACATCCAGACGGAGGGAGAACCACGAGCTGCAAACATCCTCGTTGAAACATGAGGGTCTCTGAGGAACGGTGTCACAAATATATCAAAGAGAGAAAAAGATAACCTCAGATAAAGCTCTGGGTCTGCAAAATGAGACGGAACAAAAAGCATGAGCACTTACAATGAGAGGATCTGCAGAAGTGGAGCAAAACACAGAGACATTTGAAACCTTTGAGTAGCTCTGTCATTCAGAGGTGATGGGGAACCAGATGGAATCAGCTTTTTACAAGAGGTGGAAGAAGCAGAGACTTTAATGTACTAATGAAAATACTGCATAACAAGTCAAAGACCTGCATTCAAAACCTTATGCAAGTAGAAGTATGTGAGTATTCAAATGTACGTTCAAAGTATTAATTGTGCAGCGCTCTTATACAGCGCTGTGGAATACTTTCACTACATAAGTACCAAGGAAAGTTATTCAGGAATTATCAGCAGTGTGCAACTAAAACACTCAAACGTCTCACGAGTTTCTCAGGAGAACTGTTTTGTGACGAGGCATTTTCCAGCTGATCCAATTAATTAATTAAGATTAAGAAAGGAGGACCTAGGCCCAATCCCAAACCGCCCCCTACACCCTACACCTCCGTGTTCCGCCACAATAAGTGCTGTTCCAAACCAACGAGTGTGGAGGGGGAGTGGAGCAGTGTGGAGGGGGAGGGGGAGGGGGCTATCAAGCCCTCCAACAGCGAGTCTGCATCGGTGCTGACTGGAGACCGGATTCTACCTGACCGGATTCTACCTGACCGGACTCTACCTGCTGATCTACCTGGCTCCACGTGCTTCATTAAACTCATATATATTAAACTAAGAGTAAATCACCTTTATTAATGAAATAAGTGATTGATCTGAACATTGCTATTTATGTACACTAACAAACTAGCATGCTTTTGGTGAAAGCTTCCAAAACACTGTGTTGTCTCTGTGCCATTATTGCTATGATTCTTCATTATAGAATTATTTTAATATGTTTGGAAAAGAAAGCGACGTGTGTCCGGCAGTGGCCCAGTCATAGGGTCCTAAATATGTGGACTGTGGACGGCTCACCTCCTGGCCCCTGCCGTGGTGCCCTTGAGCAAGGCACCGGGCACCCCCAACCCCATACACTCCCATTGCTCCCCGGGCGCTGTACAATAGCTGCCCACTGCTCCTGGTACTAGGATGGGTTAAATGCAGAGGCCAAATGTCACTGTGTGCTCTGCATGTGTGACCATTAAAGAGGGTTCATCCCTCCCATTCTATCTAAACCTGATGTTCTTATATGATTCGGTTTTCTTCAAGTTTGTACTTTGTTGGTCGAACGCACTTATTGTAAGTTGGATAAAAGCGTCAGCTAAATGCAATGTAATGTAATGTATCTAAATACCTTCGCTAAAATAATACAATATTCATTCCAGATTGTGTTTTCTAGCAGCAGGCCGACTTTAACCCCCAGATATTAAAACCTTCTCCACAACAGATTCAATTAGTATTTAGAGAAACGTCTTCAGTTAAAGTCTGAACTGATTTAAAGGCAAATAACAGCAAAAAGGTCAAGAATAAAACACGATAAAGAAAAAGCTAACTTTAGCATCGACTGCTAACGGGATTTAGCTGCTAAATGCTAACAGTAATAACAGTCGTTATTTAACGTGATTTTTATCACGTTCTTTATTTTTTTACTTCAAGGTGTCCAGTGTGCAGGTTTTACATAAAGCCGTGAGCTGTCTGTTAACGTGTTGAATGAGGCTGATATAAGTGTAAATACATATATATATATAAAACACTCTTACCTTAGTTTCTCCTCATGCGGAG
>NC_136901.1:95659443-95684443 GCF_949606895.1 Notothenia rossii
AATAAGAGACTAATGATCCTGGTTCAGTTTGATAGGCTCATTCAACACAGGATTTTCACAATAAGAGACTAATGATCCTGGTTCAGTTTGATAGGCTCATTCAAGACAGGATTTCACAATAAGAGACGCCTGATCCTGGTTCAGTTTGATAGGCTCATTCAACACAGGATTTTCACAATAAGAGACTACTGATCCTGGTTCAGTTTGATAGGCTCATTCAACACAGGATTTTCAGAATAAGAGACGTCTGATCCTGGTTCAGTTTGATAGGCTCATTCAACACAGGATTTTCAGAATAAGAGAAGTCTGATCCTGGTTCAGTTTGATAGGCTCATTCAACACAGGATTTCACAATAAAATACGTCTGATCCCGGTTCAGTTTGATAGGCTCATTCAACACAGGATTTTCAGAATAAGAGAAGTCTGATCCTGGTTCAGTTTGATAGGCTCATTCAACACAGGATTTCACAATAAAATACGTCTGATCCCGGTTCAGTTTGATAGGCTCATTCAACACAGGATTTTCAGAATAATAGACGCCTGATCCCGGTTCAGTTTGATAGGCTCATTCAATACAGGATTTTCAGAATAAGAGACTACTAATGCCGTTTCAGTTGATAGGCTCATTCAACACAGGATTTTCACAATAAGAGACTAATGATCCTGGTTCAGTTTGATAGGCTCATTCAACACAGGACTTTCACAATAAGAGACGTCTGATCCTGGTTCAGTTTGATAGGCTCATTCAACACAGGACTTTCACAATAAGAGACGTCTGATCCTGGTTCAGTTTGATAGGCTCATTCAACACAGGACTTTCACAATAAGAGACGTCTGATCCTGGTTCAGTTTGATAGGCTCATTCAACACAGGATTTTCACAATAAGAGACGTCTGATCCTGGTTCAGTTTGATAGGCTCATTCAACACAGGACTTTCACAATAAGACCCTTCTTTGTGAATCTGGCTGAATGTTGTTTATTTATTTCTTCTTCTCTGTCAGATATCTAGGTTTCTATGTCTCTGGAACGCCGCCTCATTCTGATGCACCCTCCAGCCTGATGACCCCCCCCCCCCCCCCCCCCTCCCTTCTGCAGCTTTCAGATGCAAACGAAGCAGACATATGGGGAGGAGGTCTCTCTGCCGGCCTAAAGATTCAGATTGTATGACAAATCACGTCCAGGCGCCCCCCCCCCCAAACACTCCCCCAGACAACAGCTTCATTAGGGCTGAAAGACTCCGAGGGACTCTGAAAGAAGAGTTTTCTCAGCTTTGTCGAGTCAAGACTCAGCCTCCGCTCCTCAATTACCCCTTTGTTGGAGCCCGCTCAAGTTATTGCTCTCCAAACCATATGGCCCCACACACACCCACACACACACACACACACACACACACACACACACACACACACACACACACACACACACACACACACACACACACAGACACACACACACACACACACACACACACACACACACACACACACACACACACACACACACACACACACACACACACACACACACACACACACACACACACACACACACACACTCACAGTCAGTGTTGTTGTTGATCAGGTGGATGGAATTGTAGCATTTAACTGTGTTGTTGCTGATTTGATTACACGCGTAGATTGTTCATGATTTTTGATTGGAGCACATTAGTCACAGCTCAATCCCTGTAACAGCACCACACACAGACAGACACACACACACACACACACACACACACACACACACACACACACACACACACACACACACACACACACACACACACACACACACACACACACACACACACACACACACACACACACACACACACACACACACACACACACACGAGGAGGTGTTGGACTCTCAGAAAGCTGTGTTGGTGTTTTGTGAAACAGAATAGAAAATAAAGCGACCATCATAAAACAGATCCTGTTCAGTTTGTTATGCTTGATTCATGGGTTTTTCAAAAATAAGGGTCAACTTTAAGAAAAAACCTGATTATAGATCTTCACAATAAGAGACTCTTATAAGAAACCATTCTAGTTGGAAACTCAAGAAGACTGTTGATGTTTGGTGAAACAAGAGAACATGCTAGAAGGGAAACCAGTGGAGTCACATGACCAATCAGCTGGTCCTACCTGGGATATCTTTATGCGACACAGGCAGCTTAAGCCTCTTACACACCAAACTGAAACCAAAGAACACGTCCCGAAGGAACGTCTCCTCACGTCGAGAAGAAGAACAGACTGCGTGATAACCAGAGAAGGAGAACAGACTACGTGATAACCAGAGAAGGAGAACAGACTGCGTGATAACCAGAGAAGGAGAACAGACTGCGTGATAACCAGAGAAGAAGAACAGACTGCGTGATAACCAGAGAAGAAGAACAGACTGCGTGATAACCAGAGAAGGAGAACAGACTGCGTGATAACCAGAGAAGGAGAACAGACTGCGTGATAACCAGAGAAGAAGAACAGACTGCGTGATAACCAGAGAAGGAGAACAGACTGCGTGATAACCAGAGAAGAAGAACAGACTGCGTGATAACCAGAGAAGAAGAACAGACTGCGTGATAACCAGAGAAGGAGAACAGACTGCGTGATAACCAGAGAAGGAGAACAGACTGCGTGATAACCGAGAGAAGAAGAACAGACTGCGTGATAACCAGAGAAGAAGAACAGACTGCGTGATAACCAGAGAAGAAGAACAGACTGCGTGATAACCAGAGAAGAAGAACAGACTGCGTGATAACCAGAGAAGAAGAACAGACTGCGTGATAACCAGAGAAGGAGAACAGACTGCGTGATAACCAGAGAAGAAGAACAGACTGTGTGATAACCAGAGAAGAAGAACAGACTGCGTGATAACCAGAGAAGAAGAACAGACTGCGTGATAACCAGAGAAGAAGAACAGACTGCGTGATAACCAGAGAAGAAGAACAGACTGCGTGATAACCAGAGAAGGAGAACAGACTGCGTGATAACCAGAGAAGAAGAACAGACTGCGTGATAACCAGAGAAGAAGAACAGACTGCGTGATAACCAGAGAAGAAGAACAGACTGCGTGATAACCAGAGAAGGAGAACAGACTGCGTGATAACCAGAGAAGAAGAACAGACTGCGTGATAACCAGAGAAGAAGAACAGACTGTGTGATAACCAGAGAAGAAGAACAGACTGCGTGATAACCAGAGAAGGAGAACAGACTGCGTGATAACCAGAGAAGAAGAACAGACTGCGTGATAACCAGAGAAGAAGAACAGACTGCGTGATAACAAGAGAAGAAGAACAGACTGTGTGATAACCAGAGAAGAAGAACAGACTGTGTGATAACCAGAGAAGGAGAACAGACTGCGTGATAACCAGAGAAGGAGAACAGACTGCGTGATAACCGAGAGAAGAAGAACAGACTGTGTGATAACCAAGAGAAGAAGAACAGACTGTGTGATAACCAGAGAAGAAGAACAGACTGTGTGATAACAGAGAGAAGAAGAACAGACTGCGTGATAACCAGAGAAGGAGAACAGACTGCGTGATAACCAGAGAAGAAGAACAGACTGCGTGATATAAACAAACAACAGATAGCGTGTTCCATGTTCCCTCTCCAGCAGAAGCTCACGGGGCTTTCCCCAACCTGTGTCGAGAGCTGGAGTTAAATGAAATCTCAGATCTGCCTTCTTAATCGTTTGTTTGGGTCCCTCACTTCCGTTTGGCTTCTCATGCTCTGATTCGCTAGCTGAAAAGCCAATCAGAGGGATTTCTTTCTCGAATCGGCAGCGGAAGGTGTCGGCACGGCCGAAAAGACACGACGGTGCGGTACACACCAATCTGAGTAGGGCGACAGGACGCTCATCGACGGCCCGACATCTATCGGCTTGGTGTGTAAGAGGCTTTACAAGACTACAAAGAGACACAGACTACAAAGAGACACAGACTACAAAGAGACACAGACTACAAAGAGACACAGACAGACACAGACTACAAAGAGACACAGACAGACTACAAAGAGACACAGACTACAAAGAGACACAGACAGACTACAAAGAGACACAGACAGACAACAAAGAGACACAGACTACAAAGACACAGACTACAAAGAGACACAGACTACAAAGAGACACAGACTACAAAGACACATAGACTACAAAGAGACACAGACTACAAAGAGACAAAGACAGACTACAAAGAGACACAGACTACAAAGAGACAAAGACAGACTACAAAGAGACACAGACAGACTACAAAGAGACACAGACTACAAAGAGACACAGACTACAAAGAGACACAGACTACAAAGACACATAGACTACAAAGAGACACAGACTACAAAGAGACAAAGACAGACTACAAAGAGACACAGACTACAAAGAGACAAAGACAGACTACAAAGAGACACAGACAGACTACAAAGAGACACAGACTACAAAGAGACACAGACTACAAAGAGACACAGACAGACTACAAAGAGACACAGACTACAAAGAGACACAGACAGACTACAAAGAGACACAGACTACAAAGAGACACAGACTACAAAGAGACACAGACTACAAAGAGACACAGACTACAAAGACACACAGACTACAAAGAGACACAAACTACAAAGACACATAGACTACAAAGAGACACAGACTACAAAGAGACACAGACAGACTACAAAGAGACACAGACTACAAAGAGACACAGACTACAAAGAGACACAGACAGACTACAAAGAGACACAGACTACAAAGAGACACAGACAGACTACAAAGAGACACAAACTACAAAGACACAGACTACAAAGAGACACAGACTACAAAGAGACACAGACTACAAAGAGACACAGACTACAAAGACACAGACTACAAAGAGACACAGACTACAAAGACACACATACTACAAAGAGACACAGACTACAAAGACACACAGACAGATTACAAAGAGACACATACTACAAAGAGACACAGACTACAAAGACACACAGACTACAAAGACACACATACTACAAAGAGACACAGACTACAAAGACACACAGACAGATTACAAAGAGACACAGACTACAAAGAGACACAGACAGACTACAAAGAGACACAGACTACAAAGAGACACAGACAGACTACAAAGAGACACAGACAGACTACAAAGAGACACAGACTACAAAGAGACACAGACAGACTACAAAGAGACAAAGACAGACTACAAAGAGACACAGACTACAAAGAGACACAGACAGACTACAAATGTAGGCCAAACCACTAGGAGGTGTTGGACTGTTAAACAACGACGTACAAGAGACATTAAAGGTGGGGTAAGTGAGTTTCAGAGACCGGCTCGAGTGCACTAACATGTGAAAGTACACAGCCAAAAAGAATCCGCCCCTTCCTTCAGACTTCCTTACAGAGCACCTCCTCCGCGAGAGCAGGCTGCAGGAACGTTACATATCACACATATAGGTTAGCAAGACTACACAGCCAAAGCAACTCTGGTTTGACTCTGGTTTGACTTCTCCTAGTTTCCACTTTCTTTTTGTTCTTAATTTTCTCCGTTACATTTTTTCTTTTGCGACCAGTAGACGATGTTGAACTTACTCTGAGAGAAGCTTTTCACAACATTACATCACATGTCACTTGTTAGACGCTTTTAAGCAAAGAGACTTACATACTCAGTACTGTGGTCAATCCCCACAGGAGCACTTTGGGGTGAAGTGTCTCAGGGACACAACAACATGCTGACTGCAGTGGGGTTTGAACCTGTTACCCCCTGATTCGAAGTCCAGCACACTATCCACTGAGCCACAGCCTCCCTCCCAATATAAGACAACTTTGGTAGGCTTCTTCCTCCCTGGGTTTCCTTTAAGAACTGATCCTGGTTCTGTTTGTTGGGCTCAACAAACAGAGAGGTTTGTGATTTCTGATGGTTTGTTCGCGACCTTTATCAGAATGTGTGTGTGTGTGTGTGTGTGTGAGTGTGTGTGTGTGTGTGTGTGTGTGTGTGTGTGTGTGTGTGTGTGTGTGTGTGTGTGTGTGTGTGTGTGTGTGTGTGTGTGTGTGGTGTGTGTGTGTGTGTGTGTTTGAGTGAGTGTGTGTCGGTGTGTGTGTGCGTCTGTGTGAGTGTGTGAATGTGTGTGTGTGTGTGTGTGTGTGTGTGTGTGTCTGTGTGTGTCTGTGTGTGTGTGTGTGTGTGTCTGTGTGTGTGTGTGTGTGTGTGTCTGTGTGTGTGTGTGTGTGTGTGTGTGTGTGTGTGTGTGTGTGTGTGTGTGTGTGTGTGTGTGTGTGTGTGTGTGTATGAGTCTCCTCCTCCATCACGCCTGTGCACACACACTCTGATGCGTGTTTTCTCCGGCTGTCTCTCGTTATGAATCTCTTCCCGTCTCCTCTTGTTGTTCAGGAAGGTTTTAATCTGAAGGAACGCGCCGTCCATCAGGTCCCTGAATGCAGCCTCCATCAATCTGCTGATGCATTCTGGGAAACGCGGGCCGCTTCCCTTTCACTTTTCTTCGGGCTGTTTGCTCTCGGTCATAATTTACCTCCAGTTTGCTCGACTATTAGCACCAACAAAGAGACAGTCTGCGGCCCCGCCGAAACCATGGCAACGCCACAACCCCGGGAAGAGAAGGAAATCTGCACCTGAACGCATCGCGGGTTCATCCTTCATGTCCACGTCTCAAACTGGACCCTAAACGCCTCGCGTGTACAAAGCTGCAGTAATGGATATGGTTCAGTTTGATAGGCTCATCAACACGGGCTTTTCACAATAAGAGACTTCTTTATATGATGCTGGCTGAGTTCATTAGAGTCTTTGAAGAAAGGCTTTTCACAATAAAATATCTTTATCAGTTTGATAGGCTCGTTCAATCAGGTTTTCACAATAAGAGACTATTCATGAGCTGGCTGATCCTGGTTCAGTTGCTTGATTCAACGTGGGCTTTTCAAAATAAGAGACCACTTTAAGAAACAACTCTGGGTCATTCAGGAGAAGCTTTTCACAATAAAATACTTCTGATTGATATCCCCTGATCTTGGTTCAGTTTGATATGATTGATTCAACACAGGTTTTTGGAAATAAGAGACTTCTTTAAGAAACAATTCTGGTTCAGTCGGTCATTCAGGAGAAGCTTTTCACAATAAGAGGCTTCTTTATCTGATGCTGGCTCAGTTTGTTAGGATTATATAAAACAGGCTTTTCACAACAAAAGATCTTTATCAGTTTGATGGGTTTGTTAAACCTCGGGTTTTCACAATAAGAGACTATTTATGAAACAGACTGAAACTGGATTAGTCGGTTTGGCTCAACACAAGCTCTTCAAAATAAAAGACTGTGAAAAAGGCTGATAGTGGCTTAAGAAAGGCTTTTCACAATAAAGTGACCATCATGAAACAACATCGTTCAGCAGGAGAGGACACTGCATACCGATATACACCTGAACATCAGCAGGAGAGGACTCTTTAAAGTAGAGACACTGCATACCGATATACACCTGAACATCAGCAGGAGAGGACTCTTTAAAGTAGAGACACTACATACTGATATACACCTGAACATCAGCAGGAGAGGACTCTTTAAAGTAGAGACACTGCATACCGATATACACCTGAACATCAGCAGGAGAGGACTCTTTAAAGTAGAGACACTGCATACCGATATACACCTGAACATCAGCAGGAGAGGACTCTTTAAAGTAGAGACACTACATACTGATATACACCTGAACATCAGCAGGAGAGGACTCTTTAAAGTAGAGACACTACACACTGATATACACCTGAACATCAGCAGGAGAGGACTTTTTAAAGTAGAGACACTGCATACTGATATACACCTGAAAATCAGTAGGAGAGGACTCTTTAAAGTAGAGACACTAAATACTGATATACACCTGAACATCAGCAGGAGAGGACTCTTTAAAGTAGAGACACTACATACTGATATACACCTGAAAATCAGTAGGAGAGGACTCTTTAAAGTAGAGACACTAAATACTGATATACACCTGAACATCAGCAGGAGAGGACTCTTTAAAGTAGAGACACTACATACTGATATACACCTGAACATCAGCAGGAGAGGACTCTTTAAAGTAGAGACACTACATACTGATATACACCTGAAAATCAGTAGGAGAGGACTCTTTAAAGTAGAGACACTAAATACTGATATACACCTGAACATCAGCAGGAGAGGACTCTTTAAAGTAGAGACACTACATACTGATATACACCTGAACATCAGCAGGAGAGGACTCTGTAAAGTAGAGACACTACACACTGATATACACCTGAACATCAGCAGGAGAGGACTCTTTAAAGTAGAGACACTACATACTGATATACACCTGAACATCAGCAGGAGAGGACTCTTTAAAGTAGAGACACTACATACTGATATACACCTGAACATCAGCAGGAGAGGACTCTTTAAAGTAGAGACACTGCATACTGATATACACCTGAACATCAGTAGGAGAGGACTCTTTAAAGTAGAGACACTACATACTGATATACACCTGAACATCAGCAGGAGAGGACTCTTTAAAGTAGAGACACTACATACTGATATACACCTGAACATCAGCAGGAGAGGACTCTTTAAAGTAGAGACACTACATACTGATATACACCTGAACATCAGCAGGAGAGGACTCTTTAAAGTAGAGACATTACATACTGATATACACCTGAACATCAGCAGGAGAGGACTCTTTAAAGTAGAGACACTACATACTGATATACACCTGAACATCAGCAGGAGAGGACTCTTTAAAGTAGAGACACTACATACTGATATACACCTGAACATCAGCTGGAGAGGACTCTTTAAAGTAGAGACACTACATACTGATATACACCTGATCATCAGCAGGAGAGGACTCTTTAAAGTAGATACACTACACACTGATATACACCTGAACATCAGCAGGAGAGGACTCTTTAAAGTAGAGACACTACATACTGATATACACCTGATCATCAGCAGGAGAGGACTCTTTAAAGTAGATACACTACACACTGATATACACCTGAACATCAGCAGGAGAGGACTCTTTAAAGTAGAGACACTACATACTGATATACACCTGAACATCAGCAGGAGAGGACTGTTTAAAGTAGAGACACTACATACTGATAGACACCTTAACATCAGCAGGAGAGGACTCTTTAAAGTAGAGACACTACAACATCAGCAGGAGAGGACTCTTTAAAGTAGAGAGGACTCTTTAAAGTAGAGAAGACTCTTTAAAGTAGAGACACTACAACATCAGCAGGAGAGGACTCTTTAAATTAGAGAGGACTCTTTAAAGTATAGACACTACAACATCAGCAGGAGAGTGCTCTTTAAAGTAGAGAGGACTCTTTAAAGTAGAGACACTACAACATCAGCAGGAGAGGACTCTTTCAAGTAGAGACACTACAACATCAGCAGGAGAGGACTCTTTAAAGTTGAGACACTACAACATCAGCAGGAGAGTGCTCTTTAAAGTAGAGAGGACTCTTTAAAGTAGAGACACTACAACATCAGCAGGAGAGGACTCTTTAAAGTAGAGAGGACTCTTTAAAGTAGAGACACTACAACATCAGCAGGAGAGGACTCTTTAAAGTAGAGAGGACTCTTTAAAGTAGAGACACTACAACATCAGCAGGAGAGGACTCTTTAAAGTAGAGACACTACAACATCAGCAGGAGAGGACTCTTTAAAGTAGAGACGCTACATACTGATATACACCTGAACATCAGCAGGAGAGGACTCTTTAAAGTAGAGACACTACATACTGATATACACCTGAACATCAGCAGGAGAGGACTCTTTAAAGTAGAGACACTACACACTGATATACACCTGAACATCAGCAGGAGAGGACTTTTTAAAGTAGAGACACTGCATACTGATATACACCTGAAAATCAGTAGGAGAGGACTCTTTAAAGTAGAGACACTAAATACTGATATACACCTGAACATCAGCAGGAGAGGACTCTTTAAAGCAGAGACACTACATACTGATATACACCTGAACATCAGCAGGAGAGGACTCTTTAAAGTAGAGACACTACATACTGATATACACCTGAACATCAGCAGGAGAGGACTCTTTAAAGTAGAGACACTACATACTGATATACACCTGAACATCAGCAGGAGAGGACTCTTTAAAGTAGAGACACTACACACTGATATACACCTGAACATCAGCAGGAGAGGACTCTTTAAAGTAGAGACACTGCATACTGATATACACCTGAACATCAGTAGGAGAGGACTCTTTAAAGTAGAGACACTACATACTGATATACACCTGAACATCAGCAGGAGAGGACTCTTTAAAGTAGAGACACTACATACTGATATACACCTGAACATCAGCAGGAGAGGACTCTTTAAAGTAGAGACACTACATACTGATATACACCTGAACATCAGCAGGAGAGGACTCTTTAAAGTAGAGACACTACATACTGATATACACCTGAACATCAGCAGGAGAGGACTCTTTAAAGTAGAGACACTACATACTGATATACACCTGAACATCAGCAGGAGAGGACTCTTTAAAGTAGAGACACTACATACTGATATACACCTGAACATCAGCTGGAGAGGACTCTTTAAAGTAGAGACACTACACACTGATAGACACCTTAACATCAGCAGGAGAGGACTCTTTAAAGTAGAGAGGACTCTTTAAAGTAGAGACACTACAACATCAGCAGGAGAGGACTCTTTAAAGTAGAGAAGACTCTTTAAAGTAGAGACACTACAACTTCAGCAGGAGAGGACTCTTTAAAGTAGAGAGGACTCTTTAAAGTAGAGAGGACTCTTTAAAGTAGAGACACTACAACATCAGCAGGAGAGGACTCTTTAAAGTAGAGAAGACTCTTTAAAGTAGAGACACTACAACATCAGCAGGAGAGGACTCTTTAAAGTAGAGAGGACTCTTTAAAGTAGAGACACTACAACATCAGCAGGAGAGGACTCTTTAAAGTAGAGAGGACTCTTTAAAGTAGAGACACTACAACATCAGCAGGAGAGGACTCTTTAAAGTAGAGAGGACTCTTTAAAGTAGAGACACTACAACATCAGCAGGAGAGGACTCTTTAAAGTAGAGAGGACTCTTTAAAGTAGAGACGCTACAACATCAGCAGGGTAGCTTAAACAAAGAAGTAAGTTAATAAAATAAAATAAGGAAACGTTATAATAAAATATACTGACATGACCCTTTAGAGTAAAAGTAACCGTCTTTAAACTCAACGGCCATTCCTGTCAGTTTGGAAGTGTTAACGGAGCCAGGAGTAACTTTAATGAAATGTATAAAATAAAGTGTTTATTGCACTTAAAGCGCTTCGAGATGTGAGCGGACGCTTTGAGAGGATTTGGATCGCCCTCGTGTTTTACAGGATTACTGCTTTGTTCTGCTTCCTGAGAGTCCTCCAGCTCTCTGCTTCTGTTCTGTGGTGTGTGTGTGTGTGTGTGTGTGTGTGTGTGTGTGTGTGTGTGTGTGTGTGTGTGTGTGTGTGTGTGTGTGTGTGTGTGTGTGTGTGTGTGTGTGTGTGTGTGTGTGTGTGTGTGTGTGTGTGTGTGTGTGTGTGTGTGTGTTGGGGGGGTTCTTTTGGTTCATTTCTCTCTGTGTTATTTTCTCACGTGTTTCACTTCATTGAAATTCACTCACATCTCGTGTCTCTGAGCGTTAATCCTGTCACTCTGAGCCGCTCTTTCTTCTTCTTCTGGGATTAATTCTCACACACTCTTCTTCTTCTCCTCTTCATTTAGCCGCACACGCTCACTGTTGCTCTCTATTGTTGTTTTTAGTTCCTTCAAAACGAGCCAAAGTTTCAACACAACACAAAAACTCTGTGACCAAAAGTATGAGTCTTTACCTTGATCTGCATGCAGTTTGAAAACACGATGAAAACACACTGAACTCTTCCGTCAGGAGAAGCAGCTTCAGAAAGAAGCAGATATAGAAACCCAAATGTTCCTCATGAAGAAACTTCTCCAGCAACACGTGCAGCGTTTAGAGAACATTCAGCAGCTTGAGGAGACAT
The DNA here is from genome assembly GCF_949606895.1 of Notothenia rossii. Classification (NCBI taxonomy): domain Eukaryota; kingdom Metazoa; phylum Chordata; class Actinopteri; order Perciformes; family Nototheniidae; genus Notothenia; species Notothenia rossii. The sequence continues at coordinate 95,671,465 of NC_136901.1, forward strand.
GCAGCGTTTAGAGAACATTCAGCAGCTTGAGGAGACATGCAGCGTTTAGAGAACATTCAGCAGCTTGAGGAGACATGCAGCGTTTAGAGAACATTCAGCAGCTTGAGGAGACATGCAACGTTTAGAGAACATTCAGCAGCGTTTAGAGAACATTCAGCAGCGTTTAGAGAACATTCAGCAACGTTTAGAGAACATTCAGCAGCTTGAGGAGACATGCAGCGTTTAGAGAACATTCAGCAGCTTGAGGAGACATGCAGCGTTTAGAGAACATTCAGCAGCGTTTAGAGAACATTCAGCAGCGTTTAGAGAACATTCAGCAACGTTTAGAGAACATTCAGCAGCTTGAGGAGACATGCAGCGTTTAGACAACATTCAGCAGCGTTTAGACAACATTCAGCAGCGTTTAGAGAACATTCAGCAGCGTTTAGAGAACATTCAGCAACGTTTAGAGAACATTCAGCAGCTTGAGGAGACATGCAGCGTTTAGACAACATTCAGCAGCGTTTAGAGAACATTCAGCAACGTTTAGAGAACATTCAGCAGCTTGAGGAGACATGGAGCGTTTAGAGAACATTCAGCAGCTTGAGGAGACATGCAGCGTTTAGAGAACATTCAGCAGCTTGAGGAGACATGCAGCGTTTAGAGAACATTCAGCAGCGTTTAGAGAACATTCAGCAACGTTTAGAGAACATTCAGCAACTTGAGGAGACATGCAGCGTTTAGACAACATTCAGCAGCGTTTAGAGAACGTTCAGCAGCGTTTAGAGACCATTCAGCAGCTTGAGGAGACATGCAGCGTTTAGACAACATTCAGCAGCGTTTAGAGAACATTCAGCAGCGTTTAGAGAACATTCAGCAACGTTTAGAGAACATTCAGCAGCTTGAGGAGACATGCAGCGTTTAGACAACATTCAGCAGCGTTTAGAGAACATTCAGCAACGTTTAGAGAACATTCAGCAGCTTGAGGAGACATGCAGCGTTTAGACAACATTCAGCAGCGTTTAGAGACCATTCAGCAGCTTGAGGAGACATGCAGCGTTTAGACAACATTCAGCAGCGTTTAGACAACATTCAGCAGCGTTTAGAGAACATTCAGCAACGTTTAGAGAACGTTCAGCAGCGTTTAGAGAACATTCAGCAGCGTTTAGAGAACGTTCAGCAGCGTTTAGAGAACATTCAGCAGAGTTTAGAGAACGTTCAGAAGCGTTTAGAGAACGTTCAGCAGCGTTTAGAGAACATTCAGCAGAGTTTAGAGAACGTTCAGAAGCGTTTAGAGAACGTTCAGCAGCGTTTAGAGAACATTCAGCAGCTTGAGGAGACATGCAGCGTTTAGAGAACATTCAGCAGCGTTTAGAGAACATTCAGCAGCGTTTAGAGAACGTTCAGCAGCGTTTAGAGAACATTCAGCAGCTTGAGGAGACATGCAGCTTTTAGACTACATTCAGCAGCGTTTAGAGAACATTCAGCAACGTTTAGAGAACGTTCAGCAGCGTTTAGAGAACATTCAGCAGCGTTTAGAGAACGTTCAACAGCGTTTAGAGAACATTCAGCAGCGTTTAGAGAACGTTCAGCAGCGTTTAGAGAACGTTCAGCAGCGTTTAGAGAGCATTCAGCAACGTTTAGAGAACGTTCAGCAGCGTTTAGAGAACATTCAGCAGCGTTTAGAGAACATTCAGCAGCGTTTAGAGAACGTTCAGCAGCGTTTAGAGAACATTCAGCAGCGTTTAGAGAACATTCAGCAGCGTTTAGAGAACATTCAGCAGCGTTTAGAGAACATTCAGCAGCGTTTAGAGAACATTCAGCAGCGTTTAGAGAACATTCAGCAGCGTTTAGAGAACATTCAGCAATGTTTAGAGAGCATTCAGCAACGTTTAGAGAACATTCAGCAGCGTTTAGAGAACATTCAGCAACGTTTAGAGAACATTCAGCAGCGTTTAGAGAACATTCAGCAACGTTTAGAGAACGTTCAGCAACGTTTAGAGAACATTCAGCTGGAGTCTTCTTGAGGAACATTTGTGTTTTTATATCTGTCTCCTTTCTGAAGCTGCTCCTCTGATGAGGTTTCAGATGCTGCAGCACGTTAGCACCTGTCGGCCTCCATAGAACGCTCTACACTGTTCAAATGATGGAGACCCTGAGACCCTGATGGAGACCCTGATGGAGACCCTGATGGAGACCCTGAGACCCTGATGGAGACCCTGATGGAGACCCTGATGGAGACCCTGAGACCCTGATGGAGACCCTGATGGAGACCCTGAGACCATGATGGAGATCCTGATGGAGACCCTGATGGAGACCCTGATGGAGACCCTGATGGAGACCCTGAGACCCTGATGGAGACCCTGATGGAGACCCTGATGGAGACCCTGATGGAGACCCTGAGACCCTGATGGAGAACCTGATGAAGACCCTGATGGAGACCCTGATGGAGACCGTGATGGAGACCCTGATGGAGACCCTGATGGAGACCCTGAGACCCTTATGGAGACCCTGAGACCCCGATGGAGACCCTGATGGAGACCCTGATGGAGACCCTGATCGAGACCCTGAGACCCTGATGGAGACCCTGATGGAGACCCTGATGGAGACCCTGATGGAGACCCTGATGGAGACCCTGAGACCCTGATGGAGACCCTGATGGCTCAGCAGCAGATTGAGCGTTGCAGAGTTGAATGCGCAGACGAACTGTTTCACTTTATGAAGTCTGGCTTTTTGCTCCTCTTGTCCTCTCAGCCTGAGAGTCCTCTCCTGACAGACTGAGAGTCCTCTCCTCTCAGCCCGAGAGTCCTCTCCTGACAGACTGAGAGTCCTCTCCTGACAGACTGAGAGTCCTCTCCTCTCAGACTGAGAGTCCTCTCCTCTCAGCCCGAGAGTCCTCTCCTGACAGACTGAGAGTCCTCTCCTCTCAGCCCGAGATTCCTCTCCTGACAGACTAAGAGTCCTCTCCTGACAGACTGAGAGTCCTCTCAGACTGAGAGTCCTCTTGTCCTCTCAGCCTGAGAGTCCTCTTGTCCTCTCAGACTGAGAGTCCTCTCCTCTCAGCCCGATCGTCCTCTCAGACTGAGAGTCCTCTCAGCCTGAGAGTCCTCTCCTCTCAGACTGAGCGTCCTCTCAGACTGAGAGTCCTCTTGTCCTCTCAGCCTGAGAGTCCTCTCCTCTCAGACTGAGCGTCCTCTCAGACTGAGAGTCCTCTCCTCTCAGACTGAGCGTCCTCTCAGACTGAGAGTCCTCTTGTCCTCTCAGCCTGAGAGTCCTCTCCTCTCAGACTGAGAGTCCTCTCCTCTCAGCCCGAGAGTCCTCTCCTCTCAGCCTGAGAGTCCTCTTGTCCTCTCAGCCCGAGAGTCCTCTCCTCTCAGACTGAGAGTCCTCTCCTCTCAGCCCGAGAGTCCTCTCAGACTGAGAGTCCTCTCAGCCTGAGAGTCCTCTCCTCTCAGACTGAGAGTCCTCTCAGCCTGAGAGTCCTCTTGTCCTCTTGTCCTCTCAGCCCGAGCGTCCTCTTGTCCTCTCAGCCCGAGCGTCCTCTTGTCCTCTCAGACTGAGCGTCCTCTCCTCTCAGCCCGAGGGTCCTCTTGTCCTCTCAGCCCGAGCGTCCTCTTGTCCTCTCAGACTGAGCGTCCTCTCCTCTCAGCCCGAGCGTCCTCTTGTCCTCTCAGACTGAGAGTCCTCTCCTCTCAGCCCGAGCGTCCTCTTGTCCTCTCAGACTGAGAGTCCTCTTGTCCTCTCAGCCCGAGCGTCCTCTTGTCCTCTCAGCCTGAGAGTCCTCTCCTCTCAGACTGAGAGTCCTCTCCTCTCAGATTGAGAGTCCTCTTGTCCTCTCAGACTGAGAGTCTTCTCCTCTCAGCCCGAGAGTCCTCTTGTCCTCTCAGCCCGAGCGTCCTCTTGTCCTCTCACACTGAGAGTCCTCTCCTCTCAGCCCGAGAGTCCTCTTGTCCTCTCAGACTGAGAGTCCTCTCCTCTCAGCCCGAGAGTCCTCTTGTCCTCTCAGACTGAGCGTCCTCTTGTCCTCTCAGACTGAGAGTCCTCTTGTCCTCTCAGCCCGAGAGTCCTCTTGTCCTCTCAGACTGAGAGTCCTCTTGTCCTCTCAGACTGAGCGTCCTCTCCTCTCAGCCCGAGAGTCCTCTTGTCCTCTCAGACTGAGAGTCCTCTCCTCTCAGCCCGAGAGTCCTCTTGTCCTCTCAGACTAAGAGTCCTCTCCTCTCAGCCCGAGCGTCCTCTCCTCTCAGCCCGAGAGTCCTCTTGTCCTCTCAGCCCGAGCGTCCTCTCCTCTCAGCCCGAGCGTCCTCTTGTCCTCTCAGACTGAGCGTCCTCTTGTCCTCTCAGACTGAGCGTCCTCTTGTCCTCTCAGCCCGAGAGTCCTCTTGTCCTCTCAGACTGAGAGTCCTCTTGTCCTCTCAGACTGAGCGTCCTCTCCTCTCAGCCCGAGAGTCCTCTTGTCCTCTCAGACTGAGAGTCCTCTCCTCTCAGCCCGAGAGTCCTCTTGTCCTCTCAGACTGAGCGTCCTCTTGTCCTCTCAGCCCGAGAGTCCTCTTGTCCTCTCAGACTGAGCGTCCTCTTGTCCTCTCAGCCCGAGCGTCCTCTTGTCCTCTCAGACTGAGCGTCCTCTTGTCCTCTCAGACTGAGCGTCCTCTCCTCTCAGCCCGAGAGTCCTCTTTTCCTCTCAGCCCGAGAGTCCTCTTGTCCTCTCAGACTGAGAGTCCTTTTGTCCTCTCAGACCGAGCGTCCTCTTGTCCTCTCAGCCCGAGCGTCCTCTTGTCCTCTCAGACTGAGAGTCCTCTCCTCTCAGCCCGAGAGTCCTCTTGTCCTCTCAGCCCGAGAGTCCTTTTGTCCTCTCAGCCCGAGCGTCCTCTTGTCCTCTCAGCCCGAGCGTCCTCTTGTCCTCTCAGACTGAGCGTCCTCTCCTCTCAGCCCGAGCGCTCACAGACCATCTCCTCTAAGTGTTTTTTAAAGACATCTTTATGAGACAGGCATGCCATTTCCCATTAATTATTCCATTTATTCCGTTTGCAGCTCCGCAGAGACCTGCAGAGCTGTTCTGCTCTTTCTTCAGCAGGAGAGGGGGGGACAGTCATTTATAAATAATTACACAATGTTTAGAGTCTTCAGGCATGTATAATATATCAAAGCGATTATAAGGTGAATTGTTCCTTTGTGGGCTCGCGCCCTGCTCTCCTTTTCACTCCTCTCCTGGTTTGTCCTGCGTCCAAATGCAGCTCCTCTGTCCCTTTGTGCTGCTTTCTTTCTGCCTCAGCCACTCTATTGGCATCATTCTTATTCAAATGGGCCCCAGCGGGAACAAAACCCAGCCCAGCCTGCACACAAATCAGAGGCTGCAGGGCCGGCACAAGCCTCCGCAGAGGGCCCCACAACAAGTCTGCAAATCCTAAATCCTGTTGGCCTCTAAGAGGATCACGCTCCGAAGAAACGCTCGCAGCACGAGCAGAGAAATACTCCGCCTGCGTCAGCCGCAGCTGCCTGAAGCAGGAGAGGAGACAGGAGAGGAGACAGGAGAGGAGACAGGAGAGGAGACAGGAGAGGAGACAGGAGAGGATACAGGAGAGGAGACGGGAGAGGAGGTGGGAGAGGAGACGGGAGAGGAGACAGGAGAGGAGACGGGAGAGGAGACAGGAGAGGAGACGGGAGAGGAGACAGGAGAGGAGACGGGAGAGGAGGTGGGAGAGGAGACGGGAGAGGAGACAGGAGAGGAGACGGGAGAGGAGGTGGGAGAGGAGTTGGGAGAGGAGACAGGAGAGGAGACAGGAGAGGAGACAGGAGAGGATGTGGGAGAGGAGGTGGGAGAGGAGACAGGAGAGGAGACAGGAGAGGAGACAGGAGAGGAGACGGGAGAGGAGGTGGGAGAGGAGGTGGGAGAGGAGGTGGGAGAGGAGACGGGAGAGGAGACAGGAGAGGAGGTGGGAGAGGAGGTGGGAGAGGAGGTGGGAGAGGAGACAGGAGAGGAGACAGGAGAGGAGACAGGAGAGGAGACGGGAGAGGAGACGGGAGAGGAGGTGGGAGAGGAGATGGGAGAGGAGACAGGAGAGGAGACAGGAGAGGAGACAGGAGAGGAGACAGGAGAGGAGACGGGAGAGGAGGTGGGAGAGGAGATGGGAGAGGAGACGGGAGAGGAGGTGGGAGAGGAGGTGGGAGAGGAGACAGGAGAGGAGACAGGAGAGGAGACGGGAGAGGAGACGGGAGAGGAGGTGGGAGAGGAGGTGGGAGAGGAGACGGGAGAGGAGACAGGGATAGGAAACAGGTAAAGGAGACGGGAGAGGAGACAGGTAGAGGACACAGGGAGAGGAGGTGGGAGAGGAGACGGGAGAGGAGACAGGAGAGGAGACGGGAGAGGAGACAGGAGAGGAGACGGGAGAGGAGGTGGGAGAGGAGACAGTTGAGGAGGTGGGAGAGGAGACAGGAGAGGAGACAGGAGAGGAGACAGGAGAGGAGGTGGGAGAGGAGACGGGAGAGGAGGTGGGAGAGGAGACAGTTGAGGAAGTGGGAGAGGAGACAGGAGAGGAGACAGGAGAGGAGGTGGGAGAGGAGACGGGAGAGGAGACGGGATAGGAGACGGGAGAGGAGACAGGATAGGAGGTGGGAGAGGAGACAGGAGAGGAGACAGGAGAGGAGACGGGAGAGGAGGTGGGAGAGGAGACAGGAGAGGAGGTGGGAGAGGAGACGGGAGAGGAGACAGGAGAGGAGACAGGAGAGGAGACGGGAGAGAAGGTGGGAGAGGAGACGGGAGAGGAGACAGGAGAGGAGACGGGAGAGGAGACGGGAGAGGAGGTGGGAGAGGAGGTGGGAGAGGAGACGGGAGAGGAGACGGGAGAGGAGACGGGAGAGGAGGTGGGAGAGGAGACGGGAGAGGAGACGGGAGAGGAGACAGGAGAGGAGGTGGGAGAGGAGACGGGAGAGGAGACAGGAGAGGAGACAGGAGAGGAGACAGGAGAGGAGATGGGAGAGGAGGTGGGAGAGGAGACGGGAGAGGAGACGGGAGAGGAGACGGGAGAGGAGACGGGAGAGGAGACAGGAGAGGAGAAAGGAGAGGAGACGGGAGAGGAGACGGGAGAGGAGACGGGAGAGGAGACAGGAGAGGAGACGGGAGAGGAGACGGGAGAGGAGGTGGGAGAGGAAGTGGGAGAGGAGACGGGAGAGGAGACGGGAGAGGAGACGGGAGAGGAGGTGGGAGAGGAGACGGGAGAGGAGACGGGAGAGGAGACGGGAGAGGAGGTGGGAGAAGAGACAGGAGAGGAGACAGGAGAGGAGACAGGAGAGGAGACAGGGAGAGGAAACAGGGAGAGGAGATGGGAGAGGAGACGGGAGAGGAGACGGGAGAGGAGACAGGAGAGGAGACGGGAGAGGAGGTGGGAGAGGAGACGGGAGAGGAGACGGGAGAGGAGACGGGAGAGGAGACGGGAGAGGAGACGGGAGACGGGAGAGGAGACGGGAGAGGAGACGGGAGAGGAGGTGGGAGAGGAGACGGGAGAGGAGACAGGGAGAGGAAACAGCGAGAGGAGACAGGTAGAGGACACAGGGAGAGCAGACGGGAGAGGAGACGGGAGAGGAGGTGGGAGAGGAGACGGTAGAGGAGACAGGGAGAGGAAACAGGTAGAGGAGACGGGAGAGGAGACGGTAGAGGAGGTGGGAGAGGAGACGGGAGAGGAGACAGGGATAGGAAACAGGTAGAGGAGACGGGAGAGGAGACAGGTAGAGGACACAGGGAGAGGAGACGGGAGAGGAGACGGGAGAGGAGACGGGAGAGGAGACGGGAGAGGAGACGGGTGAGGAGGTGGGAGAGGAGATGGGAGAGGAGACAGGGAGAGGAAACAGGGAGAGGAGACAGGGAGAGGACACAGGGAGAGGAGACAGGGAGAGGAAACAGGGAGAGGAGACAGGGAGAGGACACAGGGAGAGGAGACCGGAGAGGAGACGGGAGAGGAAACAGGGAGAGGAGACAGGAGAGGAGACAGGAGAGGAGACGGGAGAGGAGACGGGATAGGAGACGGGAGAGGAGACAGGAGAGGAGACAGGAGAGGAGACAGGGAGAGGAAACAGGGAGAGGAGACAGGGAGAGGACACAGGGAGAGGAGACGGGAGGAGACAGGGAGAGGAGACGGGAGAGGAGACGGGAGAGGAGACAGGGAGAGGAAACAGGGAGAGGAGACAGGGAGAGAACACAGGGAGAGGAGACGGGAGAGGAGACGGGAGAGGAGACAGGAGAGGAGACGGGAGAGGAGACGGGAGAGGAGACGGGAGAGGAGACGGGAGAGGAGACAGGAGAGGAGACAGGAGAGGAGACAGGGAGAGGAGATGGGAGTGGAGACAGGAGAGGAGACGGGAGAGGAGACAGGGAGAGGAACCAGGGAGAGGAGACGGGAGAGGAGACAGGAGAGGAGACGGGAGAGGAGGTGGGAGAGGAGTTGGGAGAGGAGACAGGAGAGGAGACAGGAGAGGAGACAGGAGAGGATGTGGGAGAGGAGGTGGGAGAGGAGACAGGAGAGGAGACAGGAGAGGAGACAGGAGAGGAGACGGGAGAGGAGGTGGGAGAGGAGGTGGGAGAGGAGGTGGGAGAGGAGACGGGAGAGGAGACAGGAGAGGAGGTGGGAGAGGAGGTGGGAGAGGAGGTGGGAGAGGAGACAGGAGAGGAGACAGGAGAGGAGACAGGAGAGGAGACGGGAGAGGAGACGGGAGAGGAGGTGGGAGAGGAGATGGGAGAGGAGACAGGAGAGGAGACAGGAGAGGAGACAGGAGAGGAGACAGGAGAGGAGACGGGAGAGGAGGTGGGAGAGGAGATGGGAGAGGAGACGGGAGAGGAGGTGGGAGAGGAGGTGGGAGAGGAGACAGGAGAGGAGACAGGAGAGGAGACGGGAGAGGAGACGGGAGAGGAGGTGGGAGAGGAGGTGGGAGAGGAGACGGGAGAGGAGACAGGGATAGGAAACAGGTAAAGGAGACGGGAGAGGAGACAGGTAGAGGACACAGGGAGAGGAGGTGGGAGAGGAGACGGGAGAGGAGACAGGAGAGGAGACGGGAGAGGAGACAGGAGAGGAGACGGGAGAGGAGGTGGGAGAGGAGACAGTTGAGGAGGTGGGAGAGGAGACAGGAGAGGAGACAGGAGAGGAGACAGGAGAGGAGGTGGGAGAGGAGACGGGAGAGGAGGTGGGAGAGGAGACAGTTGAGGAAGTGGGAGAGGAGACAGGAGAGGAGACAGGAGAGGAGGTGGGAGAGGAGACGGGAGAGGAGACGGGATAGGAGACGGGAGAGGAGACAGGATAGGAGGTGGGAGAGGAGACAGGAGAGGAGACAGGAGAGGAGACGGGAGAGGAGGTGGGAGAGGAGACAGGAGAGGAGGTGGGAGAGGAGACGGGAGAGGAGACAGGAGAGGAGACAGGAGAGGAGACGGGAGAGAAGGTGGGAGAGGAGACGGGAGAGGAGACAGGAGAGGAGACGGGAGAGGAGACGGGAGAGGAGGTGGGAGAGGAGGTGGGAGAGGAGACGGGAGAGGAGACGGGAGAGGAGACGGGAGAGGAGGTGGGAGAGGAGACGGGAGAGGAGACGGGAGAGGAGACAGGAGAGGAGGTGGGAGAGGAGACGGGAGAGGAGACAGGAGAGGAGACAGGAGAGGAGACAGGAGAGGAGATGGGAGAGGAGGTGGGAGAGGAGACGGGAGAGGAGACGGGAGAGGAGACGGGAGAGGAGACGGGAGAGGAGACAGGAGAGGAGAAAGGAGAGGAGACGGGAGAGGAGACGGGAGAGGAGACGGGAGAGGAGACAGGAGAGGAGACGGGAGAGGAGACGGGAGAGGAGGTGGGAGAGGAAGTGGGAGAGGAGACGGGAGAGGAGACGGGAGAGGAGACGGGAGAGGAGGTGGGAGAGGAGACGGGAGAGGAGACGGGAGAGGAGACGGGAGAGGAGGTGGGAGAAGAGACAGGAGAGGAGACAGGAGAGGAGACAGGAGAGGAGACAGGGAGAGGAAACAGGGAGAGGAGATGGGAGAGGAGACGGGAGAGGAGACGGGAGAGGAGACAGGAGAGGAGACGGGAGAGGAGGTGGGAGAGGAGACGGGAGAGGAGACGGGAGAGGAGACGGGAGAGGAGACGGGAGAGGAGACGGGAGACGGGAGAGGAGACGGGAGAGGAGACGGGAGAGGAGGTGGGAGAGGAGACGGGAGAGGAGACAGGGAGAGGAAACAGCGAGAGGAGACAGGTAGAGGACACAGGGAGAGCAGACGGGAGAGGAGACGGGAGAGGAGGTGGGAGAGGAGACGGTAGAGGAGACAGGGAGAGGAAACAGGTAGAGGAGACGGGAGAGGAGACGGTAGAGGAGGTGGGAGAGGAGACGGGAGAGGAGACAGGGATAGGAAACAGGTAGAGGAGACGGGAGAGGAGACAGGTAGAGGACACAGGGAGAGGAGACGGGAGAGGAGACGGGAGAGGAGACGGGAGAGGAGACGGGAGAGGAGACGGGTGAGGAGGTGGGAGAGGAGATGGGAGAGGAGACAGGGAGAGGAAACAGGGAGAGGAGACAGGGAGAGGACACAGGGAGAGGAGACAGGGAGAGGAAACAGGGAGAGGAGACAGGGAGAGGACACAGGGAGAGGAGACCGGAGAGGAGACGGGAGAGGAAACAGGGAGAGGAGACAGGAGAGGAGACAGGAGAGGAGACGGGAGAGGAGACGGGATAGGAGACGGGAGAGGAGACAGGAGAGGAGACAGGAGAGGAGACAGGGAGAGGAAACAGGGAGAGGAGACAGGGAGAGGACACAGGGAGAGGAGACGGGAGGAGACAGGGAGAGGAGACGGGAGAGGAGACGGGAGAGGAGACAGGGAGAGGAAACAGGGAGAGGAGACAGGGAGAGAACACAGGGAGAGGAGACGGGAGAGGAGACGGGAGAGGAGACAGGAGAGGAGACGGGAGAGGAGACGGGAGAGGAGACGGGAGAGGAGACGGGAGAGGAGACAGGAGAGGAGACAGGAGAGGAGACAGGGAGAGGAGATGGGAGTGGAGACAGGAGAGGAGACGGGAGAGGAGACAGGGAGAGGAACCAGGGAGAGGAAACAGGAAGGGGAAACGGAAGACGAGACGGGAGAGGAGACGGGAGAGGAGACGGGAGAGGAGACGGGAGAGGAGACAGGAGAGGAGACAGGGAGAGGAGACAGCAGAGGAGACGGGAGAGGAGACGGGAGAGGAGACAGGGAGAGGAAACAGGGAGGAAGGAAAGAGGAAGTGAAAAGAGAGAAGTGTAGTATAGGCCTATGATTATTATTACTTTTTTTTTGTTACTTCCCGTTGTAAAGCTTGCTTGGGTTTCGTGAAAGGCGCTATAGAAATTGAAATATTATTATTATTATTTTTAACAGATTTTATTTTGAAGGAACAGAGAGAGGGTAGCTTCTGGCCGAGCTTTCAGAAGAGCTGGAACTGAGGAAAGAGAATGTGGAACAGAAGGAAAGGAGAGAGAGAGTCAGGAGCAGCGAACGGGAGGAGAGAGGAACTCCCCTCTGCAGATCTGAGGTTCTGACCGGCTGCTGGCAGAGCTGCAGCTGAAGGGAAGGAGAGAGAGAGTCAGGAGCAGCGAACGGGAGGAGAGAGGAACTCCCCTCTGCAGATCTGAGGTTCTGACCGGCTGCTGGCAGAGCTGCAGCTGAAGGGAAGGAGAGAGATGTTACACATTGTTCACACTTTGACGAAAGAAACTCGAGTCAGAGAGAAGCGAGAGAGACAGAGACCCTCTGACGCTTCACTATGAAGCGCTACAGAGCTACTTTTCTCCACTGACCCTGAACGCCTCTTCTGTCCGTTCTCATAAACAAACATTAAACCTTCTTTAAGTTATTAAAGGTCTACAGGTGCATGTGTTTACACAACAACAACAACAACAACAACAACAACAACAACAACAACATAAACAAATGTGAACAAACTTTTCAATACTAACTTTGTGTGTGTGTGTGTGTGTGTGTGTGTGTGTGTGTGTGTGTGTGTGTGTGTGTGTGTGTGTGTGTGTGTGTGTGTGTGTGTGTGTGTGTGTGTGTGTGTGTGTGTGTGTGTGTGTGTGTGTGTGTGTGTGTGTGCGTGTGTGTGTGGGAGGAGAAGAAGGTACAGGTTAGCAGTTTACAGTCACTTCAAAGGGAAACAGCTTGTATTTAACTGCCGACACACACTTCCATTTCCACACACACACACACACACACACACACACACACACACACTCCTCTCCTCTTATTATAATGAGATGTTAACAGGAATAAATAATAAACAGTTATTTACTAAAATATTAACATAGCATTTAAAAATGATCCTTCCGTTAATGTATCTTAACTGTTCATTTAAATAAAGCTCTGGTAAAGTTATAGTTTACTCAATAATCCGTTTTATTTAATCAAACTTTATTTAATGAGCTTTTTATTGAGGGATCAACCGCCTCTCACTCGCTGCTGATGAGAGCTTTGTTCGTGATGAGCAACGTTCACTACAACCTGACACGGGACGGGAGGAGATGTGTGTTCGGGTTACTCTGTGGAGGCTGAGGGGTTAATAACACCTCTGCTCCGCGGAATGAAAAGAGCACAGCATGCTTTTATTCTGAAACTCGTTGCAACTTTTACTCTGAAAGGTTCTCCAGAAATACAACTTTAAAGTTAAAAAAAGTTTAAAACTGTCTTTGTTACTGAAGTGTGTGTGTGTGTGTGTGTGTGTGTGTGTGTGTGTGTGTGTGTGTGTGTGTGTGTGTGTGTGTGTGTGAGTGAGGATCCTCCGGAGCGTGTCTCCACCCAGCAGGGGGGGGGGGGGCTCTTCTTTCTTTATTCTCTTTTTTATGTTTTTGGTTTTAACTCTGCAAAGTTTCTGCCTTACAGGGAGGTGTGTGTTAGTGTGTGTCTGTGTCCTGCTTGGTGTTCGCGTGGCCAGCCTCGACCTCTGATTGGCTCGCGCTGATCACCGGCACGCTTCTGTGCGCGCGACGGGGGGGGGAATTATGTTAATGACTAGC
>NC_136901.1:95689443-95701943 GCF_949606895.1 Notothenia rossii
TGAAAACAGTATTTCCGGTCTCGACGTTTTCATAATAAAACCAATGATCAAATGATTTAACAGAGATATCTGCAGAACTCATCAACTAAAAAACATCAGGTTATCAGTTAATTAAACGACATTAGACACGGCAGGCAAAAACATCGTTTTTCATGCACTGGTCCATTTTGAGATTTTGTGCTATTTTGATTCTATAACATGTTTTCTTTCAGGCTTTTGGAAAACTTACAAAATACACATTTAGGTGTTTATTTTACTATAGTTTGTCGATTTGCGTCAGTAGATTTCTCCTAAATTCACCAAAAGTTAGCATTCTAACCTAACATAAAGTACCGCCACCGCTGTGTGCACCATGTCATCAGAGATATCGTTGGAAAGCTCCGTCTCTCCTGCACAATCTCATCGGATCCAAATATGGTCATTTCCTTTGTATCAGCAACCAATCGTGAAAGTACAGAGGGGTCTTAAACCAAGAAACAAAATCTTTCTGACAACGTGATTCGTTCAGATGCGTCACGTGGTGTGCTAAAACACTTCCTGGTTAGCTTTCCGCTAGAAATGGAAATCCCAAAATGGCAAAAGAACGGCGAAAAAAACGTTGAAAGAGAAGACGACAACAATTGTCACTTGCATGGTGCAAGGTTATACAAAAAAGAAATTACCCCGAACATGAAATACCTTCACGGAGTGCGTCGAGGCGCAAGCTGTCATCCAAAGAACAGGAGGGCTTAGCTAGCGCCTCACAGCAATCTTTAAAGGCCGTTTTCTCAAAATAAGTTTTTTTCTCCTACTCTGAGTCCGAAATGTCAACTTCAGTAGCACTTAGATACACCAAACAGTTATATTCCTATCAATATCCCGTAAATAGCTTTCAACTGATTGCAATGTATGCCCATCTGCGGCGGGATTTGACGCTCATGGAAGCACGGCATTCGTTTGTGTCGGCTGCCCTTAAAGGCAATGTGAGCGTCCATTCCCATTGGATAACGGAGAATTGTACATCAGGAAGTAAGTATTCCCCTTACTGTGGATTGATTTGACAGTGATATCTGCACTACTCATCGACTAAAAAACACCAGATTATCCTTGTTAATTACACAACATTGATTGGTTTAAATTGTGTGCAATGCTTTTGTATTTTCCCCCTTCGATTCGGAGAAACAAATATTTTTTCGGAGAGTAAAGGAGGGCAGAAGACTACCCAGAATCCCCAGCTATCGTTTAGGACTACACCATGTGCTCTGTTTGACAAACCCCGTTTTTTTTCACCATTCATTCCAATGGCTGGCGTCTATGTCACGTGATCTTCTCATTTCTCCCTGCAGCAAAAAAAAACATGGCCGAACTTCGTTTTATTCTCGGTGGAAAATGCCTATTTTAAAGTTATTTTGGCCATTAAAATGCGTTTTGATGTCATTTGATGCGAGAAATATGAGTTGTTATTTCAGATTATGTGTGCAGTGGATGTACATGATCTTTAGTTTGCTAGTTATTACGAAGATTACTTCAGGAAATTGCGTCCATAGAACGTTTTCATTGTTACCAAGGTGGTTGCTAGGGACGCTGCTATGGATATTATTTATGTTATGTTGTGTAACTGTTTAATGGTGTTATCTTTATTGCTACCCCCTTCCCCGTCAATGTATAGTGTTGGTCCACAGCGCAAATTTATTAGTTTAACAAAATCCGCATCTAAAGATACGTTATTTTCCCCTGTGCAATTCTCCATTTACTCAATAGTTAATTGACAAGGGTTGGACTCGGACCCTCTCCAAGTTACCCTGTAGGTCTTTGAGGTTGAGGTGAGGAGGGAAAGTGCAGAGCCTGAGACTCCAAGTTCTTGGAGAGTGTGAAGGAGGATCTGATGGTTCACCGTGTCGAATGCAGCAGACAGGTCCAGAAGGATGATGACAAACGAATGCCGTGCTTCCATGAGCGTCAAAACCCGCCGCAGATGTGAATACATTGCAATCAGTTGAAAGCAGGGGCAGACTGGGACTACAAATCAGCCCGGGACTCTCGACCAGCCCACTTCGTCACCGCCGGCCCACCGCGGTGCTAGTGACTTACTGCAGAGGTAGACATTAAGGGTAAAATGCCACTGGCATTATATTATCACTGGCCCCACCATTGTAACCACTGGCCCCCCCATTGTAACCACTGGCCCGGAGCATTCGTCCAAAAACAAATCTACTAATAATGGGATAACTAACGGGACATTTCCCTAAAGCCAATACCTTTTATATTTTCTACTCTTCACTTCCTGTCAGCAGAGGTCATTGATGTACAGAGCCGACAGAAGACCTTGTTTGTCTTGGCATCATATTGAGAGGTGCAGTGACACGTCCTAAAACCAGGAAGTAAGCTGCTGGTTCCCTCAACAAAAAGCAATGGGATTTCTCCACAGGGTTTTGGAAAATAGCTGGAAATAAGGTCAGTGGAAAACAAACCTGTTTGATAAATGCACGTTTTGTTCAGCCGGATAATCTCCACATGTCTACCCTACTTTTATAATGTTAGAATCATAAATCTAATGGATAGATTATTAAAGGGTTTTAGGACGCGTCGCTGCACCACTAGAAGCCAACTCCATCGATCAAGCTGGCTGAAACTTTCTCTCCCTCTTCTTCTCATGCTCCCTGTCACTCTCCTTTAACTCCTCCGGTGACTTGCTTTTATTTGAAGATAGTTTTTTAACCGGCGCTTGGCCGGTTACCGCTGGTATTAAAAACATTTAGGCGAATGGTTAGTTGGCGCGATAGTCTGTAGTGAAGGAGCGCGCTCCCGCTCACGGGAGCCTGCTCGCACTCCGCAGCAAACAGCTGTTTGCTTTTCACCCAACAACGACAACAGATCTGCAACCGACTCACGGAACTCTCTGTTGTAGCGTTGATAAACTAAACAATTTAACTAAATTGGTCAAAATACCACAGGACACATTTTTTTGAAAACAATATTTTTAGTGGCCCGAGCGGGCAAGTGGAAAGTACGTTATGCTGCCCGGGGTGTCTATATAGTGCCGGGCCAGCGGGCCATTTATAATGCCGAGCCCTGCCGGTTACCGGCCGGCCCACATCGTCCGACCGGCCCACTTCAGTACCGGCCCATCGGGATTCGTCCCGAACGTCCCGATGGCCAGTCCGCCCCTGGTTGAAAGCTATTTGCGTCCCTTTATGAAGCTGAAGGAGCCTAGGAGCGTCACAACTGCACGCCACGGGACCCTGACCAAACGTCGCTCCTGGACGATTATGGAGTGAGAGTGTGTTGTACAAGTCTATACAGGTTCATGGTACAATGCATAAGCTTCAAATCGAGAGACTGAAACTGTATTTTCCTTTACGGTTCTGTTTTAATTTCACAATAAATCTAATAGTCATATTATGTTTGATATTATTATGTTTTATTAACTACACCACTGTTTTTTTAACCCACGCCGCCTAGTGGTTAAATCACGTTATTGAATTTTGTTGTTGAATACGTTTTATTTGATGAAAACATCTAAATATTAAGAGTAGCCTACATACAACATTGAAAATATCAAGAAGATACTGTAGTGATCTCTACAATAAAACAGTTTAGTGCAGGACGTCCAAAGATATGAACAGGAGGATTGTTACGGTAGAAGCAAGCAGGACCCAAATGCAGATAATACTGATAACACCTTTATTTCAAGGATAAGAAACAAACTCGGACAAACAGAACACTCCCCGCTGAACTCAGTCACCAACAAAAGACGAACCAACAGTGAACACAGGAAGAGACGAAACTAAATACAGGGAGGGGTAATCACGAGACGAGAAATGGCCGGGCAGGGGGCCGAGCATGAGGGCGAAGGCAGCGGCAGGAAGAGTCAGGGGGCCGGGCCCGAGGGCGAGGACCGCGGCCGGGAAAGTCAGGGGGCCGGGCTCGAGGGCGAAGACCGCGGCACTCAGGGGGCCGGGCTCGAAGGCGAAGACCGCGGCTCTCAGGGGGCCGGGCTCTCAGGGGTCGGGCTTGAAGGCGAAGACCGCGGCTCTCAGGGGGCCGGGCTCTCAGGGGTCGGGCTTGAAGGCGAAGACCGCGGCTCTCAGGGGGCCGGAAAAACTCCGGAGGACGGGCAGGAAGGCGCTGACGGGAACAAGGCAGAAGCCGAGAAGGGGGACTCGGGCGGACGGCCCGGGGGCAAGGCAGAGTCCATGGTGGGACCGCGGCTCTCAGGGGGCCGAGCATGAGGGCGAAGGCCACGGCACTCAGGGGGCCGGGATCGAGGGCGAAGACCGCGGCACTCAGGGGGCCGGGCTCGAAGGCGAAGACCGCGGCACTCAGGGGGCCGGGCTCGAAGGCGAACACCGCGGCTCTCAGGGGGCCGGGCTCGAAGGCGGAGACCGCGGCTCTCAGGGGGCCGGGCTCTCAGGGGGCCGGGCTCGAGGGCGAAGGCTGCGGCACTCAGGAGGCCGGGCTCGAAGGCGAAGACCGCGGCTCTCAGGGGGCCGGAAAAACTCCGGAGGACGGGCAGGAAGGCACTGACGGGACAGCTCCGGAGGCCGGGCAGGAACCGGAGCCGGTGGGAGAGGCTTCGGCAGGATCCCCCACGGAAGAGGACCAGGAGTTGGCAGGACCCCCGGCAGAAGAGTAGTCGGCGGGACCCCCAACGGGACAGGACATAGGGTTGGCAGGACCCCTGGCGGTAGAGTTGTCGGCGGGACCTCCAACGGCACAGGACATAGGGTTGGCATGACCCCCGGCAGAAGAGTAGTCGGCGGGACCCCCAACAGGACAGGACATAGGGTTGGCAGGACCCCCGGCAGAAGAGTAGTCGGCGGGACCCCCAATGGGACTGGACATAGGGTTGGCAGGACCCCCGGCGGAAGAGTAGTCGGTGGGACCCCAACGGGACTGGACATAGGGTTGGCAGGACCCCCGGCGGAAGAGTAGTCGGTGGGACCCCCAACGGGACTGGACATAGGGTTGGCAGGACCCCCGGCGGAAGAGTATTTGGCGGGACCCCCCAACGGGACAGGACATGGGATTGGCAGAACCCCCAGCGGAACCTCCAATGGCACAGGACACAGGGTTGGCAGGACCCCCGGCAGAAGAATCGTCGGCGGGGCCTCCAACGGCACGGGACATAGGGTTGGCAGAATAGTGGAATAGTTGGTGAATACTGGCTTCTGATTGGTCCATTGGGACATTTCAGAGGTCAATATGACAGCAGTACAGACCTGTATAATCTTTGGGAAAATACATAGAATACTTTTATCCAAGAACAAAAATGATCTTCAAACAAACCAGAAGAAGCCTCTGAGTACAGCAGCGGGGTCAGAGGGCAGAGGTCAGAGGTCAGAGGTCAGGGGGTTTCAGAGAGCAGGTTCACATCCTGACACCAGAAACACTCAAAGGTCCTGCAGACCTCGAACACACCCTCAGGTCTTCAGACTGTGTTTTCAAACTGCATGCAGATCAAGGTAAAGACTCTTTTGGTCACAGAGTTTTTGTGTTGTGTTGAAACTTTGGCTCGTTTTGAAGGAACTAAAAACAACAATAGAGAGCAGCAGTGAGCGTGTGCGGCTAAATGAAGAGGAGAAGAAGAAGAGTGTGAGAGAATTAATCCCAGAAGAAGAAGAAAGAGCGGCTCAGAGTGACAGGATTAACGCTCAGAGACACGAGATGTGAGTGAATTTCAATGAAGTGAAACACGTGAGAAAATAACACGGAGAGAAATGAACCAAAAGAACCCCCCCAACACACACACACACACACACACACACACACACACACACACACACACACACACACACACACACACACACACACCCCACACGCGCACACACACACACACACACACACACACACACACACACACACACACACACACACACACACACACACACAGACACACACACCCCACACGCGCACACACACACACGCACACCACACACACACACACACACACACACACACACACACACACACACACACACACACACACACACACACACACACACACATCCCACACGCACACACACACACACACACACACACACACACACACACACACACACACACACACACATCCCACACACACACACACACACACACACACACACACACACACACACACACACACACACACACACACACACACACACACACACACACTCACACTCAGAGCAGAGTACAGTACAGAGGGGGGGGGGGGGGGGGGGGGTTACTCCTACGGTGGCTCACAGGTTCGAACACGACGTCCCTCACCTCCTGTGTGTGGGAAATGTGCATATTTTATTTTTTGTGAGTCTTTTAAGGATGTATGAGTAAAGGATGTGTGTACTTCTACTTGAGTAAAGGATGTGTGTACTTCTACTTGAGTACAGGATGTGTGTACTTCTACTTGAGTACAGGATGTGTGTACTTCTACTTGAGTACAGGATGTGTGTACTTCTACTTGAGTAAAGGATGTGTGTACTTCTACTTGAGTACAGGATGTGTGTACTTCTACTTGAGTAAAGGATGTGTGTACTTCTACTTGAGTAAAGGATGTGTGTACTTCTACTTGAGTAAAGGATGTGTGTACTTCTCCTTGAGTACAGGATTTGTGTACTTCTACTTGAGCAAAGGATGTGTGTACTTTTCCTTGAGTACAGGATTTGTGTACTTCTACTTGAGTAAAGGATGTGTGTACTTCTCCTTGAGTACAGGATTTGTGTACTTCTCCTTGAGTAAAGGATGTGTCTACTTCTCCTTGAGTACAGGATTTGTGTACTTCTACTTGAGCAAAGGATGTGTGTACTTCTCCTTGAGTACAGGATTTGTGTACTTCTTCTTGAGTAAAGGATGTGTGTACTTCTACCTGAGTACAGGATGTGTGTACTTCTACTTGAGTAAATGATGTGTGTTCTTGTTCTTGAGTAAAGAATGTGTGTACTTCTTCTTGAGTAAAGGATGTGTGTACTTCTACTTGAGTACAGGATGTGTGTACTTCTACTTGAGTAAAGGATGTGTGTACTTCTACTCGAGCAAAGGATGTGTGTACTTCTACTTGAGTACACGATGTGTGTACTTCTACTTGAGTACAGGATGTGTATAATTCTACTTGAGTAAAGGATGTGTGTACTTCTACTTGAGTAAATGATGTGTGTTCTTGTTCTTGAGTAAAGGATGTGTGTACTTCTTCTTGAGTAAAGGATGTGTGTACTTCTACTTGAGTACAGGATGTGTGTACTTCTACTTGAGTAAAGGATGTGTGTACTTCTACTCGAGCAAAGGATGTGTGTACTTCTACTTGAGTACACGATGTGTGTACTTCTACTTGAGTACAGGATGTGTATAATTCTACTTGAGTAAAGGATGTGTGTACTTCTACTTGAGTAAAGGATGTGTGTACTTCTACTTGAGTACAGGATGTGTGTACTTCTACTTGAGTAAAGGATGTGTGTACTTCTTCTCGAGTACAGGATGTGTGTACTTCTACTTGAGTAAAGGATGTGTGTACTTCTACTTGAGTACAGGATGTGTGTACTTCTACTTGAGTACAGGATGTGTGTACTTCTTCTTGAGTACAGGATGTGTGTACTTCTACTTGAGTAAAGGATGTGTGTACTTCTTCTTGAGTACAGGATGTGTGTACTTCTACTTGAGTAAAGGATGTGTGTACTTCTCCTTGAGTAAAGGATGTGTGTACTTCTACTTGAGTACAGGATGTGTGTACTTCTGTCTCTTCTGGTCTCAGTGTGTCAGCATTTGAGTCTCTCTGGTAACGAGTTGTTATTGGACGTTTGTCCGCTGTCAGTCACACTCTGTGATACTTAGACGACCAATTAGAATCGAGCTAAGCTGCTGTTTTATCAACAAGTCATTATCCTGCGGGGGGGGGACTTTAGTCCTGGATGGCCCCCAGCTACTGTCAGTAAGGCTGGAGAAAACCCCCCTGAAAGGATGTCTTAGATTATAAAGACCCCCATCACACGGCCACAAGCCGCTCTCTCTTTTAACACCACACTCTACATCCTGGCATTTACATTACATCACATGTTAGACGCTTTTATGCAAAGTGACTCACATACTCAGTACTGTGTGCAATCCCCACAGGAGCCCTTTGGGGTGAAGTGTCTCAGGGACACAACGACATGCAGACTGCAGTGGGCTTTGAACCTGTTACCCCCTGATCCGAACACCAACGCTCTATCCACTGCACCACACGCCTCCCTACAGTGACGTGATGTGGAGCTGCATCTATAACACACTCTCACTCCCTGAGCGTCCAGGAGCGACGTTTGGTCAGGGTCCCGTGGCGTGCAGTTGTGACGCTCCTAGGCTCCTTCAGCTTCATAAAGGGACGCAAATAGCTTTCAACTGATTGCAATGTATTCCCATCTGCGGCGGGATTTGACGCTCATGGAAGCACGGCATTCGTTTGTGTCGGATGCCCTTAAAGGCAATGTGAGCGTCCATTCCCATTGGATAACGGAGAATTGTACACCAGGAAGTAAGTATTCCCCTTACTGTGGATTGATTTGACAGTGATATCTGCACTACTCATCGACTAAACAACTCCAGATTATCCTTGTTAATTACACAACATTGATTGGTTTAAATTGTGTGCAATGCTTTTGTATTTTTCCCCTTCGATTCGGAGAAACAAATATTTTTGCGGAGTAAAGGATGGCAGAAGACACTACACTACCCAGAATCCCCAGCTATCGTTTAGGACTACACCATGTGCCCTGTTTGACAAACCCCGTGATTAGTTCTCAAGCTCTGTGATTGGTTGACCTCCAACTGCATTCCATATGAAAAAAAACGTTTCGTAAAAGATCAAATCATACTTTATTCAGCAGTGCTTGCTTTACTCTTTGAAAGTCATCACATGAATGCATTGTAATAAATGGTTCGGCTGCATTAAATATATTACACATCTGTCGTAGTTCTTTATTTATCTACAGAGATCGGGCTCAGAATAGACCGGAAACTATTCTTTTACCGTTCAGTTTGAATTTCACAATTCCCGCCGCAGATGGGAATACATTGAAATCAGTTGAAAGCTCTTTGCGTCCCTTTATGAAGCTGAAGGAGCCTCGGAGCGTCTGCACGCCACGGGACCCTGACCAAACGTCGCCCCTGGACGTTTATGGAGTGAGAGTGTGTTGGCATCTACTCTGCACACTTACATCATACATGATTATCTCTGGTCTCTACAGTTCTTGAGTCCCTGGTCTCTGGAGACTCTCTTCAGTCCCTGGTCTCTGTAGACTCTCTCTTCAGTCCCTGGTCTCTGTAGACTCTCTCTTCAGTCCCTGGTCTCTGTAGACTCTCTCTTCAGTCCCTGGTCTCTGTAGACTCTCTTCAGTCCATGGTCTCTGTAGACTCTCTCTTCAGTCCCTGGTCTCTGTAGACTCTCTTCAGTCTCTGGTCTCTGTAGACTCTCTCTTCAGTCCCTGCTCTGTAGACTCTCTCTTCTGTCCCTGGTCTCTGTAGACTCTCTCTTCAGTCCCTGGTCTCTGTAGACTCTCTCTTCAGTCCATGTCTCTGTAGACTCTCTTCAGTCCCTGGTCTCTGTAGACTCTCTCTTCAGTCCCTGGTCTCTGTAGACTCTCTCTTCAGTCCCTGGTCTCTGTAGACTCTCTTCAGTCCCTGGTCTCTGTAGACTCTCTCTTCAGTCCCTGGTCTCTGTAGACTCTCTCTTCAGTCCCTGGTCTCTGTAGACTCTCTTCAGTCCCTGGTCTCTGTAGACTCTCTCTTCAGTCCCTGGTCTCTGTAGACTCTCTCTTCAGTCCCTGGTCTCTGTAGACTCTCTCTTCAGTCCCTGTCTCTGTAGACTCTCTTCAGTCCCTGGTCTCTGTAGACTCTCTCTTCAGTCCCTGGTCTCTGTAGACTCTCTCTTCAGTCCCTGGTCTCTGTAGACTCTCTTCAGTCCCTGGTCTCTGTAGACTCTCTCTTCAGTCCCTGGTCTCTGTAGACTCTCTCTTCAGTCCCTAGTCTCTGTAGACTCTCTCTTCAGTCCCTGGTCTCTGTAGACTCTCTTCAGTCTCTGGTCTCTGGAGACTCTCTTCAGTCCCTGGTCTCTGTAGACTCTCTCTTCAGTCCCTGTCTCTGTAGACTCTCTTCAGTCCCTGGTCTCTGTAGACTCTCTCTTCAGTCCCTGGTCTCTGTAGACTCTCTCTTCAGTCCCTGGTCTCTGTAGACTCTCTCTTCAGTCCCTGGTCTCTGTAGACTCTCTCTTCAGTCCCTGGTCTCTGTAGACTCTCTTCAGTCTCTGGTCTCTGGAGACTCTCTTCAGTCCCTGGTCTCTGTAGACTCTCTCTTCAGTCCCTGGTCTCTGTAGACTCTCTTCAGTCCATGGTCTCTGTAGACTCTCTTCAGTCCCTGGTCTCTGTAGACTCTCTTCAGTCCATGGTCTCTGTAGACTCTCTCTTCAGTCCATGGTCTCTGTAGACTCTCTTCAGTCCCTGGTGTCTGTAGACTATCTTCAGTCCCTGGTCTCTGTAGACTCTCTCTTCAGTCCATGGTCTCTGTAGACTCTCTTCAGTCCCTGGTCTCTGTAGACTTTCTCTTCAGTCCCTGGTCTCTGTAGACTCTCTTCAGTCCCTGGTCTCTGTAGACTCTCTCTTCAGTCCATGGTCTCTGTAGACTCTCTTCAGTCCCTGGTCTCTGTAGACTCTCTTTTCAGTCCATGGTCTCTGTAGACTCTCTTCAGTCTATGCTCTCTGTAGACTCTCTCTTCAGTCCCTGGTCTCTGTAGACTCTCTTCAGTCCATGGTCTCTGTAGACTCTCTTCAGTTCCTGGTCTCTGTAGATTCTCTTCAGTCCCTGGTCTCTGTAGATTCTCTTCAGTCCCTGGTCTCTGTAGACTCTCTTCAGTCCCTGGTCTCTACAGACTCTCTTCAGTCCCTGGTCTCTGTAGACTCTCTTCAGTCCCTGGTCTCTGTAGACTCTCTTCAGTCCCTGGTCTCTGTAGAGTCTCTTCAGTCCCTGGTCTCTCTACTGGTCTCTCTACTGGTCTCTTCAGACTCTCTTCAGGTCTTGAGTCTCTGGTCTCTACAGAGTCCCTGGTCTCAAGAGTCTCTTCAGACTCTCTTCAGGTCTTGAGGACTCCCCTCGGGACTAGTGCTGGTTAATGAGCAGCTTTCAGCTCCTTGTAAATTCCTGCACATTGTTCTCAATTTGTTAACCCTCTCTCTGGTCTTTGTGTGGAGGACTAAAGCTCTACAGTGCCCCCCCCCTCCCCTCCTGACCCCCCCTCTGAGACACTTTACAGCTGAGTTTCACCTCCTCTGAGACCCTGAAGATCTCCTGCAGTCAACCCCCTCCCCTCTTCAGGATGAATCACTTCCTCCTCTGATCCTCCTTCAGGTCCTCAGGGACTCAGGTCCTCAGGTCATCAGGTCCTCGGGTCCTCGGGTCCTCGGATCCGCAGGTCCACAGGGACTCAGGGACTCAGGTCCTCAGGGACTCAGGTCCCTCAGGGACTCAGGTCCTCAGGTCCTCAGGGACTCAGGTCCTCAGGGACTCAGGGATTCAGGGACTCAGGCCCTCAGGGACTCAGGCCCTCAGGGACTAAGGGACTCAGGTCCTCAGGTCCTCAGGGACTCAGGTCCTCAGGTCCTCAGGGACTAAGGGACTCAGGTCCTCAGGTCCTCAGGGACTAAGGGACTCAGGTCTTCAGGTTCTCAGGGACTCAGGTCCTCAGGTCCTCAGGGACTAAGGGACTCAGGTCCTCAGGTCCTCAGGGACTCAGGGACTCCTACTATATAGACATGTTACCTGCTCCCCTCCTTGTTTTCTTTCTGTCTCCCTGCTGCCCAGGTGCACCTGGTCTACCCCTGGCTCCGCCTCTACCCAGGTGCACCTGGTCTGCCCCTGGCTCCGCCTCTGCCCAGGTGCACCTGGTCTGCCCCCGGCTCCGCCTCTGCCCAGGTGTTCCCAATGCCACTCAGTCGCGGATATATAAAGAGAAGCTGGAGGAAAAGGATGTCTCGCCTCCCCTGACGCCGGGAGACCCTCTCCTCTGAAGACCCTTTGTTGTGTCGGGGGGCTTGAGATATACTGTATGTTGTGGATGTGTTTATGTTTAGCCTGGAGGACCTGGTAGTCCAGTTTGTGTGGCTTTATTCGTTCCCATGGGTTTACATTTGACTTTTGGTTGGGGGGGGGGCTCTGGGTCCTACGGCCCCTGGTGTGGCTGCCTCAGGCTCCCTCCTTCCTTCTGTTCTTTTTGTCCGGTCCTCCAGACCTTCTTCCTTTCTCGTTTGGCCGTTGTAGGGAACGACTCCATAATAATAAATGCTGGTTACTAAGTGCTGGTTGTTGCGTGTATTCTTCGGGCTGCGGGCCTCAGCGCGAGCCACTAGAGCGGAGCACAGGCCGTAACAAGGCACCAGATTCATGAGTTCATTAAATAAATAAAAGGTAGTAGTCATTTATGTAAAAAGAAATGCAGAAATAACGTAATAATTATATTAAAATAAAGAATAATATCGGTTATGAAAGTGACAAAAATAGTTTAAAACACATAGTTTTGTGAAAAG
>NC_136901.1:95704443-95706943 GCF_949606895.1 Notothenia rossii
GGTGATAGATGGTGATAGATGGTGATAGATAGTGATAGATGGTGATAGATGGTGATAGATGGTGATAGATGGTGATAGATGGTGATAGATGGTGATAGATGGTGATAGATAGTGATAGATGGTGATAGATGGTGATAGATGGTGATAGATGGTGATAGATGGTGATAGATGGTGATGGTGATAGATGGAGATAGATGGTGATAGATGGTCATAGATGGTGATAGATGGTGATAGATGGTGATAGATGGTGATAGATAGTGATAGATGGTGATAGATGGTGATAGATGGAGATAGATGGTGATAGATGGTGATAGATGGTGATGGTGATAGATGGAGATAGATGGTGATAGATGGTCATAGATGGTGATAGATGGTGATAGATGGTGATAGATGGTGATAGATGGTGATAGATGGAGATAGATGGTGATAGATGGTGATAGATGGTGATAGATGGTGATAGATGGAGATGGATGGTGATAGATGGTGATAGATGGTGATAGATGGTGATAGATGGAGATAGATGGTGATAGATGGTGATAGATGGAGATAGATGGTGATAGATGGTGATAGATGGTGATAGATGGTGATAGATGGTGATAGATAGTGATAGATGGTGATAGATGGTGATAGATGGTGATAGATGGTGATAGATAGTGATAGATGGTGATAGATGGTGATAGATGGTGATAGATGGTGATAGATGGTGATGGTGATAGATGGTGATAGATGGTGATAGATAGTGATAGATGGTGATAGATGGTGATAGAGGGTGATAGATGGTGATAGATGGTGATAGATGGTGATAGATGGTGATGGATGGTGATAGATGGTGATAGATGGTGATAGATGGTGATAGATGGTGATAGATGATGATGGATGGTGATAGATGGTGATAGATGGTGATAGATGGTGATAGATGGAGATAGATGGTGATAGATGGTGATAGATGGAGATAGATGGTGATAGATGGTGATAGATGGTGATGGTGATAGATGGAGATAGATGGTGATAGATGGTCATAGATGGTGATAGATGGTGATAGATGGTGATAGATGGTGATAGATAGTGATAGATGGTGATAGATGGTGATAGATGGTGATAGATGGTGATAGATGGAGATAGATGGTGATAGATGGTGATAGATGGTGATGGTGATAGATGGAGATAGATGGTGATAGATGGTGATAGATGGTGATAGATGGAGATAGATGGTGATAGATGGTGATAGATGGTGATAGATGGTGATAGATGGTGATAGATGGTGATGGTGATAGATGGAGATAGATGGTGATAGATGGTGATAGATGGTGATAGATGGAGATAGATGGTGATAGATGGTGATAGATGGAGATAGATGGTGATGGTGATAGATGGAGATAGATGGTGATAGATGGTGATAGATGGGGATAGATGGAGATAGATGGTGATAGATGGTGATAGATGGTGATAGATGGTGATGGTGATAGATGGAGATAGATGGTGATAGATGGTGATAGATGGAGATAGATGGTGATAGATGGTGATAGATGGAGATAGATGGTGATGGTGATAGATGGTGATAGATGGTGATAGATGGTGATAGATGGGGATAGATGGAGATAGATGGTAATAGATGGTGATAGATGGTGATGGTGATGGATGGTGATAGATGGTGATAGATGGAGATAGATGGTGATAGATGGTGGTAGATGGTGATAGATGGTGATACATGGTGATGGTGATAGATGGTGATGGTGATAGATGGAGATAGATGGTGATAGATGGTGATAGATGGGGATAGATGGAGATAGATGGTAATAGATGGTGATAGATGGTGATAGATGGTGATAGATGGTGATAGATGGAGATAGATGGAGATAGATGGTGATAGATGGTGATAGATGGTGATAGATGGTGATGGAGATAGATGGTGATAGATGGTGATAGATGGAGATAGATGGTGATAGATGGTGATAGATGGTGATAGATGGTGATGGTGATAGATGGTGATAGATGGTGATAGATGGTGATAGATGGTGATAGATGGAGATAGATGGTGATAGATGTTCATAGATGGTGATAGATGGAGATAGATGGTGATAGATGGAGATAGATGGTGATAGATGTTCATAGATGGTGATAGATGGTGATAGATGGAGATAGATGGTGATAGATAGTGATGGTGATAGATGGTGATAGATGGTGATAGATGGAGATAGATGGTGATGGTGATAGATGGTGATAGATGGTGATAGATGGTGATAGATGGTGATAGATGGAGATAGATGGTGATAGATGTTCATAGATGGTGATAGATGGAGATAGATGGTGATAGATGGAGATAGATGGTGATAGATGTTCATAGATGGTGATAGATGGTGATAGATGGAGATAGATGGTGATAGATAGTGATGGTGATAGATGGTGATAGATGGTGATAGATGGTGATAGATGGAGATAGATGGTGATAGATGGTGATAGATAGTGATAGATGGAGATAGATGGTGATAGATGGAGATAG
>NC_136901.1:95711943-95716943 GCF_949606895.1 Notothenia rossii
CTCATATTAATCTATTATAACCTGTAGCTGCTAAATAGTGCTCTCATATTAATCTATTATAACCTGTAGCTGCTAAATAGTGCTCTCATATTAATCTATTATAACCTGTAGCTGCTAAATAGTGCTCTCATATTAATCTATTATAACCTGTAGCTGCTAAATAGTGCTCTCATATTAATCTATTATAACCTGTAGCTGCTAAATAGTGCTCTCATATTAATCTATTATAACCTGTAGCTGCTAAATAGTGCTCTCATATTAATCTATTATAACCTGTAGCTGCTAAATAGTGCTCTCATATTAATCTATTATAACCTGTAGCTGCTAAATAGTGCTCTCATATTAATCTATTATAACCTGTAGCTGCTAAATAGTGCTCTCATATTAATCTATTATAACCTGTAGCTGCTAAATAGTGCTCTCATATTAATCTATTATAACATGTAGCTGCTAAATAGTGCTCTCTTATTAATCTATTATAACCTGTAGCTGCTAAATAGTGCTCTCTTATTCATCTATTATCACCTGTAGCTGCTAAATAGTGCTCTCTTATTAATCTATTATAACCTGTAGCTGCTAAATAGTGCTCTCATATTAATCTATTATAACCTGTAGCTGCTAAATAGTGCTCTCATATTAATCTATTATAACATGTAGCTGCTAAATAGTGCTCTCCTATTAATCTATTATAACCTGTAGCTGCTAAATAGTGCTCTCATATTAATCTATTATAACCTGTAGCTGCTAAATAGTGCTCTCCTATTATAACCTGTAGCTGCTAAATAGTGCTCTCATATTAATCTATTATAACCTGTAGCTGCTAAATAGTGCTCTCATATTAATCTATTATAACATGTAGCTGCTAAATAGTGCTCTCATATTAATCTATTATAACCTGTAGCTGCTAAATAGTGCTCTCATATTAATCTATTATAACATGTAGCTGCTAAATAGTGCTCTCTTATTAATCTATTATAACATGTAGCTGCTAAATAGTGCCCTCATATTAATCTATTATAACCTGTAGCTGCTAAATAGTGCTCTCCTATTATAACCTGTAGCTGCTAAATAGTGCTTTCATATTATTCTATTATAACATGTAGCTGCTAAATAGTGCTCTCATATTAATCTATTATAACCTGTAGCTGCTAAATAGTGCTCTCATATTAATCTATTATAACATGTAGCTGCTAAATAGTGCTCTCATAGTAACCTATTATAACCTGTAGCTGCTAAATAGTGCTCTCATATTAATCTATTATAACCTGTAGCTGCTAAATAGTGCTCTCCTATTATAACATGTAGCTGCTAAATAGTGCTCTCATATTAATCTATTATAACATGTAGCTGCTAAATAGTGCTCTCATATTAATCTATTATAACCTGTAGCTGCTAAATAGTGCTCTCATATTAATCTATTATAACCTGTAGCTGCTAAATAGTGCTCTCATATTAATCTATTATAACATGTAGCTGCTAAATAGTGCTCTCATATTAATCTATTATAACCTGTAGCTGCTAAATAGTGCTCTCATATTAATCTATTATAACCTGTAGCTGCTAAATAGTGCTTTCATATTAATCTATTATAACATGTAGCTGCTAAATAGTGCTCTCATATTAATCTATTATAACCTGTAGCTGCTAAATAGTGCTCTCATATTAATCTATTATAACCTGTAGCTGCTAAATAGTGCTTTCATATTAATCTATTATAACCTGTAGCTGCTAAATAGTGCTTTCATATTAATCTATTATAACCTGTAGCTGCTAAATAGTGCTCTCATATTAATCTATTATAACCTGTAGCTGCTAAATAGTGCTCTCTTATTAATCTATTATAACCTGTAGCTGCTAAATAGTGCTCTCATATTAATCTATTATAACATGTAGCTGCTAAATAGTGCTCTCATATTAATCTATTATAACATGTAGCTGCTAAATAGTGCTCTCACATTAATCTATTATAACATGTAGCTGCTAAATAGTGCTCTCATAGTAATCTATTATAACATGTAGCTGCTAAATAGTGCTCTCTTATTAATCTATTATAACATGTAGCTGCTAAATAGTGCTCTCATATTAATCTATTATAACCTGTAGCTGCTAAATAGTGCTCTCATATTAATCTATTATAACATGTAGCTGCTAAATAGTGCTCTCATAGTAATCTATTATAACATGTAGCTGCTAAATAGTGCTCTCTTATTAATCTATTATAACATGTAGCTGCTAAATAGTGCTCTCATATTAATCTATTATAACCTGTAGCTGCTAAATAGTGCTCTCATATTAATCTATTATAACCTGTAGCTGCTAAATAGTGCTCTCATATTAATCTATTATAACCTGTAGCTGCTAAATAGTGCTCTCATATTAATCTATTATAACATGTAGCTGCTAAATAGTGCTCTCATAGTAATCTATTATAACCTGTAGCTGCTAAATAGTGCTCTCATATTAATCTATTATAACCTGTAGCTGCTAAATAGTGCTCTCATATTAATCTATTATAACATGTAGCTGCTAAATAGTGCTCTCATATTAATCTATTATAACCTGTAGCTGCTAAATAGTGCTCTCATATTAATCTATTATAACATGTAGCTGCTAAATAGTGCTCTCATATTAATCTATTATAACCTGTAGCTGCTAAATAGTGCTCTCATATTAATCTATTATAACCTGTAGCTGCTAAATAGTGCTCTCATATTAATCTATTATAACATGTAGCTGCTAAATAGTGCTCTCATATTAATCTATTATAACATGTAGCTGCTAAATAGTGCTTTCATATTAATCTATTATAACATGTAGCTGCTAAATAGTGCTCTCATATTAATCTATTATAACCTGTAGCTGCTAAATAGTGCTCTCATATTATAACCTGTAGCTGCTAAATAGTGCTCTCATATTAAACAATTATAACATGTAGCTGCTAAATAGTGCTCTCATATTAATCTATTATAACATGTAGCTGCTAAATAGTGCTCTCACATTAATCTATTATAACATGTAGCTGCTAAATAGTGCTCTCATATTAATCTATTATAACATGTAGCTGCTAAATAGTGCTCTCATATTAAACAATTATAACATGTAGCTGCTAAATAGTGCTCTCATATTAATCTATTATAACATGTAGCTGCTAAATAGTGCTCTCACATTAATCTATTATAACCTGTAGCTGCTAAATAGTGCTCTCATAGTAATCTATTATAACCTGTAGCTGCTAAATAGTGCTCTCACATTAATCTATTATAACCTGTAGCTGCTAAATAGTGCTCTCATATTAATCTATTATAACCTGTAGCTGCTAAATAGTGCGCTCATATTAATCTATTATAACCTGTAGCTGCTAAATAGTGCTCTCATATTAAACTATAATAACATGTAGGTGCTAAATAGTGCTCCCACATTACGTCCCCATGGGGGTCACTTCCTGCCGGCGCAGTGTCACTTCCTGTCTGAGTTTCTAAGGGTCTTTTCGGCTGCAGACCCTCCCTCAGTCTGAGGATAAATCACACTTTTGATTCTGCGGCACAATGGTGGCTGGGTGGGGGGAGGGGGGGCGTCAGTGTGAAGGGGGGGTGGGGGGGGGGGGGTGTCCATAATGTAAAATAGTTAAAAGCTTATTAAAGCGCTGAAAGGCCGAGTGATTTCCACTTTGTCTCGGGACACCCTGAGCTCATCCTTTCAAGTGATTGTGAAGGAGGCAATTCAGAGCGGCTGAATGGAGACCCTCTTAAAGCCTCTATAAGCCCACAGGCAGGCGCATGCCCTTTAGCTCCATTACTGATTTACCCCCACATTCATCTGAAGCCTTCTGCTGCCATTGTGCTGACCCCCCACTCCCCACCCCCCACCCCCAAATCCAGCCTCTCTGCACCTGACAACCACAGACTGAGACACACTGAACAACTCTGTGTTTCAGCTTCAGGACAGAAACCATCAGACTCAGAGAGTTTCATCCCTCAGGAGAGACAGGCCAAAGTACAAACTTTACTCAAGTAGAAGTACAGATACTAATGTTTAAAAATACTCTGGTAAAGGTAGAAGTACTGACTAAACTTTTTTCCTCAAGTCAAAGTAAAGAACTTTGAAATGTACTTCAGTAAAAAGTACCCATAACTAGCAGCTGTTTTAAAGAGTACCTGACCTCCCTTTATATTAATAGAACAATAATGTCATTGTTAGCTAATGAATGTTTCCATGGTGACCAACGGCAACATGACAACGTTTCCATTGGTCCCTCTTCTTTAGAGAAGACCAGGAAATGATGGATACACAGATCGTGTTCAAATCATCAGCTACAGGTGTGACTCACGCATGGTGGGGTTTAACATGAGAGCAGTATTTAGCAGCTACAGGTGTGACTCACGCATGGTGGGGTTTAACATGAGAGCAGTATTTAGCAGCTACAGGTGTGACTCACGCATGGTGGGGTTTAACATGAGAGCAGTATTTAGCAGCTACAGGTGTGACTCACACATGGTGGGGTTTAACATGAGAGCATTATTTGGCAGCTACAGGTGTGATTCACACATGGTGGGGTTTAACATGAGAGCAGTATTTGGCAGCTACAGGTGTGACTCACACATGGTGGGGTTTAACATGAGAGCAGTATTTGGCAGCTACAGGTGTGACTCAGACATGGTGGGGTTTAACATGAGAGCATTATTTGGCAGCTACAGGTCTGACTCACACATGGTGGGGTTTAACATGAGAGCAGTATTTAGCAGCTACAGGTGTGACTCAGACATGGTGGGGTTTAACATGAGAGCAGTATTTAGCAGCTACAGGTGTGACTCAGACATGGTGGGGTTTAACATGAGAGCATTATTTAGCAGCTACAGGTGTGACTCAGACATGGTGGGGTTTAACATGAGAGCAGTATTTAGCAGCTACAGGTGTGACTCACACATGGTGGGGTTTAACATGAGAGCAGTATTTAGCAGCTACAGGTGTGACTCAGACATGGTGGGGTTTAACATGAGAGC
>NC_136901.1:95721151-95733651 GCF_949606895.1 Notothenia rossii
GCTAAATAGTGCTCTCATATTAATCTATTATAACATGTAGCTGCTAAATAGTGCTCTCATAGTAATCTATTATAACCTGTAGCTGCTAAATAGTGCTCTCATATTAATCTATTATAACCTGTAGCTGCTAAATAGTGCTCTCATATTAAACAATTATAACATGTAGCTGCTAAATAGTGCTCTCATATTAATCTATTATAACATGTAGCTGCTAAATAGTGCTCTCATATTAATCTATTATAACCTGTAGCTGCTAAATAGTGCTCTCATATTAATCTATTATAACCTGTAGCTGCTAAATAGTGCTCTCTTATTAATCTATTATCACCTGTAGCTGCTAAATAGTGCTCTCATATTAATCTATTATAACCTGTAGCTGCTAAATAGTGCTCTCATATGAATCTATTATAACCTGTAGCTGCTAAATAGTGCTCTCATATTAATCTATTATAACCTGTAGCTGCTAAATAGTGCTCTCTTATTAATCTATTATAACCTGTAGCTGCTAAATAGTGCTCTCATATTAATCTATTATAACCTGTAGCTGCTAAATAGTGCTCTCCTATTATAACCTGTAGCTGCTAAATAGTGCTCTCATATTAATCTATTATAACCTGTAGCTGCTAAATAGTGCTCTCATATTAATCTATTATAACCTGTAGCTGCTAAATAGTGCTCTCTTATTAATCTATTATAACCTGTAGCTGCTAAATAGTGCTCTCATATTAATCTATTATAACCTGTAGCTGCTAAATAGTGCTCTCATATTAATCTATTATAACCTGTAGCTGCTAAATAGTGCTCTCCTATTAATCTATTATAACCTGTAGCTGCTAAATAGTGCTCTCATATTAATCTATTATAACCTGTAGCTGCTAAATAGTGCTCTCATATTAATCTATTATAACCTGTAGCTGCTAAATAGTGCTCTCATATTAATCTATTATAACTTGTAGCTGCTAAATAGTGCTCTCATATTAATCTATTATAACCTGTAGCTGCTAAATAGTGCTCTCTTATTAATCTATTATAACCTGTAGCTGCTAAATAGTGCTCTCATATTAATCTATTATAACCTGTAGCTGCTAAATAGTGCTCTCATATTAATCTATTATAACCTGTAGCTGCTAAATAGTGCTCTCATATTAATCTATTATAACTTGTAGCTGCTAAATAGTGCTCTCATATTAATCTATTATAACCTGTAGCTGCTAAATAGTGCTCTCTTATTAATCTATTATAACATGTAGCTGCTAAATAGTGCTCTCATATTAATCTATTATAACCTGTAGCTGCTAAATAGTGCTCTCATATTAATCTATTATAACCTGTAGCTGCTAAATAGTGCTCTCTTATTAATCTATTATAACATGTAGCTGCTAAATAGTGCTCTCATATTAATCTATTATAACCTGTAGCTGCTAAATAGTGCTCTCTTATTAATCTATTATAACCTGTAGCTGCTAAATAGTGCTCTCATATTAATCTATTATAACCTGTAGCTGCTAAATAGTGCTTTCATATTAATCTATTATAACCTGTAGCTGCTAAATAGTGCTCTCATATTAATCTATTATAACCTGTAGCTGCTAAATAGTGCTCTCATATTAATCTATTATAACCTGTAGCTGCTAAATAGTGCTCTCTTATTAATCTATTATCACCTGTAGCTGCTAAATAGTGCTCTCATATTAATCTATTATAACCTGTAGCTGCTAAATAGTGCTCTCATATGAATCTATTATAACCTGTAGCTGCTAAATAGTGCTCTCATATTAATCTATTATAACCTGTAGCTGCTAAATAGTGCTCTCTTATTAATCTATTATAACCTGTAGCTGCTAAATAGTGCTCTCATATTAATCTATTATAACCTGTAGCTGCTAAATAGTGCTCTCCTATTATAACCTGTAGCTGCTAAATAGTGCTCTCCTATTATAACCTGTAGCTGCTAAATAGTGCTCTCATAGTAATCTATTATAACCTGTAGCTGCTAAATAGTGCTCTCTTATTAATCTATTATAACATGTAGCTGCTAAATAGTGCTCTCTTATTAATCTATTATAACTTGTAGCTGCTAAATAGTGCTCTCCTATTAATCTATTATAACCTGTAGCTGCTAAATAGTGCTCTCATATTAATCTATTATAACATGTAGCTGCTAAATAGTGCTCTCATATTAATCTATTATAACCTGTAGCTGCTAAATAGTGCTCTCATATTAATCTATTATAACATGTAGCTGCTAAATAGTGCTCTGATATTAATCTATTATAACATGTAGCTGCTAAATAGTGCTCTCATATTAATCTATTATAACATGTAGCTGCTAAATAGTGCTCTCATAGTAATCTATTATAACCTGTAGTTGCTAAATAGTGCTCTCATATTAATCTATTATAACCTGTAGCTGCTAAATAGTGCTCTCCTATTATAACCTGTAGCTGCTAAATAGTGCTCTCATATTAATCTATTATAACCTGTAGCTGCTAAATAGTGCTCTCCTATTATAACCTGTAGCTGCTAAATAGTGCTCTCATATTAAACAATTATAACCTGTAGCTGCTAAATAGTGCTCTCCTATTATAACCTGTAGCTGCTAAATAGTGCTCTCATATTAATCTATTATAACCTGTAGCTGCTAAATAGTGCTCTCCTATTATAACATGTAGCTGCTAAATAGTGCTCTCATATTAAACAATTATAACATGTAGCTGCTAAATAGTGCTCTCATATTAATCTATTATAACCTGTAGCTGCTAAATAGTGCTCTCCTATTAATCTATTATAACCTGTAGCTGCTAAATAGTGCTCTCATATTAAACAATTATAACATGTAGCTGCTAAATAGTGCCCTCATATTAAACAATTATAACATGTAGCTGCTAAATAGTGCTCTCATATGAATGTATTATAACCTGTAGCTGCTAAATAGTGCTCTCATATTAAACTATAATAACATGTAGGTGCTAAATAGTGCTCCCACATTACGTCCCCATGGGGGTCACTTCCTGCCGGCGCAGTGTCACTTCCTGTCTGAGTTTCTAAGGGTCTTTTCGGCTGCAGACCCTCCCTCAGTCTGAGGATAAATCACACTTTTGATTCTGCGGCACAATGGTGGCTGGGTGGGGGGAGGGGGGGCGTCAGTGTGAAGGGGGGGTGGGGGGGGGGGGGGGTGTCCATAATGTAAAATAGTTAAAAGCTTATTAAAGCGCTGAAAGGCCGAGTGATTTCCACTTTGTCTCGGGACACCCTGAGCTCATCCTTTCAAGTGATTGTGAAGGAGGCAATTCAGAGCGGCTGAATGGAGACCCTCTTAAAGCCTCTATAAGCCCACAGGCAGGCGCATGCCCTTTAGCTCCATTACTGATTTACCCCCACATTCATCTGAAGCCTTCTGCTGCCATTGTGCTGACCCCCCACTCCCCACCCCCCACCCCCAAATCCAGCCTCTCTGCACCTGACAACCACAGACTGAGACACACTGAACAACTCTGTGTTTCAGCTTCAGGACAGAAACCATCAGACTCAGAGAGTTTCATCCCTCAGGAGAGACAGGCCAAAGTACAAACTTTACTCAAGTAGAAGTACAGATACTCGTGTTTAAAAATACTCTGGTAAAGGTAGAAGTACTGACTAAACTTTTTTCCTCAAGTCAAAGTAAAGAACTTTGAAATGTACTTCAGTAAAAAGTACCCATAACTAGCAGCTGTTTTAAAGAGTACCTGACCTCCCTTTATATTAATAGTACAATAATGTCATTGTTAGCTAATGAATGTTTCCATGCTGAACAACGGCAACATGACAACGTTTCCATTGGTTCCTCTTCTTCAGAGAAGACCAGGAAATGATGGATACACGGATCGTGTTCAAATCATCAGCTACAGGTGTGACTCACGCATGGTGGGGTTTAACATGAGAGCAGTATTTGGCAGCTACAGGTGTGACTCACACATGGTGGGGTTTAACATGAGAGCAGTATTTGGCAGCTACAGGTGTGACTCAGACATGGTGGGGTTTAACATGAGAGCAGTATTTGGCAGCTACAGGTGTGACTCACACATGGTGGGGTTTAACATGAGAGCAGTATTTGGCAGCTACAGGTGTGACTCAGACATGGTGGGGTTTAACATGAGAGCATTATTTGGCAGCTACAGGTGTGACTCACACATGGTGGGGTTTAACATTAGAGCATTATTTGGCAGCTACAGGTGTGACTCACACATGGTGGGGTTTAACATGAGAGCAGTATTTGGCA
This sequence comes from Notothenia rossii, assembly GCF_949606895.1. Lineage (NCBI taxonomy): Eukaryota > Metazoa > Chordata > Actinopteri > Perciformes > Nototheniidae > Notothenia > Notothenia rossii. Next base: position 95,725,410 of record NC_136901.1, read on the forward strand.
GCTACAGGTGTGACTCACACATGGTGGGGTTTAACATGAGAGCAGTATTTAGCAGCTACAGGTGTGACTCACACATGTTGGGGTTTAACATTAGAGCATTATTTGGCAGCTACAGGTGTGACTCACACATGGTGGGGTTTAGCATGAGAGCAGTATTTGGCAGCTACAGGTGTGACTCAGACATGGTGGGGTTTAACATGAGAGCAGTATTTGGCAGCTACAGGTGTGACTCAGACATGGTGGGGTTTAGCATGAGAGCAGTATTTGGCAGCTACAGGTGTGACTCAGACATGGTGGGGTTTAACATGAGAGCAGTATTTGGCAGCTACAGGTGTGACTCAGACATGGTGGGGTTTAACATGAGAGCATTATTTGGCAGCTACAAGTCTGACTCACACATGGTGGGGTTTAACATGAGAGCAGTATTTAGCAGCTACAGGTCTGACTCACACATGGTGGGGTTTAACATGAGAGCATTATTTGGCAGCTACAGGTGTGACTCAGACATGGTGGGGTTTAACATGAGAGCATTATTTGGCAGCTACAGGTCTGACTCAGACATGGTGGGGTTTAACATGAGAGCATTATTTGGCAGCTACAGGTGTGACTCACACATGGTGGGGTTTAACATGAGAGCAGTATTTGGCAGCTACAGGTGTGACTCAGACATGGTGGGGTTTAACATGAGAGCAGTATTTGGCAGCTACAGGTGTGACTCACACATGGTGGGGTTTAACATGAGAGCAGTATTTGGCAGCTACAGGTGTGACTCACACATGGTGGGGTTTAACATAAGAGCATTATTTAGCAGCTACAGGTGTGACTCACACATGGTGGGGTTTAACATGAGAGCATTATTTGGCAGCTACAAGTCTGACTCACACATGGTGGGGTTTAACATAAGAGCAGTATTTGGCAGCTACAGGTGTGACTCAGACATGGTGGGGTTTAACATGAGAGCATTATTTGGCAGCTACAAGTCTGACTCACACATGGTGGGGTTTAACATAAGAGCATTATTTGGCAGCTACAGGTGTGACTCACACATGGTGGGGTTTAACATAAGAGCATTATTTGGCAGCTACAGGTGTGACTCACACATGGTGGGGTTTAACATAAGAGCATTATTTGGCAGCTACAGGTGTGACTCAGACATGGTGGGGTTTAGCATGATTATTATTATACATATTTGATATAATACTTTTGTACTTACATATTTAAATATCGACTTTGACTTGTTTTTATTATAATAATACTACATTTTATTTATTAAGGCACCTTGTCGCTGTACAACTTTCACAAAACACAACAACAGTCAATCAATCAATCGATCAATAAGAAGCAGAACAGCAGAGGGCGTGTTCTGTGTTTTAAGCTCCAGAAATATAGGAACATTATGACTTTAAAACGTGGATTTAATATATATTTTAATAATGAGAGTCTAAGGGGGGGGGGGGGGGGTTCACTGATTAAAAAACTTTTGTTGTGAAGGTCACGAAAAAAGTGTGTGTGTGTGTGTAGGAGGGGGCGTCGTGTGTGTGTGGCTGTATGGGGATCAGGATTTAGGATTTAGGGTGAGGGGTGTGTGTGTTTGAGTGTGTGTGTGTGTGTGTGTGTGTGTGTGTGTGTGTGTGTGTATGTGTGTGTGTGTGTGTGTGTGTGAGAGGATTACCCCCCTCTCTGACCTCTTGTCGTGTCTCGTGCACTAACAGAGTGCACGAGAGGTCCCTCTGAAGTCACATTTTAATCTTCACTTTTTCTTTTTCTTTATTAGGTTTCATAAACAACTAATACAGATCACAACAACACACACACACACACACACACACACACACACACACACACACACACACACACACACACACACACACTCACACACACACACACACACACACACACACACACACACACACACACACACACACACACTCACACACACACACACACACACACACACACACACACACACACACACACTCACACAACACACACACACACACACACACACACACGCACGCACGCACACACACACACACACACACACACACACACACACACACACACACACACACACACACACACACACACACACACACACACACACACTCACACAACACACACACACACACACACACACACACACACACACACACACCCCTCTCTTTGTGTAGGATCTGGTTTCAGCCTCTCCTCCTGAGTGCAGCGTGCAGCAGTGAAAAAGCCATTAAAAGAATATTTTCTCTGCCCCCCCCGCCTCCCTCACTGCAGCACAAACACATGCAAATGGAGGAGGGTCCGTGTGTGTGTGTGTGTGTGTGTGTGTGTGTGTGTGTGTGTGTGTGTGTGTGTGCGTGCGTGCGTGCGTGTGTGTGTGGGGGGGGGTGAGGAGGATGAGGGGAGGTGGACCCCCGTCTGAGAGCCACTCTCAATGGTTTCTAAAGGAGAGTCTAATTAATCTAAGTACAGCAGAGGGCCTCTGAGGGGAGGGGAGAAAGAGAGGGGATCAGACCTCACCCTCTGCCCCGCCTCACACACACACACACACACACACACACACACACACACACACACACACACACACACACACACACACACACACACACACACACACACGAGTACGAGTCGTTAGAAAACTCTGAATGTGTTTTCTCTGAATCAAATATCACAGATTAGAGGAATAAGTCCTAAAACATTGATGTCATTTATAATAATATACAGAGGTGGAGAGTAAGTACATTCCCTCCATCAAATACTTATTTTGACATACTTGTACTTTACTTCAGTATTTGCATGTTATGTTATACTCCTGCATGTATAACCCTCACAGCTCTTGTACACATGAAGCTCACGATGAGCCGGCATAATGCAGTACTCGACTCAGTGTTACACGTATATATATATGCTCCACATTGACTTACTCTAAAATGCTCTCACATGTATAAAAACAGGAACAACTACTTTTACTTCTGACACTTATTTCAGATGAAGTACTCATGTAGTACTTTAGGACCGTAGTGTTTGGGGTCTTTAGAACAGGAACTTTCTTCGTGGCATGAAATAAAGTTACTCAGTAATCTGTGACAGAGTTAATGTCCAATACAAACAAAGACAGCTGTTCTCTGTATCGATCACTGAAACACACACGCACACACACACACACTCACACACACACACACACACACACACACACACACACACACACACACACAGTCAGGTGTTGAGGGCAGGTGTAGCAGGAAACATATCCATCACTTCCTGTCGCTCTCTGAGCTCGCTTTCTATTTACACACAGATAAAGTCTGCAGCTGTGTGTGTGTGTGAGAGTGTGTGTGTGTGTGTGTGTGTGTGTGTGTGTGTGTGTGTGTGTGTGTGTGTGTATGTGTGTGTGTGTGTGTGTGTGTGTGTGTGTGTGTGTGTGTGTGTCAGATGTGTTCCTGTCATGCATTAACCCCAATGCAATGATCTGTTTGGTGTTTCAGCCAATCAGAGACAGGCTCTGGATATATCTGAGACCTGTGATGTATTGATGAAGAGGAGGATGATAGGAGACCTTTAAAATAATGAACATTGTAAAACTTCTTCCCAACGTCTTTTTATACATTTCTGAAGGTGTCATATCTCTTTCTGGAAATATGAAGAAGTATCTTTTGTCCTCATATTCCCTCGTACTGAATGTTGTGTCCTGAAACGCTTCGGCTGCACACTGCCTCTCTTCTTCTTCTGTGGTATGAAGAGCAGCTTCAAAGAGGCCTGGAGGTCGGGTGGGGAGAATAGACGCAGTGTGCCGGAGACGCTGAAAATTACAGAGGTCGCCTGTGGACATCAAACGCACCACTACCAAAAGGCTCACCTCAACGACCCCCCCCGAGCCCCCCAGGGATCTACGGTCAAAATATGGCTCGTCCAATCAGTGTAGTGTAAATAGAGGTGGTCTACGGTGAGTTCCTATTGAATTAGAAAGTAACATTTATTCTCTCTGGAGGACCTTCAGACAGATGGAGATTATTGTTCCTGCTGAGGGTCGTCTGACAGTAAACAGCCCCCCAGGGGTCAGAGGTCGTCCTGCTCTGACCTCCAGATACTGTCGGAGGATCTGATTCCTTCAGTTCCTGCAGCAGCTGCACCGCTCTGTATTAACATCATAGCTGGGAGACCAGGGGACACTAAAGAGTGACGCACACAGCTGGAAACCAGGGGACACTAAAGAGTGACACACAAAGCTGGAGACCAGGGGACACAAAAGAGTGATGCACACAGCTGGAGACTAGGGGACACTAAAGAGTGACACACACAGCTGGGAGACCAGGGGACACTAAAGAGTGACGCACACAGCTGGAGACCAGGGGACACTAAAGAGTGACGCACACAGCTGGAGAACAGGGGACACTAAAGAGTGACGCACACAGCTGGGAGACTAGGGGACACGTTCCTGAAGCTCTGCAGGATGATGGAGAATGGAAGACTCTTCTGGACCTCTCTGTCAGGTGGAGTGTGCCGCCTGGCAGCCAGAAGTCTGTCCCTGGAGATCTGGAAAAGCTCCTTGGAAAATCCCATTAGGACCAAAAGGCACTTGTTGCCTCGGCAGACATCCCCCCCCTCCCAAATCCCCCCCCCCCCCCCCGGCTACATCTTTGTCCACCGTGTCTTTTCCTAAGATTGTATCACATTAGTTCCACTGGGAGCTGGAGATCGGCCGTAACTGTGACTCCTGTGGGAGCGAAGAGGAGACAAGTGGGTGAGGGAAGGGGGGGATTCAAGTTCAATACATTCTTTCTCACCACGAGCTCAGCAGCTTCAGAGGAGACATGGAGAGGAGAAACTGAAGTCTCCTCCAGCAGAGCAACATCAAACTAATAAAACTGATCAAACAGTGCAAGAGAATGTTCTGAGATGTGCAAGTTCATACAAATACAATAGAAATAGTGCCAGAAGAGTCTGTAAGTACATGGAATATGATATGGAGATAAATAATTGATGTGTATGATGTTCTTCCCAGAGCTCAGGTGGTTAACAGTCTGATGGCCTGTGGGAGGAGTCTCTGAGTCTGAGGTGTGAGACCTGAAGCTGCTGTGAAAACATGAGGACTGGGGGTGTTTCTCAATGTCGAGTAAAGCTGCTCCAGAGCCACTATCTCAAGCATGCTACGTCATCGAGTGCCGCCGAAGGACTGTTCCAATCTCCAGCATACTTGGAATTCTACCGAGCCCGGCGTACTTCGGAGCGAGAAATTTCGAGGCTGCAAATGTGTAGACTCTGCGGTCTTAAAATCCCCACAATGCTTTGCGCACGGACCAATTTCCCCAAATCTGTGGCGGAAAATGTAAGGCGGGGTCTCTCATATGACGCACACCTGCTCACTTGCTCGCCTGTCCCACTCTTCGTTTTCCGAATGCCAGGGAGGATTCTTGCCTCGCTTCTGAAGCAAGACGCTCGGAAGACATGTGCTACCAAGCAAGCATCCTCGACATTGAGAAACACCCTCTGTCTCCTCTTCCTCAGGAGGAGATCAGGTCAGAGATTGAGTGTTTGGGAGAAGGGATTGAATAAGTGTAAACTTCTTCCCACCCCTTTGTAATCAGGTAGATCATTTCTTTCTTTACCATTTGCTAAAACTATCATCTTGATGTGTATTTTCACATTATCACAGCACCATATGCAGAGGGACTTATTGCAGAAGTCTGTCTGTACTTAGTGTTTTCCTTTAAGTACAGGTGTTTCTGTTCAAAATAAGTAAGTAAGAAGTAAAAGTAAAGTACTGATGCCAGAAAAATGTACTTAAGTACAGCAACAAAGTATTTGTACTCCACTATCCACCTCTGCTCCTCCTTTAAAGCTGCAACACACTTGAAGCCTCTCAGTATCGTCAATGAGGATTTAACAAGCCCCCCCCCCCCCCCCCCACCACCACGGTGTGAATGGGTGAGGGTCCCCCCCCCTCACTGATCACTGAAGTGTGATGTCAGCAGGACGCCGGAGCTTTCATTGTGTCCGACATTTTCTTTTTATTGGATAAGTGGAGCGGCTTCCTTTGAGCCTTTGAGCAGCGCTGCCTTCAGGGGGCATCGGATAAAGGAGCGCTGCCTTCAGGGGGCATCGGATAAAGGAGCGCTGCCTTCAGGGGGCATCAGATAAAGGAGCGCTGCCTTCAGGGGGCATCGGATAAAGGAGCGCTGTCTTCAGGGGGCATCAGATAAAGGAGCGCTGCCTTGATGATGTCATGGTAACGTTCTGATGATGTCATGTTCACGTTCTGAGGATGTTATGGTAACGTTCTGATGATGTCATGTTAACGTTCTGATGATGTCATGGTAACGTTCTGATGATGTCATGGTAACGTTCTGATGATGTCATGGTAACGTTCTGATGATGTCATGTTAACGTTCTGATGATGTCATGTTCACGTTCTGATGATGTTATGGTAACGTTCTGATGATGTCATGTTCACGTTCTGATGATGTTATGGTAACGTTCTGATGATGTCATGTTAACGTTCTGATGATGTCATGTTCACGTTCTGATGATGTCATGTTCACGTTCTGATGATGTTATGGTATCGTTCTGATGATGTCATGGTAACGTTCTGATGATGCCATGTTCACGTTCGTATGATGTCATGGTAACGTTCTGATGATGTCATGTTCACGTTCTGATGATGTCATGTTCACGTTCTGATGATGTCGTGGTAACGTTCTGATGATGTCATGTTCACGTTCTGATGATGTCATGTTCACGTTCTGATGATGTTATGGTAACGTTCTGATGATGTCATGTTCACGTTCTGATGATGTCATGTTCACGTTCTGATGATGTCGTGGTAACGTTCTGATGATGTCATGTTCACGTTCTGATGATGTCATGTTCACGTTCTGATGATGTTATGGTAACGTTCTGATGATGTCATGTTCACGTTCTGATGATGTCATGTTCACGTTCTGATGATGTTATGGTAACGTTCTGATGATTTATACTGTATATGCTGACAGTTATTTTACTCTTATTTGTATTCATCTCCTATTTTCATAGTCTTATATTATTATTATCATTATTATTTTTTTCCTTGATTTTATTTGATTTATTATTTATTTGAGATGTTATTGATCTGTGTGAATCTTTGCTGTACTGTTTTTTTTCACGCTTACCCTGTTGCTGCTTTGTACAACTGAATTTCCCCTCGGGGATTAATAAAGGTTCATCTTATCTTATCTTATCTTATGTCATGGTAACGTTCTGATGATGTCATGTTAACGTTCTGATGATGTCATGTTAACGTTCTGATGATGTCATGTTAACGTTCTGATGACGTCATGGTAACGTTCTGATGATGTCATGGTATCACGTTCTGATGATGTCATGGTAACGTTCTGATGATTTCATGTTAACGTTCTGATGATGTCGTGTTCACGTTCTGATGATGTTATGGTAAAGTTCTAATGATGTCATGGTAACATTCTGATGATGTCATGTTCACGTTCTGATGATGTTATGGTAACGTTCTGATGATGTCATGGTAACGTTCTGATGATGTCATGTTAACATTCTGAGTATTTCATGGTATCACATTCTGATGATGTCATGGTATCACGTTCTGAAGATGTCATGTTAACATTCTAATGATGTCATGGTATCACGTTCTGATGATGTCATGGTAACGTTCTGATGATGTCATGGTAATGTTCTGATGATGTCATGTTAACGTTCTGATGATGTCATGTTAACGTTCTGATGATGTCATGGTATCACGTCCTGATGATGTCATGGTAACGTTCTAATGATGCCATGGTAACATTCTGATGATGTCATGTTAACGTTGTGATGATGTCGTGTCATGGTAACGTTCTGATGATGTCATGTCATGGTAACGTTCTGATGATGTCATGGTAACGTTCTGATGATGTCATGTTAACGTTCTGATGATGTCATGTTAACATTCTGAGGATTTCATGCTATCACGTTCTCATGATATCATGGTATCATGTTCTGATGATGTCATGTTAACATTCTGATGATGCCGTAATATCACGTTCTGATTATGTCATGTTAACGTTCTGATGATGTCATGGTATCACGTCCTGATGATGTCATGGTAAAGGGACTCTTCACGTGCTGATGAAGTCATGGTAACGTTCTAATGATGTCATGGTAACATTCTGATGATGTCATGTTAACGTTCTGATGATGTCGTGTCATAGTAGCGTTCTGATGATGTCATGGTATCACGTCCTGATGATGTCATGGTATCACG
>NC_136901.1:95736151-95738651 GCF_949606895.1 Notothenia rossii
CTTTAGCTTAGGGGTGGTGACGTGAAGTCATGTGACCGTGCTGTAGTTCCTTTATAGCCCAACATTAGCCTCCTTTAGCTTAGGGGTGGTGACGTGAAGTTATGTGACCGTGCTGTAGTTCCTTTATAGCCCAACATTAGCCTCCTTTAGCTTAGCGGGGGTGACGTGAAGTCATGTGACCGTGCTGTAGTTCCTTTATAGCCCAACATTAGCCACATTTAGCTTAGCGGTGGTGACGTGAAGTCATGTGACCGTGCTGTAGTTCCTTTATAGCCCAACATTAGCCTCCTTTAGCTTAGCGGGGGTGACGTGAAGTCATGTGACCGTGCTGTAGTTCCTTTATAGCCCAACATTAGCCTCCTTTAGCTTAGCGGTGGTGACGTGAAGTCATGTGACCGTGCTCTAGTTCCTTTATAGCCCAACATTAGCCTCCTTTAGCTTAGCGGTGGTGACGTGAAGTCATGTGACCGTGCTGTAGTTCCTTTATAGCCCAACATTAGCCACCTTTAGCTTAGCGTGGTGACGTGAAGTCATGTGACCGTGCTGTAGTTCCTTTATAGCCCAACATTAGCCACCTTTAGCTTAGCGGTGGTGACATGAAGTCATGTGACCGTGCTGTAGTTCCTTTATAGCCAACATTAGCCTCCTTTAGCTTAGCGGTGGTGACATGAAGTCATGTGACCGTGCTGTAGTTCCTTTATAGCCCAACATTAGCCTCCTTTAGCTTAGCGTGGTGACGTGAAGTCATGTGACCGTGCTGTAGTTCCTTTATAGCCCAACATTAGCCTCCTTTAGCTTAGCGTGGTGAAGTCATGTGACCGTGCTGTAGTTCCTTTATAGCCCAACATTAGCCTCCTTTAGCTTAGCGGTGGTGACGTGAAGTCATGTGACCGTGCTGTAGTTCCTTTATAGCCCAACATTAGCCTCCTTTAGCTTAGCGGTGGTGACGTGAAGTCATGTGACCGTGCTGTAGTTCCTTTATAGCCCAACATTAGCCGCCTTTAGCTTAGCGGTGGTGAAGTGAAGTCATGTGACCGTGCTGTAGTTCCTTTATAGCCCAACATTAGCCTCCTTTAGCTTAGCGGTGGTGACGTGAAGTCATGTGACCGTGCTGTAGTTCCTTTATAGCCCAACATTAGCCTCCTTTAGCTTAGGGGTGGTGATGTGAAGTCATGTGACCGTGCTGTAGTTCCTTTATAGCCCAACATTAGCCTCCTTTAGCTTAGGGGTGGTGACGTGAAGTCATGTGACCGTGCTGTAGTTCCTTTATAGCCCAACATTAGCCTCCTTTAGCTTAGCGGTGGTGACGTGAAGTCATGTGACCGTGCTGTAGTTCCTTTATAGCCCAACATTAGCCTCCTTTAGCTTAGGGGTGGTGATGTGAAGTCATGTGACCGTGCTGTAGTTCCTTTATAGCCCAACATTAGCCTCCTTTAGCTTAGGGGTGGTGACGTGAAGTCATGTGACCGTGCTGTAGTTCCTTTATAGCCCAACATTAGCCTCCTTTAGCTTAGCGGTGGTGACGTGAAGTCATGTGACCGTGCTGTAGTTCCTTTATAGCCCAACATTAGCCTCCTTTAGCTTAGCGGGGGTGACGTGAAGTCATGTGACCGTGCTGTAGTTCCTTTATAGCCCAACATTAGCTGCCTTTAGCTTAGCGGAGGTGACGTGAAGTCATGTGACCGTGCTGTAGTTCCTTTATAGCCCAACATTAGCCTCCTTTAGCTTAGCGGTGGTGACGTGTAGTCATGTGACCGTGCAGTAGTTCCTTTATAGCCCAACATTAGCCTCCTTTAGCTTAGGGGTGGTGACGTGAAGTCATGTGACCGTGCTGTAGTTCCTTTATAGCTCAACATTAGCCACCTTTAGCTTAGCGGGGGTGACGTGAAGTCATGTGACCGTGCTGTAGTTCCTTTATAGCCCAACATTAGCCTCCTTTAGCTTAGCGGTGGTGACGTGAAGTCATGTGACCGTGCTGTAGTTCCTTTATAGCTCAACATTAGCCACCTTTAGCTTAGCGGGGGTGACGTGAAGTCATGTGACCGTGCTGTAGTTCCTTTATAGCCCAACATTAGCCTCCTTTAGCTTAGCGGTGGTGACGTGAAGTCATGTGACCGTGCTGTAGTTCCTTTATAGCCCAACATTAGCCTCCTTTAGCTTAGCGGTGGTCACGTGAAGTCATGTGACCGTGCTGTAGTTCCTTTATAGCTCAACATTAGCCACCTTTAGCTTAGCGGGGGTGACGTGAAGTCATGTGACCGTGCTGTAGTTCCTTTATAGCCCAACATTAGCCTCCTTTAGCTTAGCGGTGGTGACGTGAAGTCATGTGACCGTGCTGTAGTTCCTTTATAGCCCAACATTAGCCTCCTTTAGCTTAGGGGTGGTGACGTGAAGTCATGTGACCGTGCTGTAGTTCCTTTATAGCCCAACATTAGCCTCCTTTAGCTTAGCGGGGGTGACGTGAAGTCATGTGACCGTGCTGTAGTTCCTTTATAGCCCA
>NC_136901.1:95748651-95751151 GCF_949606895.1 Notothenia rossii
GAATAATGAATATGGTCATGAATGAGGTCGTTGATCAGATCCTCCATAACACTGAGGAACCACTCACTGAGTACAAGTACTACTACATGGAAATACTGCAGTCTGTGGCTCCCTCTGCTGCCACAGACAGGAAGTGCACATTATGTATTCTTCCTGTGGAAATATGATGGTACAAATACTGCTTATACTTTAAAGCCAGAGAAGTACTCAGGTCTGGTACTTTATTAAAAGTAGAAGTACTCAGATCTGGTACTTTAGTAAAAGTAGAAGTACTCAGGTCTTGTACTTGTGTAATTAGAAATACTCAGGTCTTGTACTTGTGTAAGTAGAAGTACTCAGGTCTTGTACTTGTGTAAGTAGAAGTACTCAGGTCTTGTACTTGTGGAAGTAGAAGTACTCAGGTCTTGTACTTGTATAAGTACTCAGGTCTTGTACTTGTGTAAGTATAAGTACTCAGGTCTTGTACTTGTGTAAGTATAAGTACTCAGGTCTTGTTCTTATGTAAGTAGAAGTACTCAGGTCTTGTACTTGTATAAGTACTCAGGTCTTGGTCTTGTGTAATTAGAATTACTCAGGTCTTGTACTTGTATAAGTACTCAGGTCTTGGTCTTGTGTAAGTAGAAGTACTCAGGTCTTGTACCTTTGTGTACGTAGAAGTACTCAGGTCTTGGTCTTGTGTAAGTAGAAGTACTCAGGTCTTGTACTTGTATAAGTACTCAGGTCTTGTACCTTTGTGTACGTAGAAGTACTCAGGTCTTGGTCTTGTGTAAGTAGAAGTACTCAGGTCTTGTACTTGTATAAGTACTCAGGTCTTGTACCTTTGTGTACGTAGAAGTACTCAGGTCTTGGTCTTGTGTAAGTAGAAGTACTCAGGTCTTGTACTTGTATAAGTACTCAGGTCTTGTTCTTGTGTAAGTATAAGTACTCAGGTCTTGTTCTTGTGTAAGTAGAAGTACTCAGGTCTTGTACCTTTGTGTACGTAGAAGTACTCAGGTCTTGGTCTTGTGTAAGTAGAAGTACTCAGGTCTTGTACTTGTATAAGTACTCAGGTCTTGTTCTTGTGTAAGTATAAGTACTCAGGTCTTGTTCTTGTGTAAGTAGAAGTACTCAGGTCTTGTTCTTGTGTAAGTATAAGTACTCAGGTCTTGTTCTTGTGTAAGTAGAAGTACTCAGGTCTTGTTCTTGTGTAAGTAGTACTCAGGTCTTGTTCTTGTGTAAGTATAAGTACTCAGGTCTTGTTCTTGTGTAAGTAGAAGTACTCAGGTCTTGTTCTTGTGTAAGTAGAAGTACTCAGGTCTTGTTCTTGTGTAAGTAGAAGTACTCAGGTCTTGTACTTGTATAAGTACTCAGGTCTTGTTCTTGTGTAAGTAGAAGTACTCAGGTCTTGTACCTTTGTGTAAGTATAAGTACTCAGGTCTTGGTCTTGTGTAAGTAGAAGTACTCAGGTCTTGTACTTGTATAAGTACTCAGGTCTTGGTCTTGTGTAAGTAGAAGTACTCAGGTCTTGTACTTGTATAAGTACTCAGGTCTTGGTCTTGTGTAAGTAGAAGTACTCAGGTCTTGTACTTGTATAAGTACTCAGGTCTTGGTCTTGTGTAAGTAGAAGTACTCAGGTCTTGTACTTGTATAAGTACTCAGGTCTTGGTCTTGTGTAATTAGAAGTACTCAGGTCTTGTACTTGTATAAGTACTCAGGTCTTGGTCTTGTGTAAGTAGAAGTACTCAGGTCTTGTACTTGTATAAGTACTCAGGTCTTGGTCTTGTATAAGTAGAAGTACTCAGGTCTTGTACCTTTGTGTAAGTAGAAGTACTCAGGTCTTGTACTTGTATAAGTACTCAGGTCTTGGTCTTGTGTAAGTAGAAGTACTCAGGTCTTGTACTTGTATAAGTACTCAGGTCTTGGTCTTGTGTAATTAGAAGTACTCAGGTCTTGTACTTGTATAAGTACTCAGGTCTTGGTCTTGTATAAGTAGAAGTACTCAGGTCTTGTACCTTTGTGTAAGTAGAAGTACTCAGGTCTTGGTCTTGTATAAGTAGAAGTACTCAGGTCTTGTACCTTTGTGTAAGTAGAAGTACTCAGGTCTTGGTCTTGTGTAAGTAGAAGTACTCAGGTCTTGTACTTGTATAAGTACTCAGGTCTTGGTCTTGTGTAATTAGAAGTACTCAGGTCTTGTACTTGTATAAGTACTCAGGTCTTGGTCTTGTGTAAGTAGAAGTACTCAGGTCTTGTACTTGTATAAGTACTCAGGTCTTGGTCTTGTGTAATTAGAAGTACTCAGGTCTTGTACTTGTATAAGTACTCAGGTCTTGGTCTTGTGTAAGTAGAAGTACTCAGGTCTTGTACTTGTATAAGTACTCAGGTCTTGGTCTTGTGTAAGTAGAAGTACTCAGGTCTTGTACTTGTATAAGTACTCAGGTCTTGGTCTTGTGTAAGTAGAAGTACTCAGGTCTTGGTCTTGTATAAGTAGAAGTACTCAGGTCTTGTACTTGTATAAGTACTC
>NC_136901.1:95756151-95876151 GCF_949606895.1 Notothenia rossii
GACCCATTCTCTCTGCAGACCCATCCTCTCTGCAGACCCATTCTCTCTGCAGACCCATTCTATCTGCAGACCCATTCTCTCTGCAGACCCATTCTATCTGCAGACCCATTCTATCTGCAGACCCATTCTCTCTGCAGACCCATTCTATCTGCAGACCCATTCTATCTGCAGACCCATTCTATCTGCAGACCCATTCTCTCTGCAGACCCATTCTCTCTGCAGACCCGTTCTCTCTGCAGACCCATTCTCACTGCAGACCCATTCTCTCTACAGACCCATTCTATCTGCAGACCCATTCTCTCTGCAGACCCATTCTCTCTGCAGACCCATTCTATCTGCAGACCCATTCTATCTGCAGACCCATTCTATCTGCAGACCCATTCTATCTGCAGACCCATTCTATCTGCAGACCCATTCTCTCTACAGACCCATTCTATCTGCAGACCCATTCTCTCTACAGACCCATTCTCTCTGCAGACCCATTCTCTCTGCAGACCCATTCTCTCTGCAGACCCATTCTCTCTGCAGACCCATTCTCTCTGCAGACCCATGCTCTCTGCAGACCCATCCTCTCTGCAGACCCATTCTCTCTGCAGACCCATTCTCTCTGCAGACCCATTCTCACAGCGTTTATCAACCTTTCTCTTACTCAATAACAAGAAACACTGATTGTTTTTACTTTGGCTGTGACTTTGTGTGTGCTCAGGGTGAGTTTGGCTGTGTTTCGCTAAACAAGGAAATCACACCTCCACGGAGCTCAGCGCGATTCACAACGTGAACCAACCAATCAGAGCACACTGTGCTCACAGGGAGGGTGGGGGCTGGAGCTACTGGAGCTACAACGAGCCGTTAAAGGCAGAGAGTGAAATTCAGTGAATACACGTAGTTTACAGAGATGCTGTTTAAGAAAACAAAGTGAGTTTGGAAAATTGCACAATATAAATCTATTCTAGTAGACCTCAACAATGGAATTATTACCTCAAACAGCGAGTCTGCATCGGTGCTGACTTCACCTGCTGCTCCACCTGCTGCTTCACCTGCTGCTCCACCTGCTGCTTCACCTGCTGCTCCACCTGCTGCTCCACCTGCTGCTTCACCTGCTGCTCCACCTGCTGCTTCACCTGCTGCTCCACCTGCTGCTCCACCTGCTGCTTCACCTGCTGCTCCACCTGCTGCTTCACCTGCTGCTTCACCTGCTGCTTCACCTGCTGCTCCACCTGCTGCTCCACCTGCTGCTTCACCTGCTGCTCCACCTGCTGCTTCACCTGCTGCTCCACCTGCTGTTTCACCTGCTGCTTCACCTGCTGCTTCACCTGCTGCTTCACCTGCTGCTTCACCTGCTGCTCCACCTGCTGCTTCACCTGCTGCTCCACCTGCTGCTCCACCTGCTGCTTCACCTGCTGCTTCACCTGCTGCTCCACCTGCTGCTTCACCTGCTGCTCCACCTGCTGCTTCACCTGCTGCTCCACCTGCTGCTCCACCTGCTGCTCCACCTGCTGCTTCACCTGCTGCTCCACCTGCTGCTCCACCTGCTGCTTCACCTGCTGCTCCACCTGCTGCTCCACCTGCTGCTCCACCTGCTGCTTCACCTGTCCGTCAGGAAACAAGCTGTTTACAAGTAGTTCCAGCAAACATCCACTGATAAACTGCGATGTTAAGAACCTCATGATAACCTCATATGTTTTAACTTAGGATCATACCTGTGTTTAGTCTAGAAAAAGGTAAATGTGTGCATTTCATTATAAAGTTGTGTATATTTACAGACCGTTGCAAAAACTAAGAAGCTTCTAAACATCAGGTTTAAAACTAAAAGAGCTTTTTTTGTTGTTGTCTAAGACAGTGCTTCTCAAACCTTTTTCAGTAATGTACCCCCTTTGAAACATTTTCTCAGCCATGTACCCCCTGACCGACCCCGGACGATAGAAAAAGACTATTTAAATCATTACAATATAGTGATGTTCCATCAGTGTGATTGATTAACTCCTTCATGCATGAATTACAACAAACTAAGGATATTTTAACATAACGAAAATAAATTAAAACAGTTTTTCAATTGAAGTGATATATGTTTAACAAACCAATGAACAAAATGAGATATGATGAAAAACTATCAAATACAATACACACATTTGACATGTTTATATAAGGACCTAGGTTCTAGGAATATTTTATATAAAATTGTGTTTTCTATTTAACTCATTGTATGAAGATTATTTTTGTAATCATGCATGGTATTTTTTTTAATTAACCTTTTTTTTTAATCTCACGTACCCCCTGCAGTACCCCCAATGTACCTGTTGGAGCCAATTTGCTTTGGGTTGTGCACGGGGTTTGTCTGTGTGTGTGAGTGTGCACAGGTGATCAGCTGGGATGAGAGGTTGGAGAGGAAGCCACACGTTTTTCAACCGTGTTGACCGTGTCTGAGCGTGTGCGTGATTGTTATGTGATTTTAGATAGGCCTTCGTAAAACAACATTTTAACTTTGTATAAAGAAATAAAGCATTACAAAGGACGTCATGGTGGACCTCATCCTTCACCACAACACGCGTTGGGAACTCTGACTGCTAACCTCCACGAGTGGCCTTTTTTGATGAGCGATCGCCGCTACAGTACCCCTAGGGGTCCGCGTACCCCCATTTGAGAATCACTGGTCGAAGAGATACTAGTCTTGTTCGAGACGAGAGAGACCGACGCAGACCTGCGCAATTGCGATCGCCATCTTGCTCGTGCGTTGCATGATGGTTAGTCATTTTGTCCGACTTGCTCTGGAGGGTTAGGGTTAGGTTACGTTGAAATCTCGCGGGACAAAGACGCCCGCAGCCTTGAGAGCGAGGCGGCACAGTTCCTCTCCACGGGCTGCGGAAGCTAAATGCTTGATGGGAAAGGACTCGCTGGTATCTCCAGCTGAGCGCTCATTGGTGGGTTTTACCCCGTGCTGCTGATGAAACTCTCCGATTGGCTCGGCAAAAGTTTGTTGTTGTTTTGTGTCAGTTTTACGTCGCCACTTCCATTAACATTTTCATCATTGTTCCTCAATGTTTATCATCATGAAATTAATATCTATATATGTTATACTACACTTGCACTGCTTACCGTTTTCATACTTTATATATCTTAGCATATTCATACACACTGTTCATACTGCTCTCAGGCTGCTGTGTGTATCTAGTGTAGTCATACACACTGTTCATACTGCTCTCAGGCTGCTGTGTGTATCTAGTGTATTCATACACACTGTTCATACTGCTCTCAGGCTGCTGTGTGTATCTAGTGTAGTCATACACACTGTTCATACTGCTCACAGGCTGCTGTGTGTATCTAGTGTATTCATACACACTGTTCATACTGCTCTCAGGCTGCTGTGTGTATCTAGTGTATTCATACACACTGTTCATACTGCTCTCAGGCTGCTGTGTGTATCTAGTGTATTCATACACACTGTTCATACTGCTCTCAGGCTGCTGTGTGTATCTAGTGTATTCATACACACTGTTCATACTGCTCTCAGGCTGCTGTGTGTATCTAGTGTATTCATACACACTGTTCATACTGCTCTCAGGCTGCTGTGTGTATCTAGTGTATTCATACACACTGTTCATACTGCTCTCAGGCTGCTGTGTGTATCTAGTGTATTCATACACACTGTTCATACTGCTCACAGGCTGCTGTGTGTATCTAGTGTATTCATACACACTGTTCATACTGCTCTCAGGCTGCTGTGTGTATCTAGTGTATTCATACACACTGTTCATACTGCTCTCAGGCTGCTGTGTGTATCTAGTGTATTCATACACACTGTTCATACTGCTCACAGGCTGCTGTGTGTATCTAGTGTATTCATACACACTGTTCATACTGCTCTCAGGCTGCTGTGTGTATCTAGTGTATTCATACACACTGTTCATACTGCTCACAGGCTGCTGTGTGTATCTAGTGTATTCATACACACTGTTCATACTGCTCTCAGGCTGCTGTGTGTATCTAGTGTATTCATACACACTGTTCATACTGCTCACAGGCTGCTGTGTGTATCTAGTGTATTCATACACACTGTTCATACTGCTCTCAGGCTGCTGTGTGTATCTAGTGTATTCATACACACTGTTCATACTGCTCACAGGCTGCTGTGTGTATCTAGTGTATTCATACACACTGTTCATACTGCTCACAGGCTGCTGTGTGTATCTAGTGTATTCATACACACTGTTCATACTGCTCACAGGCTGCTGTGTGTATCTAGTGTATTCATACACACTGTTCATACTGCTCTCAGGCTGCTGTGTATATCTAGTGTATTCATACACACTGTTCATACTGCTCACAGG
This sequence comes from Notothenia rossii, assembly GCF_949606895.1. NCBI lineage: Eukaryota > Metazoa > Chordata > Actinopteri > Perciformes > Nototheniidae > Notothenia > Notothenia rossii. The sequence continues at coordinate 95,760,477 of NC_136901.1, forward strand.
CTGCTGTGTGTATCTAGTGTATTCATACACACTGTTCATACTGCTCACAGGCTGCTGTGTGTATCTAGTGTATTCATACACACTGTTCATACTGCTCTCAGGCTGCTGTGTGTATCTAGTGTATTCATACACACTGTTCATACTGCTCTCAGGCTGCTGTGTGTATCTAGTGTATTCATACACACTGTTCATACTGCTCTCAGGCTGCTGTGTATATCTAGTGTATTCATACACACTGTTCATACTGCTCACAGGCTGCTGTGTGTATCTAGTGTATTCATACACACTGTTCATACTGCTCTCAGGCTGCTGTGTGTATCTAGTGTATTCATACCCCTCACTGTTTATTCATCATTCAATTCATTCTATATTTTATTCTGTAGATTGTGTACATTACTTTTCACTTTACTGCTTGTTGCACTCCTGGTTGGAAGCTAAACTGCATTTCGTTGTCTCAGTACCTGTAATATGTGCAATAACAATAAAGTTGAATCTAATCTTGAGCAGGAACAAATGTGTTTATTTACATTAAACACAGTTGTCTTTATAAATGCAAACCGAGTCAAGCCGACTCCGGAGGTGGCGGTATGCACCTTCAAGTTGTTTGCAATCCGCCAAAACACCGAGAGAAGAAGAAGAAGCCGACTCCGAGCTGTCCGAATTCAGGCAAGCTTTTTGAGACCTCCCCCGGCTGCAATCGGCTATTCTTGTCTATTTTCGTGGCGAGCCGCAGCTCATCTCAAACAAGCCTACTGACTCTTCAGGTTTACAAATATTATATTTTGACCTAAATCAAAATATAATATTATTTTCAAAAGCTTTTTTTTGTCTGATGCTTCAATTAATTTTAAACAGACAGTTCAACAAAAGGATACCCACAAAATGTAATTTTATCATTTAGATATTGAATTGTTCTCTCTTAGTAAGATCCCATTTTCAATAACATTGCTGTCTTACCTTGACTTGAAGATGAAGTCCATTTGCCTATCCTTCTGGACAAAGCCCTCCTTATCTTCCTGTAGTTTCAAAAGTTGAATCATAAATCTAATTCTCCTGGAGGCCAAGGGAGGCCAGGCTTCCCCTGTTTTTTCGGATTGTAGTTATAATTTTAATAAATAAATAAAAACACTTCGTTTAGTTTCGGAAATTCTTTGTTGTGTGTTGCTGCCGGCCCGTCTCTCCCCCATTCTCATTGAGTATTTTACAAAGAGTGAAACAGTGCCCTTCTAGGTGTTATGGTGAAATAGCAATGAGATTTCTCCATAGAATTTTGGAAAATAGCTCGAAAAAAGGTCAGTGGAAAACGAACCTGTTAGGTAAATGCACGTTTTGTTCAGTCGGATAATATCCACATGTCTACCCTACTTTTATCATTTTCGAATCATAAATCTAATCGATAGAAGATAGATAGCGTCACTGCACCACTCTCACCGCCGTTAGAAAGTAGCAAGCAACTGAAGCAAGTGCAATTATGGAGGGTGGAGATTTGGAGTATTTAATCAAAAATAATTGTACTAAACTTCCGCTGCAGCAGCAACAACAAATACAATCTGATGACAGGCCAATGCCCAAACTGGAGCTGTGTACAGCGAGGAACAAAAGAGCCAACCGGACGTTAAACGTTAAAGGTCTCCTGATTTAGTTTGTGAATGAATGCTTATTAGAGTTTCGGCTGGAGATTACTTGCAGACCTGTCGGTTAGATCAGTGGTTCTCAAATGGGGGTACGCGGACCCCTAGGGGTACGTTGGAGTACTGCAGGGGGTACGTGAGATTTATTTTATGTTAATGGCAAAAAAACATAAGTAATGCATTTAAACAAACTACTAATAGTAGATTAACTACTTTATTCTAAGGTTCACGGTAGCTCTGGATAATAAGATGGGGAAAATAAACGGGGTAGGCTACTCTCTTTTCCTCTCCCTCTCCTGACAGCCTGTCAGTCTCGTGCAGCTCGCTGAACCTGTAATAACTAAGTGACCCGACAGTAAAGAATACACATATTTATAACTAGTATAGCTAGTTCCAGAGTAGATAAACTAACTAAGTGTGTTAGGTCTAACTCTTAGTGTATTTAATTTTGTTCCACTCAACGGTCCGCACGGAGCTGTGATCATGCAGAGCTGCGTGTTCTCCGTCAGCAGCAGCTGATCTGATCTCTCTCTCGCGTCCAGTTATACTTCACTCGTGTTTATTTCAAAATATATATCAGATCTAGCTAGTTCCAGCTAATGATATGACTGCCTGCTTATCAAAGGACACCTAAACAATAAGCGTTGCTTGGCAACGGCGTGTGGCCACAAAGTATAGTGCAGCATTATGCATATGTTTATATGAGGGGTCAAAATCCCATGCTCATAAAATGCTCATATATTTTTTTCTCTTCATTCCCCACGCCACAAAATAAATAAATATTCAAATTTTAGGAAAAGTAAGGAAGTTTGAGCAGTGTGGGTTTTATATGAACAGAGTTACACATATTTCAAAACGTGAAGTATAATAACTGCAGTTAGCCTTCCTGTCAGAATGACAAAGATCCTCAGTGAAGCACAAGCCCATATTTCTCACTACATTGTAAGTTCAATTTATGAAAAAGATCAGTTCAATGCAACTAATGTCGTCTTAGTGTTTGATGGATTGTAAACATTTGAAATGTAGCATTGAAGTGTTTCTCAGTTACAAGGTTGTTGTTTTAATAAATCAGACTCTGATGGTGCAGCGCTGTACTGTACCTCTTTATAAAGGCTTTTTTTCCTTAACAAATAGATTTTGTGCTGATCAGGGGGTACTTGGCTGATTTTTTTTTTCAAAGGGGGAACATGATTGAAAAAAGTTTGAGAACCACTGGGTTAGATAACAGGCGTGTGTAAGTCCTGCATCTGTGTGATACAAATGTGTGTAAAATGATACCGGGTGCTGTAATCACTCATCTGGTTACGTTATTACATAGAACACCACACCCCCCCCAAAAGAAAGGACGTATTATTGGCTAACCCCCTAATCTTTTCCCCACATCACGCTACTGAATCTATCGATAGATTTATGATTCGAAAATGATAAAAGTAGGGTAGACATGTGGATATTATCCGGCTGAACAAAACGTGCATTTATCTAACAGGTACGTTTCCCACAGATCTTATTTGGAGCTATTTTCTAAAATCCTATGGAGGAATCTCATTGCTTTTTTGTCGAGGGAAACCGAGCGCAGCTTACTTCCGGGTTTTAGGACGCGTCACTGCACCACTAAGTTGATGCGATTTGATTGGATTGTGAGGCAAGGGAAGCCAGCCGCCTCTGGCTTCCCTTGGCATGGCCCTGACCAATCACAAGTTGGCAGGGGCATGACGTGAGCCTCATCTGATTGGTCAATCCCTCCATTTTTCTTTAGCAAGGGAAGCCAATTTCGCTGGCCTCCTCTCACAACAGAGAGTGCAATCTACTGTTTCACCATAACATCTAGAGGGGCGCTGTTTCACTCTTTGTAAAATACTCAATGAGAATGGGGGAGAGACGGGCCGGCAGCAACACACAACAAAGGAGAATTACCGAAACAAAACAAAGTGTTTTTATTTATTAAAATTATAACTACAATCTGAAAAAACAGGGGAAGCCTGGCTTCCCTTGGCCTCCAGGAGAAAACACCACTGCAATTGGAGAGCTTCATCAGCAGCACGGGGTAAAACCCACCAATGAGCGCTCAGCTCGAGATACCAGCGAGTCCTTTCCCATCAAGCATTTTGCTTCTGGAGCACGTGGAGAGAAACTGCTCCGCCTCGCTCTCAAGTCTGCGGGCGTCTTTGTCCCGCGAGAATTTGACATCTCATGTAGGCGAGCCTCCAGAGCAAGTCGGACAAAATGACTAACCATCATGCAACGCACGAGCAAGACGGCGATCGCAATTGTGCAGGTCTGCGTCGGTCTCGCTCATCTCAAACGAGCCTTGTAACTAAAGTTTATCGAGCACAGGAAATATATCGCTGCTGTAATTGGTTGTTCCTCGTCACATGACCGGAGGAGTATTTAAAGAAAGAAAATATAAAGAGTAATAATTTATAAATATATACATGTGAAAATATAAAGAGGAATGATTTATAAATATATACATGTGGAAATATAAAGAGGAATGATTTATAATAATATATGCATGTGTAGATTGGCCACCAGAGGGCGACAGATCCCCTCAGCCTCATTCACAGGAACACTGTTCACTAAAGAACAATTCAAATCTATAGTAAACAGAGATAAGAGTAAAGGAGCATGAAATACACATTATTAAGATAAATAATATTAAAATACTTCTGTAAACAGGAATCGTGGTAACAAATCATGAAATAAATAAAAATGAATACAACAATTAAATGTAAATCTAATATAAATAATATATGAAACAATTATAAATACAAGGGGTAATATAAAGCAAACTCATTTTTAAATATAAAAGACATACATTTAAGAATGAATAAATGTGGAGATTTTATTTTCAGAGTCCAATAGAAGTGAAGCGTGATCCCAAAGAAAGGCAAAGAGGAAGCAACAGGAAGTGGTTTCCTCCTAAAGGTTACACTGTGAGGGTCCTAACAACATGGACCTGGAACCTGAACCTGGACCTGGACCTGGACCCGGACATGGACCGGGACCTGGACCCGGACATGGACCGGGACCTGGACCTGAGTCCTCTAAGAGTGACCGCTCAATGGAGCCTCAATCTGCTGATGGGGGGTAAGACTCAAACTGACTAAAAGCCGTTTGATATAAAGTCAGTTGTTGTCTGTGTTAAGGAAGTCCAAAGGTCAAAGGTTTGATTTGTCATATAAACTGATACAGTGAAGTAGTGATCATTGTTTGCCTGGCTAGCTTGGTTGACTTGTATTTTGTAATTTTTTTTAATTAAAAGCATACATTGAAAAACAAAAAAAACATTTGGAGAGGAGCTGGAGACACAGCACCGATTTAAAAGATGTCTGCCGATGCTCAGTTTCTGGAAGTTGTTAATGGGTGTAGTTAACGGGAGAAGTTAAAGGGAGTAGTTAATGGGAGTAGTTAACAGGAGTAGTTAACGGGATTAGTTAATGGGAGTATTTCACGGGAGTAGTTAATGGGAGTAGTTAATGGGAGAAGTTAATGGGAGTAGTTAGCGGGAGTAGTTAGCGGGAGTAGTTAATGGGAGTAGTTAACAGGAGTAGTTAACGGGAGTAGTTAAAGTGAGTAATTAACAGGAGTAGTTAACGGGAGTAGTTAACGGGAGTAGTTCACGGGCGTAGTTAGTGGGAGTAGTTAATGGGAGTAGTTAACAGGAGTAGTTAACGGGAGTAGTTAACGGGAGTAGTTGATGGGAGTAGTTAACAGGAGTAGTTAACGCGAGTAGTTAATGGGAGTATTTCACGGGAGTAGTTAATGGGAGTAGTTAATGGGAGAAGTTAATGGGAGTAGTTAGCGGGAGTAGTTAGCGGGAGTAGTTAATGGGAGTAGTTAACAGGAGTAGTTAACGGGAGTAGTTAAAGTGAGTAATTAACAGGAGTAGTTAACGGGAGTAGTTAACGGGAGTAGTTCACGGGCGTAGTTAGTGGGAGTAGTTAATGGGAGTAGTTAACAGGAGTAGTTAATGGGAGTAGTTAACAAGATTAGTTGATGGGAGTAGTTAACAGGAGTAGTTCACGGGAGTAGTTAACGGGAGTAGTTAAAGGGAGTTGTTAACGGGAGTAGTTAACAGGAGTAGTTCCCGGGAGTAGTTAACGGGAGTAGTTAAAGGGAGTTGTTAATGGGAGTAGTTAACAGGAGTAGTTCACGGGAGTAGTTAACAGGAGTAGTTAACAGGAGTAGTTAACTGGTGTAGTTCACGGGAGTAGTTAGCAGGAGTAGTTAATGGGAGTAGTTAACAGGAGTAGTTAATGGAAGTAGTTAACGGGTATAGTTCACAGTAGTAGTTAATGGGAGTAGTTAACAGGAGTAGTTAACGGGATTAGTTAATGGGAGTAGTTAATGGGAGAAGTTAATGGGAGTAGTTAATGGGAGTAGTTAACAGGAGTAGTTAACGGGAGTAGTTAACGGGAGTAGTTGATGGGAGTAGTTAACAGGAGTAGTTAACGCGAGTAGTTGATGGGAGTATTTCACGGGAGTAGTTAATGGGAGTAGTTAATGGGAGAAGTTAATGGGAGTAGTTAGCGGGAGTAGTTAGCGGGAGTAGTTAATGGGAGTAGTTAACAGGAGTAGTTAACGGGAGTAGTTAAAGTGAGTAATTAACAGGAGTAGTTAACGGGAGTAGTTAACGGGAGTAGTTCACGGGCGTAGTTAGTGGGAGTAGTTAATGGGAGTAGTTAACAGGAGTAGTTAATGGGAGTAGTTAACAAGATTAGTTGATGGGAGTAGTTAACAGGAGTAGTTCACGGGAGTAGTTAACGGGAGTAGTTAAAGGGAGTTGTTAACGGGAGTAGTTAACAGGAGTAGTTCCCGGGAGTAGTTAACGGGAGTAGTTAAAGGGAGTTGTTAATGGGAGTAGTTAACAGGAGTAGTTCACGGGAGTAGTTAACAGGAGTAGTTAACAGGAGTAGTTAACTGGTGTAGTTCACGGGAGTAGTTAGCAGGAGTAGTTAATGGGAGTAGTTAACAGGAGTAGTTAATGGAAGTAGTTAACGGGTATAGTTCACAGTAGTAGTTAACAGGAGTAGTTAACTGGAGTAGTTAACTGGAGTAGTTAACGGGAGTAGTTAACAGGAGTAGTTAGTGGGAGTAGTTCATGGGAGTAGTTAACGGGAGTAGTTAACAGGAGTAGTTAACTGGTGTAGTTCACGGGAGTAGTTAACGGGTATAGTTCACAGTAGTAGTTAGCAGGAGTAGTTAACAGGAGTAGTTAACTGGAGTAGTTAACGGGAGTAGTTAACAGGAGTAGTTAGTGGGAGTAGTTCATGGGAGTAGTTAACAGGAGTAGTTAATGGAAGTAGTTAACGGGTATAGTTCACAGTAGTAGTTAGCAGGAGTAGTTAATGGGAGTAGTTAACAGGAGTAGTTAATGGAAGTAGTTAACGGGTATAGTTCACAGTAGTAGTTAGCAGGAGTAGTTAACAGGAGTAGTTAACTGGAGTAGTTAACGGGAGTAGTTAACAGGAGTAGTTAGTGGGAGTAGTTCATGGGAGTAGTTAACGGGAGTAGTTAACGAGAGTAGTTAAAGGGAGTAGTTAACGGGAGTAGTTAACGGGAGTAGTTCACGGGAGTTGTTAACGGGAGTAGTTAACTGGAGTAGTTAACTGGAGTAGTTAACTGGAGTAGTTAACAGGAGTAATTTACAGGAGTAGTTCAATATCGTCCGCCACAAATAAATATTGTCTGCAACAAAATAGATCTCATAAAAATAATAATAATAATAATATTATTATAGTAGTTAACAGGAGTAGTTAAAGGGAGTAGTTAACAGGAGTAGTTAGTGGGAGTAGTTCATGGGAGTAGTTAACGGGAGTAGTTAACGGGATTAGTTAATGGGAGTAGTTAATGGGAGAAGTTAATGGGAGTAGTTAATGGGAGTAGTTAACAGGAGTAGTTAACGGGAGAAGTTAATGGGAGTAGTTAACGGGAGTAGTTGATGGGAGTAGTTAACAGGAGTAGTTAACGCGAGTAGTTAATGGGAGTATTTCACGGGAGTAGTTAATGGGAGTATTTAACGGGAGTAGTTAATGGGAGTAGTTAATGGGAGAAGTTAATGGGAGTAGTTAGCGGGAGTAGTTAGCGGGAGTAGTTAATGGGAGTAGTTAACAGGAGTAGTTAACAGGAGTAGTTAACGGGAGTAGTTAACGGGAGTAGTTCAAGGGCGTAGTTAACAGGAGTAGTTAATGGGAGTAGTTAACAAGAGTAGTTGATGGGAGTAGTTAACAGGAGTAGTTCACGGGAGTAGTTAACGGTAGTAGTTAAAGGGAGTTGTTAACGGGAGTAGTTAACAGGAGTAGTTCCCGGGAGTAGTTAACGGGAGTAGTTAAAGGGAGTTGTTAACGGGAGTAGTTAACAGGAGTAGTTAACAGGAGTAGTTAACAGGAGTAGTTAACTGGTGTAGTTCACGGGAGTAGTTAGCAGGAGTAGTTAATGGGAGTAGTTAACAGGAGTAGTTAATTGAAGTAGTTAACGGGTATAGTTCACAGTAGTAGTTAACAGGAGTAGTTAACTGGAGTAGTTAACGGGAGTAGTTAACAGGAGTAGTTAGTGGGAGTAGTTCATGGGAGTAGTTAACGGGAGTAGTTAACGAGAGTAGTTAAAGGGAGTAGTTAACGGGAGTAGTTAACGGGAGTAGTTCACGGGAGTTGTTAACGGGAGTAGTTAACGGGAGTAGTTAACTGGAGTAGTTAACAGGAGTAATTTCCAGGAGTAGTTCAATATCGTCCGCCACAAATAAATATTGTCTGCAACAAAATGGATCTCATAAAAATAATAATAATAATAATATTATTATTTATTTATCTATTTTTGGTGGTCTAATGCAGGGGTTCCCAAAGGTTCCCGAGGGGGGGTCGTGAGATGATTCAAAAACAAAAAAACAAATAATACAATACAATTATTTTTTATTATTATTATCCAGTGTTTCCCACATAATTTGATTCCATTTGCATTATTGGCATAATCATGCAAATGATCCATAATTTCATTAAATATGTGCATATTTGAATAATTTCAGGAACACAATTCTAGAGGTCGCGTTAACCGAATATTTTCCGTCTATGACGGATTTCTTTTAACAATGACGGAAAAATCTGAAAGTCATTTTGAAGGATTAGAACAAACTCAGAACAGCGCCAAAGCTTCCCCGCAGCGAGGCTCCGGTGTTATTCATGCCCGCAAAAAAGGAAATGATATCGTTTCCAAACCTAACTTTGCCGTACAAATCATTGAAATGTCACGAACAGTTCACGAGCGTGCTCTCTCTCCCCCCCCCCTGGTCAGAGTTGTTACAGACCGATGGGTATTAATGGATTTTGACGGAAATGTTACGATCCTGTCCGTTAAAATGACGGGCAGCAAAAAAGTCTAGCGCCACCTCTGCACAATTTTGAACATTGGATAAAGTCAGGTTAAAAATTCTTGCTTCATTTTGTAATCATATTAGAATCTAAAGTTTTTACAGAAGGGATTTTGCATATCTCTTTTTATCACTCCATAAATCAGAAAATACTGTCAACAGCCCTAAAATATCAATTTTTGCCATGTTTTTAGGTTTAAAATGAATGATATGAACGAACCCTTCTGCAAAAGCCTTCATGATATTGATAGGAATATAACTGGAAGGTTTGGTGTGTCTACGTGCTACTGAAGTGGAAATGTCTCACTCAGAATAAGAGAAAAAACTCATTTTGAGAAAAGGACCTTTACAGATTGCAGTGAGGCGCTAGCTAAGCCCTCCTGTTCTCTGGATGACAGCTTGCGCCTCGACGCACTCCGTGAAGGTATTTCATGTTCGGGGTCATTTCTTTTTTGTCTAGCATTGCTTCGTGCAAGTGACAATTGTTGTCATCTTCTCTGTGAACGTTTTTATCGCTGTTCTTTTGCCATTTTGAGATTTAAATTTCCAGGGAAAGCTAACCAGGAAGTGTTTTAGCACACCACGTGACGCATCTGAACCAATCACGTTGTCAGAAGTTGACACCAGCCAATGAGATTTAGTTTCTTGATTTAAGACCCCTTTGTACTTTCACGATTGGTTGCTGATACAAAGGAAATGACCATATTTGGATCCAATGAGATTGTGCAGGAGAGACGGAGCTTTCCAACGATACCTCTGATGACATGGTGCACACAGCGGTGGCGGTACTTTATGTTACGTTAGAATGCTAACTTTTGCTGAATTTTCGAGAAACCTACCGACGCAAATAGACAAACTATCGTAAAATAAACACCTAAATGTGTATTTTGTACATTTTCCTTCCAAAAGCCTGAAAGAAAAATGTTATGGAATCAAAATAGCACAACATATAAAAATTGACCAGTGCATGAAAAACTATGTTTTTGCCCGGGGTGTCTCGCCTTAATGAGTGAGACGCACCGGAGTTGAGGATCTGTGGGGTTTGTATGTCGATGTAAGGGAAACACTGTTATTTGTATTACTATTATTAATAATAACGTGTGCATAGACCTTTTTCAGGGGCGGACTGGCCATCCGTAGAATGTCTCCCCCCCGTTGACAATTCACTAACAACAAGTCCCAACTAAATGCCTAAATTGTAAATTATATTTTTGGGAGAATAAACCCCACAGATCCTCAACTCCGGTGTGTCTCACTAATTAACAACACAACACAGAGCAACAAGAACGTTGTCTGCTACAGTAGAAATGAACTCACATGCATTTTGTTATTTGAGGGGAGGGTGGATGCTTGGGCCAGGTTAAGGGGCCTTTGGTTTTTCTTGCCGGGAGGGGGGGGGGGGGGGGGGGCTGCGGTGCGGTGCCCCCACGAATAGAATCAAATTCTGTGGGAAACACTGATAGTTAATGGGAGTAGTTAGCATGAGTAGTTAGCAGGAGTAGTTAATGTTAAATGTTAATGTAGTTAAATTCAAAGTTACACACATGCAAAACCCCGGCATCATTGAGATGTGACCTTGTTCGCTTAAAATACATTTCTGCAGTATCCTGGGTATTTGAAGTGTACCCAGGACACTGCAGTTGTGTATTTGAAGTGTACATCCACTTCAATACTTAACTGTAGGAGCTTGTGTATTTTAAGTGTACAGCACACATCAAATACACAAGACACTGCAGAAATGTATTTTAAGGGCACAGTACACTTCACTATTGGTGTCACATCTCTCGGTGGATGTCTGCTCACCACCTCAAGCTCAACCTTGAGAAGACTGAACTGCTTTTCCTTCCGGGAAAAGATAGTCCCACTCTTGACCTAACAATCAACATCGGCCCCTCTGTTGTTTCCCCGACTCAGACTGCAAGGAGTCTGGGTGTGACCCTAGATAACAAACTGTCCTTCACTGCAAACATCTCTGCTACAACCCGCTGCTGCAGATACACTCTTTACAACATCAGGAGGATACGTCCCCAGCTGACCCAGAAAGAGACGCAGGTTCTGGTCCAGGCTCTCGTCATCTCACGCCTAGACTACTGCAACTCCCTCCTGGCTGGTCTACCTGCATGTGCCCTCCGACCTCTGCAGCTCATCCAGAATGCAGCGGCTCGTCTGGTCTTCAACCTTCCTAAATGTTCCCACACCACGCCGCTCCTCCGCTCCCTTCACTGGCTTCCAGTAACTGCTAGAATCCACTTCAGGACTCTGGTACTTGCGTACCATGCTGTGAATGGATCTGGCCCTTCCTACATCCAGGACATGGTTAAACCGTACACCCCAGCACGTGCACTCCGCTCTGCATCAGCCAAACAGCTCGCTGCACCCGCACTGCGAGGGGGACCCAAGTTCCCATCAGCAGAAACACGTGGGTTTGCTATCCTGGCTCCAAAATGGTGGAATGAGCTCCCCATTGAAATCAGGACAGCAGAAAGCTTACACATCTTCTTCAGACTGAAAACTCATCTCTTTGGACTCCACTTCCAGAGATAGAATTACTAACAAAGCACTTATATACTAATAAAGGGCTGGCTTATCTAAAGCCAGTTGAGTAGCACTTGACATGTTTGGCTCTATGAAACCTGATGACCTTATATGATTCTGTTTTCTTCAAGGTTGTATCTTGTTGGTCGAATGCACTTATTGTAAGTCTCTCTGGATAAAAGCCTCAGCTAAATGAAATGCTACCTTTGAATATTGTACTTCAATTCTATCTTAGCTGCCTATATTTTATTTTATTTAGCTTTCTGACGGCCTGTTGTGGTTTCTTCTTGCCTCACTATGGGACTTTTGGGAGAAGGCTTTATGTCCCTCGCACTTCCTGGAACTGAAAGACCTTCCCCCCTCTCCCCCTCTGGAGGCTGGACTAATCACAGGCTCAGGGCGACCACGGTGTCTCACATTCATCAAGACTCCTGCAGTGGTTTGCATGTTGCCATTCCTACCTTCCAGTCTCTGTCTTGACTCCGGACCAACAGAGGACTCTCTTTTGTGTCGGGGCTAAAAGGGCTTTCCTGGAACCCTCTCGACCCGTTCGTTAAGGGGGTTCCTTATTCACCCAGGTTGATGCTAACGCCTGATCTCTTTCTTTGCAACAATGTCTGTTCAAATTAAATGACCAGCTTTTTAATTCTTTGGATCAAAAGTTGGTGTCTTTGAAGTGATTACAGACTGAACTTTCTCAGTTCTTAATTGTCTTTACAATGTGTTCATCTGTTCATCTGTTGATTGACAATAGGGATGAATACATCTACATGGTTATTTATTATGACTTTAAGAGATTTAACATATTTTCATCAGTTTTATTACAGCAAGCACATTCATCTGTTTCTGTTTCAGGGTCCAGCAGCAGAGACCAGACTCTCCCAGCTGTCTGTCCTTCAAGAGCGACTGGTCGAAGGACGCTGTCGTAACCTTTAAAGGACAACCTCCATCTGCTGATCAGAGGTATGTAGCTCATAGTAAGAGTCAGGTTATGATATAACTGTCACAGTCTGCTCCCTCACTCACCTATTTTCTGCATTAGCATTCCTTAGTCACCTGGTAGTCACACCCTGTTTCTCTCTCTCACTCTGTTACACCCATCAGCTCCATTAGTATATAGGTCCACTTCACTCTCACCTCAGTGCTGTTGTCAGAAAACACACCTTGCCTGGTATAATAGCTCCGATTAATGCATTCCACCGTTGAATGGGAAATACAGCATTAATACGTGGGCGCGCGGCCCTCGTGAGTGGCCGCGGTGCGTTCAGGGGCCTCCGCAGGAGAACGGTGGTTTATGTTTGTAAACTCTAGTTCTAGAGTGATGCGTGTGTGGGGGAAAATGCATTCAGTAAAAACGATTGCATTTATCCCAGAGTAAGAGTCATCTCTCTCCACAATTCCACTTTTCCCCATAATGTCCGTTTCAAAGAGACGGTATTGTGACGGCGCGTGCGGCCCCCCTCCCTGAGGGCGGGCCGCGGTGCGTTCAAAGACCTCAGTAGAGAGAAGAGTCACCGCAGTTTGCCACTGCTGCACCCACAAGGCAAAACTTCAATTGGATAGCCATAGTCTTTTCTGACCAACAATTACTTTCAGCGCAGCTCTCAAACCTGTGCAGGAACTCTCTCCAAGGTGTTGTGCCATCATACGGACCAGGGCGCAGTATTGGGACTCTTTCTCTCTGTTCGCAGTCCTCCTCACCCTGTGAAGAATCCGGGCAGTGTGCACGGCGAGGCTGGCGTGCACGTGATTTTGGCCGTTCATATTTGGGGGAATAGCACTTTGTGGACACATAGCACATAGCACATAGCCTGACTATGCTCTTCTTGTGGTGACAGCCTATAGCATGGAGGATAAGGGACTGGCGTGCTATGTATGAATTCTCCCCTATATTCAGGGGTAAAGGGGTTTGAAACAGTAGCAGCCATACACGTGTCCTGCACCCTTGATGGCGTAGCATGAGCTTGGGGGCTATACACGTGATCGCATGGGCCTCGGCCTTGTATTTCACAGTCTTGAGCAAAAGGGTTTGTGCTTGAAAACCTCGGCCGACTCATTGTCACATATGAAAGGGTTAAAACGTCCAAACACTTTATTTCCTTCATTAACATTGTCCATTTTAAATTCCACCTGTGTCTCTGTAGCAGTTAGTAGCAGTTAGTAGTAGTAGTAGTAGTAGTAGTAGTAGTAGTAGTAGTAGTAGTAGTAGAACCTTTATTTATCCAGGAAAATCAATTAAGAACAAATTCTTATTTACAATGATGACCTGACAGGAGGCAAAGGCTTCCTGAGGGGATGAGGTTTGGGAGGAAAAGAAATAAAAAGACAGACTCCGGGCCCGACAGAACCCAGGAGACAACACACACACATTGAGCAAAGAGGACAGGCATAGCAGTTAAACATATACAAACTCTAAAACAATGTTGCTGTGTTTCAATCAGTCATTAAAATCAGCATCAGGCAAAGCAGCTGCTGTGTGTACCAGGGTGTCTATAATAGTGACATTGAAGGTGCGGTGTGAGACAAAGGACCTTCCAGCTACCTGCTGCTGCAAACTGAAAGGCGGAGCGGCCAAAGGATGTATGGGCTTTGGGGATCTTTAGCAGGATGCTTGTAGCTGACCGGGTGTTGTGCGTCGGGGATGGGCGGAGTTGCAGTAATTGTGTGAGGTAGAAGGGGGTGAGGCCTAGGAGTGTTTTGTAAACAAACATCAGCCAGTGGATGTTGTGCCTGGTCTCAAGAGAGGGCCAGAGAGCACAGGTCACAGTGGTGTGTCCTGGTCTCAAGAGAGAGCCAGTTAGCCAGAGAGTACAGGTCACAGTGGTGTGTCCTGGTCTCAAGAGAGGGCCAGAGAGCACAGGTCACAGTGGCGTGTCCTGGTCTCAAGAGAGGGCCAGTTAGCCAGAAGGTACAGGTCACAGTGGTGTGTCCTGGTCTCAAGAGAGGGCCAGAGAGCACAGGTCACAGTGGCGTGTCCTGGTCTCAAGAGAGGGCCAGTTAGCCAGAGAGTACAGGTCACAGTGGTGTGTCCTGGTCTCAAGAGAGGGCCAGTTAGCCAGAGAGCACAGGTCACAGTGGTGTGTCCTGGTCTCAAGAGAGGGCCAGTTAGCCAGAGAGTACAGGTCACAGTGGCGTGTCCTGGTCTCAACAGAGGGCCAGTTAGCCAGAGAGTACAGGTCACAGTGGTGTGTCCTGGTCTCAAGAGAGGGCCAGTTAGCCAGAGAGCACAGGTCACAGTGGTGTGTCCTGGTCTCAACAGAGGGCCAGTTAGCCAGAGAGCACAGGTCACAGTGGTGTGTCCTGGTCTCAAGAGAGGGCCAGAGAGTACAGGTCACAGTGGTGTGTCCTGGTCTCAAGAGAGGGCCAGAGAGTACAGGTCACAGTGGTGTGTCCTGGTCTCAAGAGAGGGCCCGTTAGCCAGAGGGTACAGGTCACAGTGGCGTGTCCTGGTCTCAAGAGAGGGCCAGTTAGCCAGACAGTACAGGTCACAGTGGTGTGTCCTGGTCTCAAGAGAGGGCCAGTTAGCCAGAGAGTACAGGTCTCAGTGGTGTGTCCTGGTCTCAAGAGAGGGCCAGTTAGCCAGAGAGTACAGATCACAGTGGTGTGTCCTGGTCTCAAGAGAGGGCCAGAGAGTACAGGTCACAGCGGCGTGTCCTGGTCTCAAGAGAGGGCCAGTTAGCCAGAGAGTACAGGTCACAATGGTGTGTCCTGTAGGGGGCGTTGGTGGCGAAGCGGATGGCGGAGTGATACAGAACGTCTAAATGATCGAGAGCTCCTTTACACGCCGAGCGGTACATGGTGTCGCCGTAGTGGAACAGAGGAAGGACAGTCATCTGGACCAGAGAGAGTTTAGCAAAGTGAATGAGGAGCGATTCCTCTACAGAAAGCTGAGTCTAGCTTTAACCTTGGTCTGCATTTTGGAGAGATGTTCTGAGAATGACAGATTACTGTTAATCCAAAATCCAAGGTATTTATAAGATTGAACTATTTCGAGGTCCCGGCCATCGGCGGTCACAATAGTGCCAGTTTGGGAGGCGCCACTACGGCCAAACCACATGATCTTGGTTTTAGTGGTGTTCAGGACCAGGCCGAGGGCAGAGAGATGTGTCTCTCTGAAAACTATCCTCAAGAGTTTTCAGGACAGTATCTGGGGAAGGGCCAGCAGTGTACAGAATCGTGTCATCGGCATATACTGTAGGTGGATAGAGGAGTTACCCACTGATTTCTCCATGTCATTGATATATATTGAGAATAGGATGGGTGCTAGGATAGAGCCTTGTGGTACTCCCTTAGAGATGGATAGGGGCTGTGTCATCAGATTTTCAGATTGTACACACTGGGTGCGCATGGAGAGGTAGTTTTCAAACCAGGCTATCGATTGGTTAGTGACACCAATGCATCTAAGCTTTCCCAGAAGCAGTTGGTGATCTACAGTGTTGAAGGCTTTGGCAAGATCGATGAAAATGGCAGCACAGTATTGTCTGGAGTCAAGGGCATTGATGATATCATTTAGGACTTTGAGAGTCGTCGTCTCACACCCATGAACTGCACGGAGCCCAGACTGCATGTCAGATAGTATGTTGTAAGTCTTCAGAAAACCATGATTGAGTGTGGAGGATATATGCACAGCGGCTTCTTGGTCGACGCCAGGCCCCTTCATAAGGTTTTATCTTTTGGACATGTCTGGCTCTTTCTCCTCGTCTGTGCTTGCTCGGGCAACACAGGACTGGTGAGGAAGGGGGGGGGGGGCTGTGGGTCAGTAGGCATCTGACCCCCTCCCCAGACGTAATGCGCCTTCACAGTTTCCCGGGCCCTCTGAGGGGTCCCGGGATGGGCGAGGGGCACGCTGGGCCCTTACAGGGCTGGAGGGCTGCCCTCCTCCTGCCGAGGGGTAGCCCTCCACACTTTAGTCCACACACATTCTGCACGGGTCAGTGTTGAGTGTGGGGCATGGGCACTTGCACTCTCCCTGTGATCCTTAGGGACTCAGGGAGGTAGGTGCACAGTGAGCCCATACAGGGCTGGGGATTCTCACCATCTGCCTATGGGCGGAGGGGGGGGGGCCCAGCACTGTTTTGTGAGCGCACTTTCTGCGAGGTAAGCGCAGCAGAGTGTGCTCTGTCAGCCGCAGCCCAGCCCAGACTTCTCTCCGGGTTAAAGGAGAGTGTGGGGCAGCTGCTGCTGACGAGAAAAGCCGGTCAGGGGCAGTAGGGTGGAATGATGTTGTTGGACGACAGTGCACGTATACATCAGGGCTCCACCCACTGTACCCATAGAGTCCAGTAGAGGGCGGAGCCTGTGAGAGATATAACGCTGGGTTACGTATTGTAACCCTTGTTATATTAACACAGGCGGAGCCCTCTACTCAGGGCACTGTCTGTCCTATTCCGCTTGCTGAAGAGAGGTGTAGGATGGTAGTCAGGAGGCGACGCCTCCTTTTATTCGGTGAGATGCGCGCGCATTCAGGTAGGCCCGCCCCAAGGCCGGCTACTTCTATAGAAATCTCAGTAGGTGAATTCTTGCATAGAGGGTAGTACCCATAGAGTCCAGTAGAGGGCTCCGCCTGTGTTAATATAACAAGGGTTACAATACATAACCCAGTGTTTCTGTTTCAGGGTCCAGCAGCAGAGACCAGACTCTCCCTGCTGTCTGTCCTTCAAGAGCGACTGGTCGAAGGACGACTTCATCGACTTTAAAGGACGACCTCCATCTGCTGATCAGAGGTAAGCTGTAACTCATAAGAGTCCGGTTATGATAGAATAAAACCAGTTTGTATAAAGTCTCGTCTGACCCCTCCTCATGTCCAAAGTGTTTAGTTGTGAAGGTCCACACTGGGAGGGGCAGTGAAACTCCATCTGAAAGCTCAGGCTGTTCAGAAGCTGTTCCACCATCTCTCAAACACTTCTGATGGAGGAGACTGAGCCTTCATCAAAGTCACAACCAGCTCTACTGCCAGGTGAACCCTGACCCCTGATGTGGGGCTGGAGGTGGAGCTGGGGGGGTAACGGGGGCTGGTGTAAGAACTGTCCCTAGGTCTGTCCTCTTCCTGATGAACAGCTGTTAGCCAGCTGCAGAGTCCAGTCTCTATCCACACAGCCACGTTCCAGGAAGACCAGAATGAAGGATGGACAGAATCCTCTTCAACAGTAGCTGGAAATAAATATTCCTGTAGTGCAAAGTTCCCGCTGACGCACAGGACCACCAGCCTGTTTCCCTGTCCTCCTTTACCCTGAGTGTGTCTCTGTGTGGACAGACATCATGTGAGCTAATGCTTCATGGTTCCTCCACAGAGGGGACCAGGAGAGCTGGGAGGTTCCCGGTGGTCAGTCTGCCCAGCAGCATCAGACACAGCTGGACTCCATATTCACGGTGAGTACATGTACTCCAGATACTTGACCTCTCTTCTGTTCACAGTCATCTCCATGCTGCACTTTCAGAGAGTCAGTCTGTCCGGATCTGATGTTTGGATCCATGGTTTATAGTTTGTGTCCTTCATGTGATGTTCCAGCTGCTGGAGGACCACATCGTCACCTTTGTGAAGAGCGAGCTGAAGAAGATCCAGAAGGCTCTGAGTTCAGATTACCCAGCATGCTTAGAGAGTCAGAGGGAGGATGAGGAGGTGTTGGAGGCTGAGGATGAAGAGCAGAGGAGCAGCAGAGAGGCCTTCCTGAACATCACACTGCACTTCCTGAGGAGCATGAAGCAGGAGGAGCTGGCTGACCGTCTGCAGAGCAGTAAGAGGGTTTCTATAGAGAGTTAACACTCTGGATAAATGTCTCCTCTGCTGATGTCTCAAGAGACCAACATATATCCATACTTCATTCATAGAACCAGAGTTACAGTGTGACCTCATGATCTTTGTTGTGTGTTCTTTCAGAAACCTTTGCTGGAGTTTGTCCGCGTAAACTTAAGTTCATCCTGAAGGAGAGGTTCCAGTGTGTGTTTGAGGGCATTGCTAAAGCAGGAAACCCAACCCTTCTGAACCAGATCTACACAGAGCTCTACATCACAGAGGGGGGGTCTGCAGAGGTCAATGCTGAACATGAGGTCAGACAGATTGAAACAGCATCCAGGAAACCAGACAGACCAGAAACAACCATCAGACAAGAAGACCTCTTTAAAGCCTCACCTGGAAGAGATGCACCAATCAGAGCAGTGATGACAAAGGGCGTGGCTGGCATTGGGAAAACAGTCTTAACACAGAAGTTCACTCTGGACTGGGCTGAAGGCAAAGCCAACCAGGACATCCAGTTCATATTTCCATTCACCTTCAGAGAGCTGAATGTGGTGAGAGAGAGCAAGTACAGCTTGGTGGAACTTGTTCATCACTTCTTCTCTGAAACCAGAGACGCAGGAATCTGCAGGTTTGATCAGTTCCCGGTTGTGTTCATCTTTGACGGTCTGGATGAGTGTCGACCTCCTCTGGACTTCCTCAACACTGAGATCCTGACTGATGTCACAGAGTCCACCTCAGTGGATGTGCTGCTGACAAACCTCATCAGGGGGAAGCTGCTTCCTTCTGCTCGCCTCTGGATAACCACACGACCTGCAGCAGCCAATCAGATCCCTCCTGAGTGTGTGGACATGGTAACAGAGGTCCGAGGGTTCACTGACCCACAGAAGGAGGAGTACTTCAGGAAGAGATTCAGAGATCAGAAGCAGGCCCGCACCATCATCTCCCACATCAAGACCTCACGAAGCCTCCACATCATGTGCCACATCCCAGTCTTCTGCTGGATCTCTGCTTCAGTTCTGGAGGAGGTGTTGAAAACCAGAGAGGGGGGAGAGCTGCCCAAGACCCTGACTGAGATGTACATCCACTTCCTGGTGGTTCAGTCCAAAGTGAAGAACATCAAGTATGATGGAGGAGCTGAGACAGATCCACACTGGAGTCCAGAGAGCAGGGAGATGATGGAGGCTCTGGGGAAACTGGCTTTTGAGCAGCTGCAGAAAGGCAACCTGATCTTCTATGAGTCCGACCTGACAGAGTGTGGCATCGATATCAGAGCAGCCTCAGTGTACTCAGGAGTGTTCACACAGGTCTTTAGAGAGGAGAGAGGACTGTACCAGAACAAGGTGTTCTGCTTCGTCCATCTGAGCGTTCAGGAGTTTCTGGCTGCTCTTCATGTCCATCTGACCTTCATCACCTCTGGAGTCAACCTGCTGGCAGAAGAACCAACAACCTCCCAGAAGTCTAAAGTCAAACCTGAACTAACACATCTCTACCAGAGTGCTGTGGACCAGGCCTTACAGAGTCCAAACGGACACCTGGACCTGTTCCTCCGCTTCCTCCTGGGTCTTTCTCTGCAGACCAATCAGAAACTCCTACGAGGCCTGCTCACACAGACAGGAAGTGACTTAAGTAACATTCAGAAACTCCTACGTCTGCTCACACAGACAGGAAGTGACTCAGAGACCAATCAGGAAACAGTCCAGTACATAAAGAAGAAGATAGATGAGGGTCTGTCTGCAGAGAGAAGCATCAACCTGTTCCACTGTCTGAATGAACTGAATGATCGTTCTCTAGTGAAGCAGATCCAACAGTCCCTGAGTTCAGGAAGTCTCTCCACAGATAAACTGTCTCCTGCTCAGTGGTCAGCTCTGGTCTTCATCTTACTGTCATCAGGAGAAAATCTGGACGTGTTTGACCTGAAGAAATACTCTGCTTCAGAGGAGGCTCTTCTGAGGCTACTGCCAGTGGTCAAAGCCTCCAACAAAGCTCTGTGAGTACAGAGATCATTGATTTAGAGAATCAGTTATTAACACACTGCTGTCTTCTGAATAACTGTTGTCCTCATCGTCTCTTCAGGCTGAGTGTCTGCAACCTGTCAGAGAGAAGCTGTGCAGCTCTGTCCTCAGTCCTCAGCTCTCAGTCCTCTAGTCTGAGAGATCTGGACCTGAGTAACAACGACCTGCAGGATTCAGGAGTGAAGCTGCTGTCTGCTGGACTGGAGAGTCCACACTGTGAACTGAAGACTCTCAGGTCAGAGACTGTGCAGAATAGGACAGTTTAATGGTGGAGGTATTCACACATATTGATAGATGTCTTGTGATTCACTGTTGAGGAACCTGTGACCCAAGTTTTTCATCTCCGACCTTGTCAGGTATTGAACATTCAATAAATAAAGAACACAGAATTATTAAATATGAAACACAGAATTTGTGTGATTATACTAAATGATTTACAAATAAACACCACTGCATATTTACAACTGTTACACATGCTGATGTAACGCAAGTGTTTCCAACTTGGGATCAATAAAGTATATCTTATCTTAAGATGATCGATGGCTACTGCCATATTTACAAAATGTGCCTCTGAACCTTGACAAGTGCATGTTTCAGGCTTATCAATGAACAACAGGAGGGGTCACAGACATAAGACCAGCTGTTAAATAAAGCTCTTCTGACCTTAGCTGGCATGTGGGTATATATTAATGCTGCCCATTATGGGCACAAGCCATTTTCACCCATTTATTAATTATATGTTTTAAATGAGTGTTTCCTATCCCCTAAACCTCCAGGGATGTTCACAGTTTAATACTGGCAACTTCTTATTATGGGAAATACGAAAACCTCTTTTAAAACTACAACTCCCAGAAGAGACGTGCCATAGATAGAGAACATGTTGAGAAACACAATAGCCAGCATCTGTAGTTCTGGGGACGGGGTGGGGGAGGGGGGGACGCGGTGGACCCGTTCAAATCCAGTTTTGGACAGTCTGCCGTGGTTCCATCCCATTTCAAAGTGCTGTTCGGCGCTCGGCGTAACCCTCGGAGCACACTCTCCAATCACAGAGCTTGAGGACTATCACGGGGTTTGTCAAGCGGAGAGAATACTTACTTCCGGGTGTAAAATTCTCCAAAGCAAATGAGCTGCTCCGACCCTCGGTCCTGACGGACTCCAACTTGTGTTTATTAATCAAACAAATAAATAAACACAACGATAATGATGTGTTATTGTTGAGTAAATAACAGTGTGGTTTAGAAAAGAATACAAAACTAGAAGGAAAAAACGATGAAACAATACAGATTTCAGTTTTCTGAGACCCAACTCTCCCCATAACTGACGGCAACAAAAGTCCTAAATTATTCAATTAAAATAAAGAAGTAAAAACAATAAGTGTGGCTTGATATTGAGTTAGAAAAAGGTTGATAAACGCTGTGAGAATGGATCTGCAGAGAGCATTTCGCCGAGATCCCAACTCCTCTATTACCAACGTTCAGGGAGCTCTATGCAAGTCAATGGGACGCCCTGCCCGTTGAACACTGACTCTCAAGGGGTACCCTGTCCGTAATAGAGTGACGGGGAGGGGCCCTGGCCGACCGTCAACATGTGACAGGTTGGGAGTGAGAACGTGTTAGGAAAACGGCTCACTCTCAGTTTACGTACAATTCTTTTAAAAAGTGATACACTACGGAATCTAAAGACATTTAGCTAAACATAAAATATAACCAATAAATGCAGATAGATTATACACAGAATAGTACACGTAGATCGCAATTATTATTATATTTACAACTGAGTGAACAGAGTAACAACTCACCCAAAGCTAAGAATCCTCTAACACTGACGGATTCCCAAAATGCACCACATTCAGCGCAACACTGGCTTCCGGCTGCGGCTTTTCAAAATAAAATAAAATGACAAAACTATGCTTGCTTTTGATCAAAGTCAATGCGGAAAACCTGCACTCACACAGGTAGGTGGAGGGGAAGGGAATGAGCACTCACACAGGTAGGTGGAGGTGAAGGGAATGAGCACTCACACAGGTAGGTGAAGGTGAAGGGAAGGAGCACTCACACAGGTAGGTGGAGGGGAAGGGAATGAGCACTCACACAGGTAGGTGGAGGTGAAGGGAAGGAGCACTCACACAGGTAGGTGGAGGGGAAGGGAATGAGCACTCACACAGGTAGGTGGAGGTGAAGGGAATGAGCACTCACACAGGTAGGTGGAGGGGAAGGGAATGAGCACTCACACAGGGAGGTGGAGGGAGTGAGCACTCACACAGGTAGGTGGAGGTGAAGGGAATGAGCACTCACACAGGTAGGTGGAGGGGAAGGGAATGAGCACTCACTCAGGTAGGTGGAGGGGAAGGGAATGAGCACTCACACAGGTAGGTGAAGGTGAAGGGAATGAGCACTCACACAGGTAGGTGGAGGGGAAGGGAATGAGCACTCACACAGGGAGGTGGAGGGAGTGAGCACTCACACAGGTAGGTGGAGGTGAAGGGAATGAGCACTCACACAGGTAGGTGGAGGGGAAGGGAATGAGCACTCACTCAGGTAGGTGGAGGTGAAGGGAATGAGCACTTTCACAGCCTTTTTGGCGAGGTGGGGGAACTCGGTCTCCACAGACAGCCACAAGTGGGCAAGTGTCACTTTACTCGTCTTTTCCTCGTTATTTGTTGTCTCACGCTGCGCCTCCCCTGAAGCTCTCTGGCGCCCCCCAGGGGAGGCGCGCCTCACACTTTGAAAACCGCTGCTATACATTATATTGTGTCCGTCTGCTAAATAAAGTATTTAGTTTTAAAGTAATAAAACAATTAAACATCTTGAAAACTGTCATTTCTGCGTCTACACAGGGCTTTCACGCTGTCCTTTAATGAGCTGTTCTGAAAAAACGCTCCCTGGTTAAGCCTCTTTTTTTTCAGCGTAAAAATATTTGAAGTATTTTGTTCAGATTATGTTTTATGTTCTGTTCAAAATTGTTTTTCACCTACATATCCTTTCTTATCCAGTGTGATTGATTGTAAACACAAATGTTGTTTCTCTTTTTGTTCATTCTGTTCTCTTCAGGCTGAGTGGCTGTGACCTGTCAGAGAGAAGCTGTGCAGCTCTGTCCTCAGTCCTCAGCTCCCAGTCCTCTAGTCTGAGAGATCTGGACCTGAGTAACAACGACCTGCAGGATTCAGGAGTGAAGCTGCTGTCTGCTGGACTGGAGAGTCCACACTGTGAACTGAAGACTCTCAGGTCAGAGACCAGAACATTCAACAATAACTTTTTTAAACCTTTTTATCTTTATGTTTTAAACATATTGTATAAAACTCCCCCACTACTTGGACTATTCCTTGCACCCCTCTAGAATAAGCCTGAATGGTCTCAACCATATTGCATCAGTGACGTGCACTTGTTGTTATGACAAGATCGCAGACACTGGTAGCGATCGGACAATTGAGTGCTGTTCAGTTTGTGTGTTGTGGAACATGTGTGTCCGTGTGGGACGCTTGGGTCCTGCTTTGCTGTTGCTTTCTTGTACTTCACCGGAGTCAGTTTGAGATATCAATCAGCTTTTATTCTGCAAACCATGGAATAGACACACAGATCCACAGTTTAGCCACAGTACAGTGAGATGTTGCTCCAAAGCTAAGAATCCTCTAACACTGTTACAGTGATCGTATAGTGGTATCATTTGTTTAGAGAAAAAGGATTCTAAATACAAACATAAAGAAACCCAATAACATTTATTACAAACATAAATCAATTTAGCTTGTAATTGTGACAATAAAGGTTCATCAAATTACTTAGATGAACAGTATTCAATAAAAGCCTTAACAGCTCAAAATAAACATACCTGCAAACCATGGAATAGACACACAGATCCACAGTTTAGCCACAGTACAGTGAGGTGTTGCTCTACAAAGGAAAGTTTCACATCAGTGACGCAAATGCCACATGCACTCCTCCACAACGTTAGCGGCTAACTAGTTAGCTGGAAAACCAACACGTTCTCACTCCCAACCCGTCACACGTTGATGGACGGGTACCTCTTGGAAGTCAGTTTTCAACGGGCAGGGCGTCCCATAGACCTTCATAGACCTCCCATAGTGTTGATAATAGACGCCATGAGAACGCTCCCCGACGGTCGGTTGTTATTGTCAATATTAATATAATAATGATTTATTTTTTAATAGTCACACTCGATTTTGCCGATTTTCTTGTTGCCCCAGCTGGTCGACACCTCTGCTATACATTACAGTTTGACTTAGCCAGCAATACAAGTCAATCCCAGCATCAGCCATGCTGCTGTGCTGTGGGAATACCATCACTCACATCTGTATCTTTGTAACGCAACACGTTAAAATGCATCATATTTTGGTTAGCTAAATTCAACTGACGATACTTCAGTAAAAGCCTTAACTTGCTTTGTTTTATCAACTAACATAAATGTATTTATCATTTTGAAATCACATCCTACTGTTGGAGTCGGGGGCTGATCATTTATTCCGGGAAATGACTCTGACCTACTAATGAACCTAACCGAAGTTATTGAGTCTATGTCAGTTTACTGCTTGACTCAGATCCACCAACGTCAGCAAGATCTCACCTCTATTAACTCCTTAAGAACCAGGTTCAATGAACTGCTGTTTCAATTCAGACAACTCTCTAAATCTGTTTAAGCGATCCCGAAGGATTTTGATATCAGTAATGAGGTGTGGCCCTACCTAAGTGTGAGCGTGGCAGGGTGCCATCTTACCTTTGAAGCAGGAGAGGAGAGCACAGATGTCTTTTAAGTTGTCCCAGTCCAAAAGGTGGGATCAGTTTATTTGAAGACAAATAGGTCCAAACTAATACAGTCAATCAATCAATCAATCAATGTTTATTTATATAGCCCAATATCACAAATGTTACATTTGTCTCAGTGGACTTCACAGTTTGTACAGAATATCAGTATGACAATACGACACCCTCTGTCCTTAGACCCTCACATCGTACAAGGAAACACTTCCAGAGAAAACCCACAGTTTAAAGGGGAACATGGGAGAAACCTCAGGGAGAGCAACAGAGGAGGGATCCCTCTCCCAGGACGGACAGACGTGCAATAGATGCCGTGTGTAAATTGAAAAGATAATACATTTGCAACATAGGTAGTCCAAATGTTTGGAAATGCATGTGTGTATAATAGAAAGATGAATCCATGAGTATATCCATCCAGGACTTATGATCCAGGACCACAGCCACGACTCAAGATCCAGGACTCGCAATCCACGACACAGGACCGCAGGATCATCCATGACTCCGGATCCCGGCGTAGATAGACACCAAAAAGAAAGACATTTGGGGAAGCTGGGTTAATTGGAACATGAGAGTACACAGGTATAGACAGAGAGATGGAAGAAGTAAGATGTCCCCCGACAAACTAAGCCTATATCAGCAAAACTAGGGGCTGAATCTAATCAGCCCTAACTATAAGCTTTATCAAAAAGGAAGGTCTTAAGCGCACTCTTAAAAACGGATAGGGTGTCTGCCGTCCGAACACAAACTGGAAGCTGATTCCACAAAAGTGGAGCTTGATAAGAAAAGGCTCTGGCTCCCATTGTACTTTTAGAGACTCTAGGAACAACCAACAACCCTGCATTCTTGGAACGCAATGCCCTAGTAGGACAGTAGGGTATAATGAGTTCTTTAAGGTAAAATGGCGCCTGCCCATTAAGGGCTTTGTAGGCGAGAAGAAGAATTTTAAATTCTATCCTGTGTTCTATAGGGAGCCAGTGTAAGGCAGCCAGAACAGGAGTAATGTGGTCCCTTTTCCTAACTCTGGTTAGTACACGAGCTGCAGCATTTTGAATCAGCTGAAGCGACTTGACTGACTTCTTGGTACACCCTGATAATAAGGAGTTACAATAATCCAGCCTTGAAGTAACAAATGCATGGACTAGTTTCTCTGCATCGTTTTGAGGCAAGATATGCCTGATTTTTGCAATGTTACGTAGATGGAAGTAGGCGGTCCTTGAAATGGATTTTATGTGGGCGTTAAAGGATAAATCCTGATAAAATATAACAACAAGATTCCTTACAGTCTCACTGGAGGCTAAATTAATGCCATCCATAGTTAATATATCTTTAGATAATTTGTTTCGTAGATTCTTCGGGCCAAGTACAATAACTTCAGTTTTGGTCTTGTTTAACATCAAAAAATGTAAGGTCATCCACGTTTTTAAGTCCTTGAGGCAGTCTTGAATTTTATTTAGATGATTAATTTCATCAGGCTTGATTGATAAATATAGTTGAGTATCATCCGCATAACAATGAAAGTTTACAGAATGATTCCTTATAATATTGCCTAACGGAAGCATATATAGGGTGAACAAAATAGGTCCAAGCACTGAGCCCTGTGGCACTCCATGGCTAACTTTGGTATGAATGGAAGATTCATCGTTGACACGTACAAACAAATGAAAGTTTGAAACTGGGTTTTTACCTTCTCTCTTTACAACATTATAATCATACTAAACCTATCATGCTGTGATCATGTTCTAATATGAAACCTTAATTCATAGTTTTGACATTAAAGTCTTCCGACAGAATCCAGAGGAATCTCCTCGTGAATCGAAGGTGCTAACATTCACACCTAGAGTCTAACAACATTTAGGGGTGGATCCTCATAAATGGTCAGTCGGATCTAACAGTTTCAAACTTTCATCCAACAATTCACTCAGCATTCAACCAATACATTCAAGAGATATCTACCCAGTTTGAGAGAACCTTTACCCAGGGAAACCCCAGCTCTCCAGGGAGAGAGCATACCAGGGGAACCCCCCCTGTCTCGAGTTTGCTCCCTCTCAGACAGTGCTTTTATGCTGAACAAAAAGACAGAAACACCTAAAGACACCTCCTCCAGACCCATATTTGTGGAAACTGGGCGTGGCTCTGATGTACAGGACTGGACCTGACCAGACATATTCTATGGCTATGGCATAAGACACACCTTCCCAAACATGTATGAAAAGGTCATGACCTCTACTCTGCAGGACTGGAAAAATATTATTCTCGGCTCGAGCATAAACACCTTTTTGGGACCTCAGTATATTGTTCCTTAAGTCAGGAGCCCCCCTCCCTGTGCACCGCTGTGAGAGAAGAAATTGTCCCCCCTCTCTTATCAGTGACACCTCATAAACCATAATAGGCCTCAATCTC
This sequence comes from Notothenia rossii, assembly GCF_949606895.1. NCBI lineage: Eukaryota > Metazoa > Chordata > Actinopteri > Perciformes > Nototheniidae > Notothenia > Notothenia rossii. Next base: position 95,787,923 of record NC_136901.1, read on the forward strand.
AATTTAACAAACTACTTGTGTTTTGTTTATACTGTAAATATAGAAAATATGAAGCATTTTCATTGTGGGTTATACAAGAATATAATTGATTATATTTGATTATAATTCACTTTCGTTTTAAGTATTCAACCTAATATGGAGACTTCAACACTACAATCAGTGCCTCTGTTCTACACATTATATTGTGTCCGTCTGCAAAATAAAGTATTTCATTTTAAAGTAATAAAACAATTAAACATCTTGAAAACTGTCATTTCTGCGTCTACACAGGGCTTTCACGCTGCCCTTTAATGAGCTGTTCTGAAAAAACGCTCCCTGGTTTAGCCTCTCTTATATTTCTCTGAACGATCAGCTCCAGGTACGTTAACCAGCCTCTCAGCTCAGGATTTCTTAATGTCCACTTATTCAGGATTCTCAGTGTAAAAATATTTGAAGTATTTTCTTCAGATTATGTTTTATGTTCTGTTCAAAATTGTGTTTCACCTACATATCATATCTTATCCAGGGGGATTCATTTTAAACACAAATGTTGTTTCTCTTTTTGTTCATTCTGTTCTCTTCAGGCTGAGAGGCTGTGACCTGTCAGAGAGCAGCTGTGCAGCTCTGTCCTCAGTCCTCAGCTCCCAGTCCTCTAGTCTGAGAGATCTGGACCTGAGTAAGAACGACCTGCAGGATTCAGGAGTGAAGCTGCTGTCTGCTGGACTGGAGAGTCCACACTGTGAACTGAAGACTCTCAGGTCAGAGACCAGAACAGTTTGACTTAGCCAGCAATACAAGTCAATACCACCATCAGCCATGCTGCTGTGCTGTGGGAATACCATCACTCACATCTGTATCTTTGTAACGCAACACGTTAACATGCATCATATTTTGGTTAGCTAAATTCAACTGACGATACTTCAGCAAAAGCCTTAACTTGCTTTGTTTTATCAACTAACATAAATGTATTTATCATTTTGTACTATCTGTAATGCTATGCGCAACATTTTTTATTATTCCGCCGGGTTATTTTGCGCCTCTTCTTCTCCCACATTCCACATCGCAGAAATTCCGTTCAAACATCAAAACGTTCATTTCAGTCGGGAATCGATGGTTATTACTTTTCTAATTCATAACTTTCATAATTCCAGAGATACATCCCATAATGCATCACATTTTTAACATGGAAGTCAATGGAGAAACTCTTCAGACTTCAATAATCTTCAAGTAACTTCAACTGTTCATTCATACTTTCACTCAGAAACCTCATTCCAACTTTAAAACGTGTCACATCTTTCTGACATTATTCATGTTAAACAACTTTTAAATCCGATTCTTATTTTTAGAGAGATTAAAGATTGTTCAGATCTTGGTAAAGAGGCCTTCTTCAGATTTTAGAGTGTGTGATGTCACAGCTAGAGTGAAGGACAGATTTCATTTCGCCTTCTTATTTTCTTTTAAACCTGCCATAATTCCCAAACCCTACATTCCTGAGACACATTTTTTCATGAGAAACGTAGGAAAACATCTTGTAGCTTGAAAGATAAAAAAAATGTAAGCAAAATAATTATAATCGCCCCCAATCTTCACTTGTATATCACCGGTCCATGCCTCAACAGCTCTACGCCAAATCTGAGATCTCACCATATGCCGTTTCCATGGAAACGCATCCCTCGCCGTCAAACACGATATTGCTATAACTCCTATGAAAATGTTCAAAAAGTGCTCAAACTTCACATGTGTGCTAACAGTCCAGCCGTGACGACATCTACATGACAGTTTTTAGATTTCTCCAAATGCCGTTGCCATGGCAACACAAGGCTCGCCATGAAACACGATTTTCTCATAAGTTCAGTGAAAATGCTCCAAACGGCAAAAGACTTCACAGGTTTGGTAACAATGTAGCCATCAACGCATCTAAGCGTATTATAGGGGGTCATCAAATACCGTTGCCATGGCGACAGATCATTCGCCATCAAGTTAGTTCAAAGGTTTGCAGTTCAAATATTTTGCTGCTTTTCCAAGCCTTTTTTACGTTCTGTTCTTCTCTCATCACGCATTCAAGCCCCCAGTGTTCACGTATCATTTCAATCTAAATTCTTCACTTTCTTCTTACACATTACATTTCAGCATAGCAGTTTAGAGTCAGCTTTTCAGCATAAAGCATTCCCACTAGCAATTTCTTCAGGAATTGCATTCTCTAGTTCAGTGCCTCTGTTCTACACATTATATTGTGTCCGTCTGCAAAATAAAGTATTTCATTTTAAAGTAATAAAACAATTAAGCATCTTGAAAACTGTCATTTCTACGTCTACACAGGGCTTTCACTCTGCCCTTTAATGAGCTGTTCTGAAAAAACGGTCCCTGGTTTAGCCTCTCTTATATTTCTCTGAACGATCAGCTCCAGGTACGTTAACCAGCCTCTCAGCTCAGGATTTCTTAATGTCCACTTATTCAGGATTCTCAGTGTAAAAATATTTGAAGTATTTTCTTCAGATTATGTTTTATGTTCTGTTCAAAATTGTTTTTCACCTACATATCATATGTTATCCAGGGTGATTCATTTTAAACACAAATGTTGTTTCTCTTTTTGTTCATTCTGTTCTCTTCAGGCTGAGAGGCTGTGACCTGTCAGAGAGAAGCTGTGCAGCTCTGTCCTCAGTCCTCAGCTCCCAGTCCTCTAGTCTGAGAGATCTGGACCTGAGTAACAACGACCTGCAGGATTCAGGAGTGAAGCTGCTGTCTGCTGGACTGGAGAGTCCACACTGTGAACTGAAGACTCTCAGGTCAGAGACCAGAACAGTTTGACTTAGCCAGCAATACAAGTCAATACCACCATCAGCCATGCTGCTGTGCTGTGGGAATACCATCACTCACATCTGTATCTTTGTAACGCAACAATGAGAGAACAAACGTTATACCATCATCGATTACATTCAAGATTCAGAGATTTGGTGTTTTGGTGGTGTTGGAGGTCTGATGTCCAAACTGTAGTAGAGTGTGTCGGCTGCAGATCTTCTTGTAGTCATCTCTCTGTGTCTTTGTTCACATTATTCTCTATTCCTTTGTTTTATGATCTGTTCATATCAATAAGACCCTTACCATGGCTGTCCAGTTGAACTGTGAAGCAGTGACTGGAGTTTTAGGTGTAGAGATGACCCAGAGGTGATGCAGTACTAAGCCCCGCCCCCTTCCAGTCCTCGACCCTCAGATGATCTGACGGCTTGTTTGTGTGTCTGCAGGCTGTCAGGCTGTCTGATCACAGAGGAAGGCGGTGATGCTCTGGCCTCAGCTTTAAACCCCTCCCATCTGAGAGAGCTGGACCTGAGCTACAATCATCCAGGAGCCTCAGGGGGGAGGCTGCTGTCTGCTGGACTGGACACGCTCAGGTATGGAGAGGCACTCAGTCTGATAGAGGAGGTAGAAACTGGCTCCTATGACCTGAAACATCCAGAGCTGATAGACCTGACTCTTCACACTGTCTGCCGTCAGCTGCTAGCATCAAACACACATGTTCCACCACTGAGAGGCAACCCCCCCTCAGTGGGTCAATGTTCATCTTGGAACGTCCAACAGGAACAGAGTGGGGGGGTCTAGTGTTCACACAGATTTAGCAGAAGAAGTGACATCATGAATAAATAAACTGATTCATTTCCAGATGTTTTTATTGAGTCTTAGCAAACGGCCAATCAGAAGAGTCTTTATCAGTTTGTTGATTTCTCCTGGACAATACAAACACTCATCACCCCTCAATATTAGTGATGTTGATTAGACGATGTGTTTACCGCACAGTACACAAGTTCAACTTACAGAGCGAGGGAGGACACTCCTCAGATGCCTTGACCATGTGGGAACATCAGAAAATGGTGACCCAAAAGTACACACAAAAACATACAGTAGTATTAGTTATTATAGATCAGATGATTAATAGGGCATGCATATGTAGTTTAAAGGAGAATGTAACTGTCTGGCAGTCAATCAATCAATCCATCAATCAATCAATCAATCAATCAATCAATCAATCAATCAATCAATCAATGTTTATTTATATAGCCCAATATCACAAATGTTACATTTGTCTCAGTGGACTTCACAGTTTGTACAGAATATCAGTATGACAATACGACACCCTCTGTCCTTAGACCCTCTGTCCTTAGACCCTCTGTCCTTACACCCTCTATCCTTAGACCCTCACATCGTACAAGGAAACACTTCCAGAGAAACCCCACAGTTTAAAGGGGAACATGGGAGAAACCTCAGGGAGAGCAACAGAGGAGGGATCCCTCTCCCAGGACGGACAGACGTGCAATAGATGCCGTGTGTAAATTGAAGAGATAATACATTTGCAACATAGGTAGACCAAATGTTTGGAAATGCATGTGTGTATAATAGGAAGATGAATCCATGAGGATATCCATCCAGGACTTATGATCCAGGGCCACAGCCACGACTCAAGATCCAGGACTCGCGATCCAGGACACAGGACCTCAGGATCATCCATGACTCCGGATCCCGGCGTATATAGACACCAAAAAGAAAGAGATTTGGGGAAGCTGGGTTAATCGGAACATGAGAGTACACAGGTATAGACAGAGAGAAGGAAGAAGTAAGATGTCCCCCGACAAACTAAGCCTATATCAGCAAAACTAGGGGCTGAATCTAATCAGCCCTAACTATAAGCTTTATCAAAAAGGAAAGTCTTAAGCGCACTCTTAAAAACGGATAGGGTGTCTGCCGTCCGAACACAAACTGGAAGCTGATTCCACAAAAGTGGAGCTTGATAAGAAAAGGCTCTGGCTCCCATTGTACTTTTAGAGACTCTAGGAACAACCAACAACCCTGCATTCTTGGAACGCAATGCCCTAGTAGGACAGGAGGGTATAATGAGTTCTTTAAGGTAAGATGGCGCCTGCCCATTAAGGGCTTTGTAGGCCAGAAGAAGAATTTTAAATTCTATCCTGTGTTCTATAGGGAGCCAGTGTAAGGCAGCCAGAACAGGCAACACACTCTCACTCCATAATCGTCCAGGAGCGACATTTGGTCCCAAAAAAAAAAGGGAAAAAAAGTGGAGCAGTGGGTGTTCACATCTGTCCTGGTTCTATCCTCAACCTTAACAAATATCAAATTGACCTATGGCACCTTAAACATAAAAGGAGTAGCTCTACTCATCTCATTGTACCTGTATACTGACAATAAAGGATTCTATTCTATCCTATTCTTGTAATATCTATTCTATATCTACGGAGGCGTGTGACGCAGTGGGTTAGTGCGCTGATCTTCAAATCAGAGTATAGCAAGTTCGAGTCCCACTGCAGACAGCATGTCGTTGTGTCCCTGAGACACTTCACCCCAAAGTGCTCCTGTGGGGATTGACCACACTACTGAATGTATGTGAGTCGCTTTGGATAAAAGCATCTTACAAGTAACATGTGATGTAATATCATTATGTTTTATAATACTTCTTGAATGAATATTAATACACAAGTAATACACCTTTGTTTGATCTAGAAGTTTTCATTAGACATTACACCTCTCACGTAACAATTGTTTTATTTATTGTTTGCTTACATGAGCAGCACACACTAACTGGGACAACTAGGTTGAACGGACGCTTCTTGAATAAACTTCTCCTCCATAGTACTCACCACCTCTTGCCCTTCTCTTTAGACATCAATGTTTTTATCTCTTACTCGTCTTTTTTCTTCTTCGTGTGTGCTTACTTGACAGATAAGAACCACACAACTGCATCAGCTGTCGCCCTCTGTCGCCTGTCAGCGCAACTGAAATGATGACGTTCAAAATATATATGATGCGTTCCACCTCAGTGTTTGTAGATGTAACGTGTGGGGGGGGTTGGAGTGTCTACTGTATAAGTGATTCAAATATGAAATCCTGAATGTGGAGCTGAAACAGGAGTGATGTGATGGTGGGGGCAGTTTGTGGACATATAAGATCATTCATAGACTAACTGACCCCCCCCCCCCCCCCCCTCTGCTTTCAGCCTGGAGCCTGCTGCAGTCCGGTTCTTGAAGCCAGGTCTCAGGAAGTGTAAGTGTGTTTTTCATCACGAACATCTTCACCCTGGGACATCACAGGGACATTAATAACCTTTAATACCTGCTGTGTCTCTCATCAGATTCCTGTGGACTCACACTGGACTCAAACACAGCACACAGAAACCTCAAACTGTCTGACTACAGCAGGAAGGTGACAGATGTGAGAGGAGAGGATCAGAAATATCCTGATCATCCAGAGAGGTTTGACTCCTGTCCTCAGCTGATGTGCAGAGAAGCTCTGACTGGTCGCTGTTACTGGGAGGTCAAGTGGAGTGGAGTGGTTTATATATCAGTGACTTGCAGAGGAATCAGGAGGAGAGGAGGGAGAGGGGACTGTGTGTTTGGAAGGAATGATCAGTCCTGGAGTCTGGAGTGCTCTCCTAAAGGTTACTCTGTCTGGCACAATGACAGAGAAACAGTCATCTCCTCCTCCTCCCTCCTCTGCCATGTATCCTCCTATTTGTTTTCTTCCTACCTCCCCTCTCGTAGAGTAGCAGTGTATCTGGATCATCCTGCTGGCTCTCTCTCCTTCTACAGAGTCTCCTCTGACACACTGATCCACCTCCACACCTTCAGAACCACATTCACTGAACCTCTCTATGCTGGGTTCGGGTTTTGGTTTGGGTTCTGGTCTGAGTCTGGTTCCTCAGTGTCTCTGCAGAAGTGATACCCCCCCCCCCCCCCCTGCTGAGCACATAGATCAGTGTGTTCAGGATCACTCTGAGAGCTCACAGATCACAGAGAAAGCAAAGCTTCAGATTCAGAGCGACTCTGGTTTGTAGACAGCGTCTGTGTCTCTGTCTCCAGATGTCTTGCTCTTTCTCCAGATTTATGAATGTTCACGCTTTGCTTCGTTCAGCCTGGTTCTCCTTTTGTACGAGCACTGAGAGAAATACAGACTTCCTTTATGTTTGCATAGTTTGTTAATGAAGCTGATTCTGAATGATCGTAATGAACATCAGTACTGACCGATGATTAAATAACAAGTCACTGCCATGCTGCCATAATCCCTCTGAGCACTAGAGGGCAGCAGTCACTGTCACTTCAATATAACCCTTCTTAATATTCACCAATAGAAATCAGTGTGTTTCACATGTAAACCTTACGTGTTCAAAAAGCATCAAATATGACATATTCAGCAAAGCTTGCAGCAGAGATCAGCCTCAGCCTCCCTGTTCAGCGGCTGTATCGCAGAGACGCTCGAAGTGTGGCAAAGTTCCTAAAAACTGTCCAGCTTAGAGTTAACACATACATATACTCCTGTTTCCCTGATTGATCATGACAGATGTATTTGGTTGTACACACATTACTTATATTACATTTACTAACTCTTTACATTTGGATTATCATAAAAGTATTTTGTCAGGCTTTCTAAAATAAAAGTAGTGTTCTTGTTGCAGAGTTTGTGAATGAACCCCAGCTGTTGCCTGGCAACGTAATCCTGTTGATAATCAATAAGGCTTATTACTGTGTACTGTTTGATATTTGTAACACCAAGCCAATGGAACAAACCCACAGCAACAAAGAAAGACAGTCTTAACATGACTCAGTGGTCGAGTTAATAAAGAAAATAATATCAAACATATTTTTAATATTCACTTTATTTTGAAATGAAAAGAAACCCGTAAATAAATACAGTTTCCGATGCGCTCCGACTCTCGGTCCTGACCAGAGACATCATATAATCAAACAAATAAATAAAACATGGATACTTGTGTTTTATTGTTGAGTTAATCACAGGGTGAGGTTTAGAAAAGAATAACAGATTAGATTCCAGTATTCTGAGCCCAGACTCTCTTCCTCACCCACGGCAAAAAGTCAGACATTATTCAATAAAACCAATAAAAATACGTTGTTTTTAAATCGTTCTCATTCGTTAAAAAAAGTAAGATGGTGAACTGGAATGAAGAGATCAGATCACCTGACTATAACCCGACATGTCGTGAGACTGGGTTGAACTGTGTGGAGTCTATTTGTATATAACATTACAAGAGTGATTCTTGTTATTACATTATATGCTTTTTGTGCTCATGAGAGATTGCTATGACTATAAAATAAATAGACTCAATCACCAAAACCAGGTTCTGATGGGTTTGATACGAAACGAAGGGAATAGTCATAGAGAGAGTTTTAGCTTGCAATAGAAATGTTGCAAAGACCAGGTGCAGACACTGTGGAGACAAAGAGTTATTGAGAACAGGAGATCGCTCTGGCCTTGGACCGTGTGTGCTCAACGCCTACGCATCAACTGGGAATCAGTGCAATGGAGGATTCCACTATCTATTGCAGAAGCTGTAGCAAAACAAATTACGTAGGATAGCAACTAGAGTAGGGAGGAACCTTCACCGGCCGGCCGAATGCTGATTGGAGTTCGTGTTGCCAAGAGACTTTGTCTAAGTCTGTGCACCAACCAGGGAGGCCAAAGTCTAAACCACGGTTCTCCCCATCTAGTCTCAACCAATCATAATATGACATCTATTCTCTGTAATAAGTATATGAAATGTGTTTTGCCAGTTTCCGGGGCTCTGGAAGGAAGTGTGAGACAGTTAACTGCTTGGAGTGGAAACTGCTCGCGGCCTGTGGAACACTGATCTCCAGAAACCTCAGCTGAGTATTTGTATTCCTTATCACAACTGAAATAAATCTGTTTTATTATAACCTTATTGCCTGGTCCGACTCCTTGCTTCGCAGAGGACTTTTGAACGTGACAACTGGGACAGATACCATCACGTGTCCTTTCATCTGGAGTCAGGATGTACCGGAGGATTCTCTCTGCACACCAGATTGGTGTATTGTAATCTTTTAAATCTACAGTGAACTTATTCAAATGGAGTTCTGGAGTCTCATGTTCTGTTGAATTGAATGTGTCAGGTATGAAACCATGGATCAGTTGAAGATGTATTCATGAGATGATGTTGGAGAGCCAGGAGAGGATTGTTCTCTGAACAGAACGCTGAGACTCAGAACCACCATGTGTAACTATCAGCCTCATCTACTGTAAGATGAGGCTGATAGTTACACATGGTGGTTCTGAGTCTCAGCTTAAGGTTGTACACATCTTTATGGGACACATCTTTATGGGACATTTTTGGCAGCTGTGAATAAAAGGAAGACACACACACACTTTGCTTGCTTATGGTTGTCCATCGAATCCGATGATGACGTCCACTTCTATCGGTGAGTTCTTTGGTGGCTAACCCTAACCCTAACCATAACCCTAACCCTAACCCTATTTAGAGGCAATGGACGTCCACTCTCGGGAGAGAGACCTCCAGCATGTGTCCCTGAAATGGAGACTCTGTTTATTTCACTCATCCAGGACAGAGACCGGGGAAATCTCCTCTCTGTGGCCCCTCCAAGACCCACAAATGACGGACTAAAGACCTCCAGCATGTGTCCCTGAAATGGGGACTCTGTTTATTTCACACTTCCAGGAGAGACGACGGGTAAATCCCCTCTCTTTGCCGGCTCACAGAGCCCTGAAGGACGGACTAGAGACCTCCAGCATGTGTCCCTGAAATGTGGACTCAGGTTATTTCACACATCCAGGTCAGAGACCGGGGAAATCTCCTCTCTGTGGCCCCTCCAAGACCCCCAAAGGACCACAGACCTCCAGCATGTGTCCCTGACATGGGCACCTCCATAACCTTGCACACCGTGAGTCCCCGGACCCCCAGACTTAAGCACTCCCCCACGGACTAAACCCAGATGATCACACCCTACAGAACCTCATGCCCCTGGTAACCCTAAAAGGGGGGTGGATTTTGTGGTGCTTTTCTGTCAGCCCATCGGCATCCAAATTCGGCCTTATTCACGGCACCACCACCCCTTCTGTGGAGGATAGTCTCATGCTCCTGGTAACCCTTTAAATAGTCTGATACTATCAGGGCTCATCACCGCACTTTACAAGCCAGAAATAATGTTTAAATGGTCGGGAAAACGTCTGGAAGAGAGTTTTAACCTGTCATTTTGCACGATATCATTTAACATTGAACCTCTCCTGGAAATGCACAGAATATGTGCATTTTCAGAAGAGGGTCCATGTTAAATGATATCGTTCAAAATGACAGGCTAAAACCCAGGAATAAGTGCTTGAAAGGCGGGGAAAAGTCGTTTAAATTAGTCTGATACCTCCAGGGCGCACCGCATTTTACAAGCCAGGGAAGGTGTCTAAATCCTGGGTAAACATTGTTTAAATAGTCTGACACCTGGCACTGTATCTGCCCCTGGGAACCTTCAAGGTTATATTCATGTTTTATTATTTATTTAATAATCACATGATTTTTACAAAAACAGTATACACAGTATACATATATACAATAATAATAATAATTAAAGCTGCGAGCAGCGTTGAGCGGGCCTTCGACGCTCCGCAGGCTGTTGTCCGCACGTCGACGTCAGGCAGATGTCTCGAGCACTCGGCCGTTGGCAAACGTGGGAAGTTTCAGGCCGATCGGACAACGTACACAGGAGTTACAGCAGTATCACAAACATTGTGTTTGATGGGGAGTGATCTGTCGCCATTGCAACGGAATTTGATGACACCCCATAATACGCCTAGATGTGTTGAGGGCTGCATCGTTACCAAACCTGTGAAGTTTTGGGCCGTTTGGAGCAAGTTAAGTGGAGTTATGAGAGAACCGTGTTTCACGGCGACCATTTAGTTACCATAGCAACGACATTTGACAAAATCTCAAAACTGACACATATATGTCTCGAGGGGTTGACCGTTAGCACACATGTGAAATTTGAACACTTTTTGAACATTTAAACAGGAGTTTTAGCAATATCGTGCTTAACGGGGAGGGATGCGTTGCCATGGCAACAGCTTTTGAGAAAAACTCACTATTGTCACATTGAGGTGTTGAGGGCCGGACCATTAACTGTGATCTGAAGTCTGGTGCCGTTTGGACCATTTTCCATTGAGTTAAGACAACATTGGGTTTTATGGAGGGGGATGCGTTGCCATGGAAACGGCAAATGATGACATCCCATAATTGGCATAGAGCTGTTTAGGGCCTGACCATCACCCATCATATGAAGTCTGGTGGCGTTTGGACGATTTTCCATTGAATTACGACAACATAGAGTTGTATGGCGAGGGATGCGTTGCCATGGAAACGGCATACGATGACATCCCATAATTGGCATAGAGCTGTTTAGGGCCTGACCATCACCCATCATATGAAGTCTGGTGCCGTTTGGACGATTTTCCATTGAGTTAACAGAACATCGTGTTTTTTGGCGAGGGATTCGTTGCCATGGAAACGGCATACGTTGAGATCTCAGATTTCATGTAGAGCTGTTGAGGCATTCACCGGTGATATAAAAGTGAAGATTGGGGGACGATGGGACCGTGTCCATTGGAGTTACAGCGACACCGTGTGTTATGGCGAGGGATCCGTTGCCATGGTAACGCCATATTAAGTAACATCGGATTTGACGTAGAGTTGTTCAGGGCCGCAGTGTTAACCATCATGTGAATTTTGGTGGCGTTCTGAGCATGTCAGTTTGAATTATGACATCATCGTGTTCCATGGCGAGGGATGGCCTAGCATCGAGCGAACGCGAACTTTGGCGCCAAATCACGGCTGCGCCGTGCGAAAGAAAAGAAGTTCCGTGATAACTTTAGATCGCCCATTTGTCGAGAAGCTACCCGACGAATTCGGAGTCGTACGGATAAAGTCCCTAGGAGGAGTTCGTTAAAGTGCGGAGGACGAAAAACGCGATAAATCACATTTTTCCAACGCCAAATTCAAAATGGCCGACTTGCTGTACGTTATTTTATACCCCTCCAAGAGGCTTTTTTGCTCGTCTCCACACCCTAGATATGCGTAGCGAGTTTCGTTGGTTTACGTGAAAGTTAAAGTAGGGGGAGTTAACGTTAAAAACGGAAGTGGGCGGAAGTCTACGCAATTTTTTACGCAAAGTTCCGGTACCAATTACACATCGCTATTTTCACGACTTGTGATGCGCATGCGAAATTTGGTGAGTTTTCACATATGTTGCGGGGGTCAAAAGTGCGCGCAATGTATTCAAATAATAATCAGAAGAATAATTAAAGCTGCAAGCAGCGTTGATCGGGTCTTCGACGCCGACGCTCCGCAGGCTGTTGTCCGCACGTCGACGTGTCGCGAAAGGCGTCTCGAGGACTCGGCCGTAGGCAAACGTGGGAAGTTTCAGGCCGATCGGACGACGTACATAGGAGTCACAGCAGTATCACAAACATTGTGTTTGATGGCGAGTGATCTGTCGCCATGGCAACGGAATTTGATGACACCCCATAATACGCCTAAATGTGTTGAGGGCTGCATCGTTATCAAACCTGTGAAGTTTTGGGCCGTTTGGACCATTTTCCATTGAGTTAACACAACATTGGGTTTTATGGCGAGTGATCTGTCGCCATGGCAACGGAATTTGATCACACCCCATAATACGCCCAGATGTGTTGAGGGCCGGACCAGTAGCCATCATCTGAAGTCTGGTGCCGTTTTGACGATTTTCCATTGAGTTAACACAACATCGTGTTTTTTGGCGAGGGATGCGTTGCCATGGCAACGGCATATGATGACACCCCATAATTGACATAGAGCTGTTGAGGCATGGACCGGTGATATACAAGTGAAGATTGGGGGACGATGGGACCGTGTCCATTGGAGTTACAGCGACACCGTGTTTTATGGCGAGGGATGCGTTGCCATGGAAACGGCAAATGATGACATCCCATAATTGGCATAGAGCTGTTGAGGGCCGGACCATTAATGATAGCCTGAAGTCTGGTGCGGTTTGGACGATTTTCCGTTGAGTTAACACACCATCGTGTTTTTTGGCGAGGGATGCGTTGCCATGGAAACGGCATATGGTGACACCCCATAATTGACATAGAGCTGTTGAGGGACGGACCATTAATGATAGCCTGAAGTCTGGTGCCGTTTGGACGATTTTCCATAGAGTTAACACAACATCGTGTTTTTTGGCGAGGGATGCGTTGCCATGGCAACGGCATATGATGACATCCCATAATTGACATAGAGTTGTTAAGGCCCGGACTAGTAGCCATCATCTGAAGTGTGGTGCCGTTTGGACGATTTTCCGTTGAGTTACGACAACACCGGGTTTTATGGCGAGGGATCTGTCGCCATGGCAACGGCATATGAGGACATACCCTAATTGACATAGAGCTGTTGAGGGCCTGACCATTAATGATAGTCTGAAGTCTGGTGCCGTTTGGACCATTTTTATAGGAGTAACGGCGACACCGTGTTTTTTGGCGAGGGATTCGTTGCCATGGAAACGGCAAATAATGACATCCCATAATTGGCATAGAGCTGTTTAGGGCCTGACCATCACCCATCATATGAAGTGTGGTGCCGTTTGGACGATTTTCCATTGAGTTAACACAACATCGTGTTTTTTGGCGAGGGATGCGTTGCCATGGCAACGGCATATGATGACACCCCATAATTGGCATAGAGCTGTTCAGGGCCGGACCATTAATGATAGTCTGAAGTCTGGTGCCGTTTGGACGATTTTCCATTGAGTTAACACAACACCGGGTTTTATGGCGAGGGATCTGTCGCCATGGCAACGGCATATGATGACATCCCCTAATTGACTTAGAGCTGTTTAGGGCCTGACCATCACCCATCATATGAAGTCTGGTGCCGTTTGGACGATTTTCCATTGAGTTAACAGAACATCGTGTTTTTTGGCGAGGGATTCGTTGCCATGGAAACGGCATACGTTGAGATCTCAGATTTCATGTAGAGCTGTTGAGGCATTCACCGGTGATATAAAAGTGAAGATTGGGGGACGATGGGACCGTGTCCATTGGAGTTACAGCGACACCGTGTGTTATGGCGAGGGATCCGTTGCCATGGTAACGCCATATTAAGTAACATCGGATTTGACGTAGAGTTGTTCAGGGCCGCAGTGTTAACCATCATGTGAATTTTGGTGGCGTTCTGAGCATGTCAGTTTGAATTATGACATCATCGTGTTCCATGGCGAGGGATGGCCTAGCAACGAGCGAACGCGAACTTTGGCGCCAAATCACGGCTGCGCCGTGCGAAAGAAAAGAAGTTCCGTGATAACTTTAGATCGCCCATTTGTCGAGAAGCTACCCGACGAATTCGGAGTCGTACGGATAAAGTCCCTAGGAGGAGTTCGTTAAAGTGCGGAGGACGAAAAACGCGATAAATCACATTTTTCCAACGCCAAATTCAAAATGGCCGACTTGCTGTACGTTATTTTATACCCCTCCAAGAGGCTTTTTTGCTCGTCTCCACACCCTAGATATGCGTAGCGAGTTTCGTTGGTTTACGTGAAAGTTAAAGTAGGGGGAGTTAACGTTAAAAACGGAAGTGGGCGGAAGTCTACGCAATTTTTTACGCAAAGTTCCGGTACCAATTACACATCGCTATTTTCACGACTTGTGATGCGCATGCGAAATTTGGTGAGTTTTCACATATGTTGCGGGGGTCAAAAGTGCGCGCAATGTATTCAAATAATAATCAGAAGAATAATTAAAGCTGCAAGCAGCGTTGATCGGGTCTTCGACGCCGACGCTCCGCAGGCTGTTGTCCGCACGTCGACGTGTCGCGAAAGGCGTCTCGAGGACTCGGCCGTAGGCAAACGTGGGAAGTTTCAGGCCGATCGGACGACGTACATAGGAGTCACAGCAGTATCACAAACATTGTGTTTGATGGCGAGTGATCTGTCGCCATGGCAACGGAATTTGATGACACCCCATAATACGCCTAAATGTGTTGAGGGCTGCATCGTTATCAAACCTGTGAAGTTTTGGGCCGTTTGGACCATTTTCCATTGAGTTAACACAACATTGGGTTTTATGGCGAGTGATCTGTCGCCATGGCAACGGAATTTGATCACACCCCATAATACGCCCAGATGTGTTGAGGGCCGGACCAGTAGCCATCATCTGAAGTCTGGTGCCGTTTTGACGATTTTCCATTGAGTTAACACAACATCGTGTTTTTTGGCGAGGGATGCGTTGCCATGGCAACGGCATATGATGACACCCCATAATTGACATAGAGCTGTTGAGGCATGGACCGGTGATATACAAGTGAAGATTGGGGGACGATGGGACCGTGTCCATTGGAGTTACAGCGACACCGTGTTTTATGGCGAGGGATGCGTTGCCATGGAAACGGCAAATGATGACATCCCATAATTGGCATAGAGCTGTTGAGGGCCGGACCATTAATGATAGCCTGAAGTCTGGTGCGGTTTGGACGATTTTCCGTTGAGTTAACACAACATCGTGTTTTTTGGCGAGGGATGCGTTGCCATGGAAACGGCATATGGTGACACCCCATAATTGACATAGAGCTGTTGAGGGACGGACCATTAATGATAGCCTGAAGTCTGGTGCCGTTTGGACGATTTTCCATAGAGTTAACACAACATCGTGTTTTTTGGCGAGGGATGCGTTGCCATGGCAACGGCATATGATGACATCCCATAATTGACATAGAGTTGTTAAGGCCCGGACTAGTAGCCATCATCTGAAGTGTGGTGCCGTTTGGACGATTTTCCGTTGAGTTACGACAACACCGGGTTTTATGGCGAGGGATCTGTCGCCATGGCAACGGCATATGAGGACATACCCTAATTGACATAGAGCTGTTGAGGGCCTGACCATTAATGATAGTCTGAAGTCTGGTGCCGTTTGGACCATTTTTATAGGAGTAACGGCGACACCGTGTTTTTTGGCGAGGGATTCGTTGCCATGGAAACGGCAAATAATGACATCCCATAATTGGCATAGAGCTGTTTAGGGCCTGACCATCACCCATCATATGAAGTGTGGTGCCGTTTGGACGATTTTCCATTGAGTTAACACAACATCGTGTTTTTTGGCGAGGGATGCGTTGCCATGGCAACGGCATATGATGACACCCCATAATTGACATAGAGCTGTTGAGGGCCGGACCATTAATGATAGTCTGAAGTCTGGTGCTGTTTGGACGATTTTCCATTGAGTTAACACAACGTTGTGTTTTATGGCGAGGGATGCGTTGCCATGGCAACGGCATATGATGACACCCCATAATTGACATAGAGCTGTTGAGGCATGAACCGGTGATATAAAAGTGAAGATTGGGGGACGATGGGACCCTGTCCATTGGAGTTACAGCGACACCGTGTTTGATGGCGAGGGATGCATTGCCATGGAAACGGCATATGATGACATCCCATAATGGACTTAGAGCTGTTGATGGCCGGACCATTAATGATAGTCTGAAGTCTGGTGCCGTTTGGACGATTTTCCGTTGAGTTACGACAACACCGGGTTTTATGGCGAGGAATCTGTCGCCATGGAAACGGCATATGATGACATCCCATAATTGGCATAGAGCTGTTCAGGGCCGGACCATTAATGATAGTCTGAAGTCTGGTGCCGTTTGGACGATTTTCCATTGAGTTAACACAACACCGGGTTTTATGGCGAGGGATCTGTCGCCATGGCAACGGCATATGATGACATCCCCTAATTGACTTAGAGCTGTTTAGGGCCTGACCATCACCCATCATATGAAGTCTGGTGCCGTTTGGACGATTTTCCATTGAGTTAACACAACATCGTGTTTTTTGGCGAGCGATGTGTTGCCATGGAAACGGCATACGGTGAGATCTGAGATTTCACGTAGAGCTGTTGAGGCATGAACCGGTGATATAAAAGTGAAGATTGGGGGACGATGGGACCGTGTCCATTGGAGTTACAGCGACACCGTGTTTTATGGCGAGGGATGCGTTGCCATGGTAACGCCATATTAAGTAACATGGGATTTGACGTAGAGCTGTTCAGGGCCGCAGTGTTAACCATCACGTGAAGTTTGGTGGCGTTCTGAGCATGTCAGTTTGAGTTATGACATCATGGTGTTCCATGGCGAGGGATGGCCTAGCATCGAGCGAACGCGAACTTTGGCGCCAAATCACGGCTACGCCGTGCGAAAGAAAAAAAGTTCCGTGATAACTTTAGATGGCCCATTTGTGGAGACGCTACCCGACGAATTTGGAGTCGTACGGATAAAGTCCCTAGGAGGAGTTCGTTAAAGTGCGGAGGACGATTCCGACGCCAAATTATGGCGAGGGATCCGTTGCCATGGTAACGCCACATTAAGTAACATCTGATTTTACGTAGAGCTGTTCAGGGCCGCGTTGTTAACCATCACGTGAAGTTTGGTGGCGTTCTGAGCATGTCAGTTTGAGTTATGACATCATCGTGTTCCATGTTGAGGGATGGCCTAGCATCGAGCGAACGCGAACTTTGGCGCCAAATCACGGCTACGCCGTGCGAAAGAAAAACATTTCCGTGATAACTTTAGATCGCCCATTTGTGGAGAAGCTACCCGAGGAATTTGGAGTGGTACGGATAAAGTCCCTAGGAGGAGTTCGTTAAAGTGCGAGGGACGAAAAACGCGATAAATCGCGTTTTTCCAACGCCAAATTCAAAATGGCCGACTTCCTGTACGTTATTTTATACCCCTCCAAGAGGCTTTTTTGCTCGTCTCCGCACCCTAGATATGCGTAGCGAGTTTCGTTCGTTTACGTGAAAGTTAAAGTGGGGGGAGTTAACGTTAAAAACGGAAGTGGGCGTGGCCTACGCAATTTTTGACGCAAAGTTCCGGAACCAATTACACATCGCAATTTTCACGACTTCTGACGCGCGTGCGAAATTTGGTGAGTTTTCACATATGTTGCGGGGGTCAAAAGTGCGCGCAATGTATTAAAATAATAATCAGAATAATAATAATCGCACCGATATCAATAATGTTCGGCCTAGGGTGGCCGAGGTCACATGGGCGCGAGCGCCCATGTGACTAGGTTGGCGTGGGCCACCTACTGTCATGATTTAGGCCACTTTTGATGGGCTTTTGCCCGTCTTTTTCCCTGTTTTGTGTGTGTTTCGCAGGTTTATCGGTCGCTGCGCGACCGATTTCAATAGGGTCTTCGCCGACCTAGGTCTCAGACCCTAATAATAATAATAATTAAAGCTGCAAGCAGCGTTGAGCGGTTCTTCGACGTTCCGCAGGCTGTTGTCCGCACGTCGACGTGTCTAGGTGTCTGAAGGACTCGGCCGTTGGCAAACGTGGGAAGTTTCAGGCCGATCGGACAATGTATTTAGGAGTTACAGCACTATCAGATACATTGTGTTTGATGGCGAGGGATCTGTCGCCATGGCAACGGAATTTGATGAAACCCCATAATACGCCTAGATGTGTTGAGGGCTGCATCGTTATCAGATCTGTGAAGTTTTGGGCCGTTTGGAGCATGTTAACTGGAGTTATTTGAAAACCGTGTTTCACGTCGACCATTTTGTTATCATAGCAACGAAATTCGACAAAATCTCAAAATTGACATATATGTGTCGAGGGCTTGACAGTTAGCACACATGTAAAGTTTGAACAGTTTTCGACCATATACACAGGACTTATAGCAATATCGTGGTTAACGGCGAGGGGTGTGTTGCCATGGCAACAGCTTTTGGGGAAAACTCACTATTGTCATATTGAGGTGTTGAGGGACAAACCATTAGCCATCATCTAAAGTCTGGTGCCGTTTGGATGATTTTCCATTGAGTTAGGACAACACCATGTTTCATGGCGAGGGAAGTGTTGCCATGGAAACGGCATATGTTGAGATCTCAGATTTCACGTACAGCTGTTGAGGCATTGACCGGTGATATAAAAGTTAAGACTGGGGGACGATGGGACCTTGTCCATTGGAGTTACGACAACACCAGGTTTATTGGCGGGGGATGCATTGCCATGGCAACGGCATATGAGGACATCCCATAATTGACATAGAGCTGTTGAGGGCCGGACCATTAATGATAGTCTGAAGTCTGGTGCCGTTTGGACGATTTTCCATTGAATTAGGACAACACCGTGTTTCATGGCGAGGGATCTGTTGCCATGGCAACGGCATATGATGACATCCCATAATTGGCATAGAGCTGTTGAAGGCCGGACCATTAATGATAGTCTGAAGTCTGGTGCAGTTTGGACCATTTTCCATTGAGTTAGGACAACACCGTGTTTCATTGCGAGGGAACTGTCGCCATGGCAAAGGCATATGATGACATCCCATAATTGGCATAGAGCTGTTGAGGGCCGGACCATTAATGATAGTCTGAAGTCTGGTGCCGTTTGGAGGATTTTCCATTGAATTACAACAACACCAGGTTTTTTGGCGAGGGACGCGTTGCCATCGAAACGGCATATGTTGACATCCCATAATTGGCGGAGAGCTGTTGAGGGCCGGACCATTAGCCATCATATGAAGTCTGGTGCCGTTTGGACGATTTTCCATTGACTTACAACAACATGGTATTTTATGGCGAAGGAAGCGTTGCCATGGAAACGGCATATGATGACATCCCATAATTGACATAGAGCTGTTGAGGGCCGGACCATTAATGATAGTCTGAAGTCTGGTGCCGTTTGGATGATTTTCCATTGAGTTACGTCAATACCGGGTTTTTTGGCGAGGGAAGTGTTGCCATGGAAACGGCATATGGTGAGATCTCGGATTTCACGTAGAGCTGTTGAGGCATTGACCGGTGATATAAAAGTTAAGTCTGGGGGACGATGGGACCTTGTCCATTGGAGTTACGACAACACCAGTTTTATTGGCGGGGGACGCATTGCCATGGCAACGGCATATGAGGACATCCCATAATTGACATAGAGCTGTTGAGGGCCGGACCATTAATGATAGTCTGAAGTCTGGTGCCATTTGGACCATTGTCCATTGAGTTAGGACAACACCGTGTTTCATGGCGAGGGAACTGTCGCCATGGCAACGGCATATGAGGACATTCCATAATTGACATAGAGCTGTTGAGGGCCGGACCATTAATGATAGTCTGAAGTCTGGTGCCATTTGGACGATTTTCCATTGACTTACAACAACATGGTATTTTATGGCGAAGGAAGCGTTGCCATGGAAACGGCATATGATGACATCCCATAATTGACGTAGAGCTGTTGAGGGCCGGACCATTAATGGTAGTCTGAAGTTTGGTGCTGTTTGGACGATTTTCCATTGACTTACAACAACATCGTATTTTTTGGCGAAGGATGGGTTGCCATGGAAACGGCATATGTTGACATCCCCTAATTGAGAGAGAGCTGTTGAGGGCCGGACCATTAATGATAGTCTGAAGTCTGGTGCCGTTTGGACGATTTTCCATTGAGTTAACACAACACCGGGTTTTATGGCGAGGGATCTGTCGCCATGGCAACGGCATATGATGACATCCCCTAATTGACTTAGAGCTGTTTAGGGCCTGACCATTAATGATAGTCTGAAGTCTGGTGCAGTTTGGACCATTTTCCATTGAGTTAACACAACATCGTGTTTTTTGGCGAGCGATGCGTTGCCATGGAAACGGCATACGGTGAGATCTGAGATTTCACGTAGAGCTGTTGAGGCATGCACCGGTGATATAAAAGTGAAGATTGGGGGACGATGGGACCGTGTCCATTGGAGTTACAGCGACACCGTGTTTTATGGCGAGGGATGCGTTGCCATGGTAACGCCATATTAAGTAACATGGGATTTGACGTAGAGCTGTTCAGGGCCGCAGTGTTAACCATCACGTGAAGTTTGGTGGCGTTCTGAGCATGTCAGTTTGAGTTATGACATCATGGTGTTCCATGGCGAGGGATGGCCTAGCATCGAGCGAACGCGAACTTTGGCGCCAAATCACGGCTACGCCGTGCGAAAGAAAAAAAGTTCCGTGATAACTTTAGATGGCCCATTTGTGGAGACGCTACCCGACGAATTTGGAGTCGTACGGATAAAGTCCCTAGGAGGAGTTCGTTAAAGTGCGGAGGACGAAAAACGCGATAAATCGCGTTTTTCCGACGCCAAATTATGGCGAGGGATCCGTTGCCATGGTAACGCCACATTAAGTAACATCGGATTTGACGTAGAGCTGTTCAGGGCCGCAGTGTTAACCATCACGTGAAGTTTGGTGGCGTTCTGAGCATGTCAGTTTGAGTTATGACATCATCGTGTTCCATGTTGAGGGATGGCCTAGCATCGAGCGAACGCGAACTTTGGCGCCAAATCACGGCTACGCCGTGCGAAAGAAAAAAATTTCCGTGATAACTTTAGATCGCCCATTTGTGGAGAAGCTACCCGAGGAATTTGGAGTGGTACGGATAAAGTCCCTAGGAGGAGTTCGTTAAAGTGCGATGGACGAAAAACGCGATAAATCGCGTTTTTCCAACGCCAAATTCAAAATGGCCGACTTCCTGTACGTTATTTTATACCCCTCCAAGAGGCTTTTTTGCTCGTCTCCGCACCCTAGATATGCGTAGCGAGTTTCGTTCGTTTACGTGAAAGTTAAAGTGGGGGGAGTTCACGTTAAAAACGGAAGTGGGCGTGGCCTACGCAATTTTTGACGCAAAGTTCCGGAACCAATTACACATCGCAATTTTCACGACTTCTGACGCGCGTGCGAAATTTGGTGAGTTTTCACATATGTTGCGGGGGTCAAAAGTGCGCGCAATGTATTAAAATAATAATCAGAATAATAATAATCGCACCGATATCAATAATGTTCGGCCTAGGGTGGCCGAGGTCACATGGGCACATGGGCGCGAGCCAACCTAGTCACATGGGCGCGAGCGCCCATGTGACTAGGTTGGCGTGGGCCACCTACTGTCATGATTTAGGCCCCTTTTGATGGGCTTTTGCCCGTCTTTTTCCCTGTTTTGTGTGTGTTTCGCAGGTTTATCGGTCGCTGCGCGACCGATTTCAATAGGGTCTTCGCCGACCTAGGTCTCAGACCCTAATAATCGGACCGATATCAATCATGTTTATGGACGGCCTAGGATGGCCGAGTCACATGGGCGCTCGCTTGGTTGGCGTGGGCTACCTACTGTCATGATTTAGGCCACTTTTGCCCGTCTTTTGCCCTGTTTTGTGTGGGTTTTGCATGGTTATCGCTCGCGTTGCGAGCGACTAAATTGATCCTACCGATATCAATCATGCGAGTTGCAGTCACGTGGGCTTCTACGTCAATATATATATATACATAATAAAAACATGATTAGCGGGAGCCCGGGGGCCATATTAGCCGTCTAACTTGTACGGTGCACCGGGGAAAACAGGTTGAGTCCAAGGCCCCTGCCCCTATTTAGGGGCAATGGATGTCCACTCTCGGGAGACGACCGACAGTGGTGCGGTTAGCCAAAGTGACAGACCTAATGTTAGCCCTATTTACAGGCAATGGACGTCCACTCTCGGGAGGCGACCGACAGTGGTGCGGTTAGCCAAAGTGACAGACCTAATTTTACCCAGGGAAAAGTGGTGAAAATGAGAAAATGTATCCGAAAATATTGCCTCATAATGCGGGCATGTGGACAGTAGCCAGAGACTCACAGGCACACACACATGCAGAGATCCAGGGGGCGGAGCACATGGCTTTTTTTACCCAGAAATAAGTCTCTGAGAGGCGGGGAGACTCAGAGGACAGGCTGCGTCACCTCACTTTGTAACCCAGGAAAGGAGCAGGAATCCTGGCTGCGTGAGTGGTAAAAGCGCATTAAGCTGTTTTAATCCGACAGCCGCTGATGCGCACGGAAGTCTGGCCGTTTCGTTAACATTTGAATGGCCAAATGGGCGGAAATCCGTCCGTTTCGTTAAAACGCCGGCCTGGAGCCTGTGAAGGACCCCAGTGAGAGCTCCAGACTGTGTGCACTGTGTTAGGGAACCATATGAACGGTGTACATGAGTGTTAAAAGTGCATTCATCTGTTTTAATCCGACAGCTGCAGGTGCTGACGGAAAGCAGGCGGAACAAATTGATTATTTTACCCAGGAATAAGTGTTTGCAAGGCGGGGAAAGTGTTCCTGCATCCCCTCCATAACGGTAATAATGATTAGAAATGATTTCCAGGGCAGAAAGCGGTTTTTAAATGTGGAAAAAACTATTTTAAACTGTTTAAAAAGCACAAAGTGATTTGAGTGCAGTTCTCATGTGTCCCCACAGGAGGGCGCATCATCCCAGGGAGCACAGTGCATTAACAGTAAAAAATACAACAAAAACAGGGCAAATCAATGGATTTAAAGTGCAGGGAAGCTCCGCACCACACACAGGTACATTCCTAAATCCCCACCATGGTGACCACGGTGATTTAAACTAGTTTCTGTGGGGGAAAGAGTGCTAAAAATCGGATTAAAGCCTGCTAACAGTGTGGTAAAAGTGTGATTGTTTCAGAGACCCATAGTAATGCAGGGTCGGGCCGGGTCAGTGCTTGGATGGGAGACCGCCTGGGAATACCCGGTGCTGTAAGCTTTATTTAAATACAGGTGCATCCATGGTGATAAGATAAGATTTATACCCTAAAATAGCATGCTAAGCGTGGGTGTATTAGTTTCAAAGCATGCACACTCTGCTCATGTCAGACTTCCATGAAATAGACAGGGAAAAGCACCTCTCTGTGGCTGCTCACAGACCCCCGAAGCAGCTCCAGCTCGGCTTCCTAACACGGGCAAACAGGTTTTTTCACACCTCCAGGAGAGGGACCGGGGAAAGCACCTCTCTTTGGCACCTCACAGAGCCCCAAAGGACGGCCTAATGACCTCCAGCTCGGCTTCCTAACACGGGCAAACAGGTTTTTTCACACCTCCAGGAGAGGTACCGGGAAAACCACCTCTCTGTAGCACCTCACAGATCCCCAAAGGACGGACTGAGGACCTCCGGCAACAGTGGCACTTCCATAACCTCGTGCACCGTGAGTCCCCAGGCCCCCGGACTTAAGCACTCCCCCACGGACTAAACCCAGATGTTCACACCCTACAGAACTTCATGCCCCTGGTTACCCTAAAGGGGGTGGATTTTGCGGTGCTTTACCGTCCGTACATCGGCATCCATATTCGGCCTTCTTCACGACACCACCATCCTTTCTTTGGAGAATATTCTCATGCTCCTGGTAACCCTTTAAATAGTCTGATACTACCAGGGCTCATCACCGCACTTTACAAGCCAGAAATAATGTTTAAATGGTCGGGGAAAGTGTTTTTAAACACATGGAAGAGAGTTGTAGCCTTTCATTTTGCACGATATCATTTAACATGTAACCTGTGCATTTCCAGGAGAGGTTACATGTTAAATGATATCGTTCAAAATGACAGGCTACAACCCAGGAACAAGTGTTTGAAAGGCGGGGAAAAGTTGTTTAAAATAGTCGGAAAAGTGTTTTTAAACGTCTGGAAGAGAGTTGTAGCCTGTCATTTTGCAGGATATAATTGAACATGTAACCTCTCCCGGAAATGCACAGAATATGTCCATTTTCAGGAGAGGGTCAATGTTAAATGATATCCTGCAAAATGACAGGCTAAAACACCCAGGGATACGTGTTTGAAAGGCGGGGAAAAGTTGTTATCAATAGTCTGATACGTCCAGGGCGCATCACCGCATTTTACAAGCCAGGGAAGGTGTCTGAATCACGGGTAAACATTGTTTAAATAGTCTGATACCTGGCACTGTATTTGCCCCTGGGAACCTTCAAGGTTATACTAATGTTTTTTTATTTATTTAATTATCACACAATTTTTACAAAGACAGTATACAAAATATACATAATAAACATAATGACAACATGATTACAACATGATTAACAGGGGCCTGGGGGCCATATTAGCCGTCTAACTTGTACGGTGCACCGGGGAAAAAAGGTTGAGTCCACAGCCCCTTTCCCCTCATCAGGAGTACCAATCGGTCCTGAAGAAGAGGTATCGCTGCTCTCCGCCCCTGAGCCCTCTTCGGAGGTATCTGACGGTGGTAGACCTCCTTCTGATGATGATGCTGCTGCAGCTGCTGCCGCCGCCCTGAACATGGAGCGGATCTTCAATCCCTCCTTTATTCCAGGCGTATTCGCGTAGAACCGGTCTGCAGTGCTTACGTCGTGACGCATAAACCTAGCAAGAATCGACCTGCTTTCTGGATCTTGGTGATGCTTGATATTGTCAGCCAGGGCAGTGCGCAAGATGGTGAAGGTGACGGCTGTTTCTAGCCCAGCATTAGCCCAAGCCCTCTTCAAGTGAGCGTTCAGGTTCTTGGAAGCGTGCTTCCCCGTTGTGAAAAGGAATAATTCACTCTGAGGACCCGACAAGCCCTCTTTTATCCCCATCCACCGCATGACCCAGCTAAACTCCTTTACTGTAAGCACCAGCTGGGCTTCACCAAATGTCTTGGCAGTCTTGTGATCCTGCACGTGGATGATGTAGCCCTCAGCAGTGCCCCTTCTGTCCGCCTCAAAGACCTTCGTGTTGGTCATGTTTGCGTACACACCCGGACGGTGGCCATACAGGAGGCTCCAATGGAGGGTTGGATAGCCATATAGCAGGTACTGGGTGATTGAGGTCGGATTGCTAGCCATCAGGTCAAGGAGATCAGGGATGCGCTTCTCAGCGGCCGCCATGGCGGCGAGAAGCTCCGCCTGGCTCGGCAGACGATCCAGCTTGTTCCTCTTCACCTTAAACTGGTGGACAGTGACGGGCTTTTTCAAGTCGTTCATGTTGGCTTTCACCTCTCTGATGATGTGGGTCATATCAGACTGGGTGAGCCTGCACCCCCGGAGCTTTGATGCAGACAAGTACCTCAGGAAATGGTTCACAGTCTTCAGGAACAACAGCGATGTTGTGACTGTCCGGCCCGACTCTGAAATATACTCGCTCCAGCCACGGACCCTCTTTGTGTCTTTTAGAAACAGCCAATCTGACAGCCGGTCAACACCATGGGCCATGAATACTATGAAGTTCTTTATCCGGCTGACATTGGACATACAATTCTCTTTCCGTTTTACTGTCGGTGCGAGACCCTCACAATGACCTCTGTATGTCTGAATGTACGTCTCCATGCTTTTAGGCAACGTGATTTCACGCATGGTATTCCCCCGTCCCTTCCCAGTGGACCAGTGATTTCGGGGAGAGGGCCAGTCCTTAGCCAGATTAGCTTTCAGCTTATTGGAGACAGACGCACGGGTCTTCTGGCATACAGGGGTCTCACTACCGGAGGCTTCTACGGACCGAGTGACAGTCTTCACCGGGGTCTTGCTTCCGGAGGCTTCTGGGGACCGCATCACAGACTTGAGAGGGTTCTCACTCGCAGAGGCTTCTATGGACCGCATGACAGTCTTCACCTGGGTCTCACTACCGGAGGCTTCTGGGGACCGCATCACAGACTTGAGAGGGGTCTCACTACCGGAGGCTTCTACGGACCGCATGACAGTCTTCACCGGGGTCTTGCTTCCGGAGATTTCTGGGGACCGCAGCACAGACTTGAGAGGGGTCTCACTACCGGAGGCTTCTACAGACCGCATGACAGACTTGAGAGGGGTCTCACTACCGGAGGCTTCTACGGACCACAGGACAGTCTTCACCGGGGTCTCACTACCGGAGGCTTCTGGGGACCGCATCACAGACTTGAGAGGGATCTCACTACCGGAGGCTTCTACGGACCGCATCACAGACTTGAGAGGGGTCTCACTACCGGAGGCTTCTACGGACCGCAGGACAGTCTTCACCGGG
The DNA here is from genome assembly GCF_949606895.1 of Notothenia rossii. Lineage (NCBI taxonomy): Eukaryota > Metazoa > Chordata > Actinopteri > Perciformes > Nototheniidae > Notothenia > Notothenia rossii. The sequence continues at coordinate 95,814,534 of NC_136901.1, forward strand.
GTCTCACTACCGGAGGCTTCTGGGGACCGCATCACAGACTTGAGAGGGGTCTCACTACCGGAGGCTTCTACGGACCGCATGACAGTCTTCACCGGGGTCTCACTACCGGAGGCTTCTGGGGACCGCATGAAAGTCTTCACCGGGGTCTCACTACCGGAGGCTTCTGGGGACCGCATCAAAGTCTTCACCAGGATCTTGAGAGGGGTATTGCTGCCGGAGGCTACTGTGTTCATGCCGGGGGTACTTGAGATTGCTAGGCGCTTAAATCGTATACATTCTTCGTCTTCCTCAAGCAGAACAGCAGTGGCATTCTGCTTCCTGGGTTTTAGCCCCTCTTTCAGCCTGGAGCGCAGGGTCTTCACCTCATCAATGAGGGCATCCTTCTGAGCCCTCAATGCCACATTTTCCAGCCTCACCTGCATGCAGTCCTCTTCGTCACACTCAGTATGTGGGGAGAAGGGTGGAGGGTGCACCGGGTATTCCTCTTCATTGTCTATATCCAATAATGTAGCCATTCCAATGATGGGATTAATCTCTCGGAGGTCATGGAGCAACTGCATGGCCACACTATGCTTCAGCCTTGCCATGACCTGATGTGCCTCATCTCGGGAGAACTCAGGGTGCTCATGAGTTACATGACGGTGTAGTCTCTTCCCAGCATACGAACACCCTGTGATGGGACAGGGTTTGGTCCGAACATTTATTCTGCCACTGGCCATTTTAAGAATGATGCCTCTTTCCTCCAGGTTCAGCACTGCATGTTTGTGCTTAAGGTGCTTATTCAAAGCCAGATAGCGGAGGCTGCACACCGGGCATTCGGACAACATCCTTCCTAAAACACACACAATGAATTCTATTTAAATGGTTTTCTGTTTCTCCGTTTATATGCGTTAGCTAACTGGTGATTGCAACCATGGGTCCGATGCTTCAATACAGGGAACACGGACCAAGGGGAGGACTTGGGTTACCACCTGGTTAAAATGGTCCCACCTCCGCACCAACGCGGGGCTGGTGATGGGTCCGATACATTGATTGTTTTTTGTTTCATGGTTCTGCCACAAGCTCACAAGACAGTTTTGGGTACGAAAACGTCGGGGTAACAGTACCTCCGGGCGCTCCATCCCGCTCCGGCCTTCGCCGCAGCGGGGGGAGGAGGCATTGAACCCCTCGCACCTGCCCCCGGAGGAGGCAGGGGAGTCAGGTACCCAGAGGCGCACGGTGGACGGCCAGGGCGAGGCCGCCACACCGCACTGGAGTCAGGGTTCCGAGTTTTTCGAGCCAGGTCCCGGTGCAACGCAGTACGGAGCACCCGGCAGGAGCCTCCAGCAGACCCCCCCGCGCGGTTCCCTCGTCCCTCGGAACAGGCGGAGAGGTGGGTGTTTTTCATCTGCTGGCGGACTGCCGGGGAGAACGTGCTGCTCGGGAGCCAGGCTCAGTGTTAGTGGAAGTGAGAGCCCGTGCACCTGCCTTTTACAGCAGGCACGCGCTGGTATCGGGGTGGGGAGAGAAGGTAGAAGCAGAGGCTGCAGAAACAGCCAGAGCCTTCCCCTCTAACACACCCCTCATTCGGTTCATAAGCACTGGGCAGAGTCCCCTGTCAACTCTCCTTATATTCCTCCGGAGACCAGTTGGGACATGGCAGCATCCCACTTCTCCTGGTACACCATATCGTTAAATGAGCTCAGTAATGTACTGCACAACATCACATGGGTAAATGAGCTACGTAATGCCCTGCAAAATCACATTTGGTTTATTTCCAAAAAGCCTGGAAAAAACACATATCCGTCATGTCCTGTAAAATATCATTCTTTGTTTATTTCCATCCTTCAGGCAAATACACATATCTTTGTCCGCTCCAGGAGCACAGTCGAACCCGCAGTTTGGAGGAACCGACCGCCAAGCACCGGAACCTGGACCCGGGGAGGAGGCCCTCCGATGGCGGGTCAGATTTGCTGATACCGCAGCTGGCTGGACACTAGCCGTAGAGGAAACCCCGGGCGGGACCAGGCATTTCCCTCTTTGCAGACAAGCATATATGTGGTTGTTACGCAGGATCAAACAGGTAGCCTGTGATGAAGTAGGGTCCTGTGCCCGGGGCAAGGCCAATTGCTGAATGCTGCAGCCGACTAAGGCCGCTATGCAACAGTGGAGGATTAGAGAAACAGGTGTTTGTCTTGCATTCCGCGGCAAAGTGGTGAGGTGGAACTTCCACCCCGCTGCGGAACACGTTGTGGGACCCCTGAGTCAGACGGTTCGTCTTGGAAACACTTCATATCGGTCGGCCCGGGAGGTAAGAGACACGCAGGGTAACGGACACGCAGGGTTACCCCCACGCAGCCCACGTAGCACACGGAGGAGGCAGGGGAGTCAGGTACCCGGAGGCCCACGGCCGCCACACCGCACTGGAGTCAGGGTTTCGAGTTTTTCGAGCCTGTTCCCGGTGAAACGCAGGACTCCAGCAGGAGCCTCCAGCAGACCCCCCCCGATGGTTCCCTCGTCCCTCCCGGCCATCAGAGTCGAACCTGCAGTTCGGAGGAACTGACCGCCAGAGCACCGGCACGAGGCCGGGCCGACCGAAGCCCTCCGATGGCGGGTCGCGTTTGCCATTCGATCAATGAGAAATCAGAAGAGGAAGGGGAAAAAAAGACTAACTTGTCTTTTTGGAGTTCCATAAAAAAAATGGGTGAAAATGAAAAAATGTATCCGAAAATAGTGCCTCATAAGGCGGGTAGAGTCCCCTGACAACTCCCCTTGCATTCCTCCACGCTCTGAAAAAGTCTGAGTTGTTTTTTTGGAGAACCATAAAAAAGGGCTAAAAGTGTTCAAATGTATCCGAAAATAGTGCCCCATAAGGCGGGTAGAGTCCCCTGACAACTCCCCTCGCATTCCTCCACACTCTGAAAAAGTCTGAGTTGTTTTTTTGGAGAACCATAAAAAAGGGCTAAAAGTGTTAAAATGTATCCGAAAATAGTGCCTCATGAGGCGGGTAGAGTCCCCTGACAACTCCCCTCGCATTCCTCCACACTCTGAAAAAGTCAGTTATTTTTTGGAGAACCATCAAAAAGGGCTAAAAGTGTTAAAATGTATCCGAAAATAGTGCCTCATGAGGCGGGTAGAGTCCCCTGTCAACTCCCCTCACCTTCCTCCACACTCTGAAAAAGTCAGAGTTATTTTTTGGAGAACCATCAAAAAGGGCTAAAAGTGTTGAAATGTATCCGAGAATAGTGCCTCATGAGGCGGATTGAGTCCCCTGTCAACTCCCCTTGCCTTCCTCCGGAGCTCAGTTCAAAAACTTAAAGTTTGGGAAGAACCATGCTGGGGGGTCTCCGGGCAACAAAATGTATAAGAGCCAAAGTGCACATACAGTGGATGAATTCCTCCATGAAGTTACACAGCCGTTTTTTTTCTGAGTCCTCTCAAAAACCGGGTTTCCGATTTCGTGCAGAAGGTAGCTTGAAAAACATGAACAGTTTTTTCGGACGGAGAAGGGGAAGTTTGGATTCCCCTCTCCGTTGTAAATTGCAACGGGGGAGGGGAAAAGTGTTCGGGGCTTCAGCCCGAAGCGCCGAAGGGTTGAGCATCTCGAGCCCCTTCTCCGTTGGAATTTTTCAAAACTTCATTTTTGATTATTTTAACATATAATTGACAGTTTTCTTTCATTTTTTTTTCTTTCCACGGGTGGGGGCCTATGGCAGGCCGCCTATGAGCTCCCAAATTCGGCCCGGAACCTCCGGGATTTGTGGGATAAGCTCTATAAACTGACAAAGTCATCCAAATATGTCACTTTTATAGCCCAAAGATATATAATAGCCCCGATAAAATGATTAAAAATCATTTTCGTGGGAAAAAGTGTTAAAATGCCTGATTAAAGCATATGCAGGACCCCAGTGAGCTCCAGACTATGTGCATTGTGTTAAGGGACCATGTGAGTGATAGTACCCATCATTTAAACGCAAAGGCCACGATTAAAAGTCACTTTTAGGGGGAAAACGCCGGCTCTATCCGTTTCGTTAACAAACTGATAGGTGAAAACGGCGGAGCCACTGCTCCAGGCTGTGTGCATTGTGTCAGGGGGCCTTGTGAATGATAAAATCCATCATTTGAATGCAAAGGCCATGATTAAAAGTCACTTTTAGGGGGAAAACGCCGGCTCTGTTCATTTCGTTAACAAACTGGTAGGCAAATGGATAAGCGGGGGGAAACGGTCAGCAGCAGCGTCCTCCAGGGCCTCAGGTCTGATTTTACATTTCTGTAACGCAGTCTTCAGCTGGTCTTTATAGCGCTTCTTCTGCCCTCCAGCAGAGCGTCGACCATGGTGTAGCTGGCCATATAGCACTCTGCGAGGCAGGCGGTTTGAGGGCATCCTTACTACATGGCCCAGCCATCGTAGCTGGTGCTGAGTAATTGTGGCCTCAATACTCCTGCAGTTGGTCTTCAAGAGTACTTCAGAGTGAGGCACACGATCACGCCAGGTAATTCCCAGGATGCGCTGAAGGCAGCGTATGTGGAACTGCTCTTGGGCCCTGATGTGGCGGCTGTAAGTTACCCAGGCTTCGCAGCTGTAAAGGAGGGTAGTGATTAGGGCTGTGCAATTAATCGTATTTTAATCGCGATTACCATTATGGCTTGCGACGATTATGAAAACAGCATAATTGACAAAATACGATTATTTTGCTGTGTGCGCTTTCGCCCCTCCCTAAAAGCCCACTCAGCCACGTGGGAGTGACATGTGTTGTGAGTGTTCAGCGCGAGCGAAGATGTCAGAACAAGAGCAGCAACTCCAGATTCCCAGTCGATCGCGAGATGTGTCTAAAAATAGAACAACAATATTCTGTTTTATCTTTAATGTCCTGTAACATAATCTTCCTGTGCCAGAATAATGCACCTGAACGCATCAAAGCTTTGTGATTGGCCGGGTTCACCCCATGTGTCGGGGCGTGGCTGGTGGGCAGTGGGCACTAGTTCGCTGACGTTGTCTGTGTCAACAGGAGTGACAGCCCGCACACACACAAGACCGCAATTATGGCAGAAGCAAAAAAGTCCAAAATATATAATGTTCACTCCGAGTGGGAGGATGATTATTTTTCTATCTATTCCAATTCAAAGTCCATCTGTCTCATCTGCAGTGCGAGCGTGGCTTCATCGAAGAAGGGTCATTTAGGAGCAGCATTTCAAAACAGTGCACAAACGCTACGAGACGGAATTCCCTCCTGATTCTGCCCTACGCTCCCAAAAGGGGAGGGGCCTGAGAGGACAGCTAAATGCACAGCAGTCCATTTTCACCAGGCCCAACAACAAGAGCAAGGCTGCTGCCATAGCATCTCATCGTGTCAGTCACGTTCTGGAGAAACACATGAAGTCTTTCAAAGACGGAGAAGTTGTGAAAGAAGTATTCCTGGAGGCTGCCGGCGAGCTTTTGGGGGACAGTAAAAATAACAGATGCATTTCAACAGGTTTTTGATATAATAAAAACTCAAGTTAGATACCGTTATGAATCAGCTGTACGTTTTAGTTTGTTTGAACTCATTCATTATAATTATTGTACAACATGGTATAAGAATGCAAACATTAAGATCTGTTCTGTTTAAATTGATTATAGTCTATTATCATTCAGGTTTAGAAACTAGTGCTGCTTGCATCCTATTTTAAAGGCATTTATTTTTATACTTTAATAAAATGCAACAAAAAAAGGGTTTGATTCTTTTAACTTTGTAGGCTGTGACCGTGCACTGCAACATATTTGATTTAATTTATTTTGGTCGAATTTATTTGTATTTATCATATTAATATATGTTTAGTATGGTTTTGGAAGTGCACTCCAACATATTTGTTGATCTTGTTTATTGGTAAAATATTATTTGTTTTAAAGTTCAATAAATGGTCAATGAATAATCTTCAAAATAATCGTGATATCAATTATTGACCCAAATAATCGTGATTATGATTTTTGCCATAATCGCACAGCCCTAGTAGTGATGCAGATGGCTTGGTAGATGGAGGTTCTTGTTTTGAAAGACCCTACGCCGGAGTCTCCCAAAAGCAGCTGATGCCTGCTTCATCCTGTTTTGGACCTCATTGTCGATGGTGTCGTCCTCAGAGAGAATGCTCCCCAGGTATCTGAAGGATGGTACAACAGACAGTTGTTCAGCAGCAGCAGTGAAGGTAGGTGGTGTAGATGGGATGTTGGCACTCCACTGGCAAACTACTTCCGTCTTGATGGTGTTGACGGTCAGTCCCATCCTGCTGTACGCTCTCACCGCAGCAGTAAGAACAGACTGGAGGTCTTGTGGACTGTGAGATACAAGAGCACAGTCGTCTGCATACTGTAGCTCAATGACTCTCTCCCTTTGCACTTTGGTGGTTGCCTGGAGCCTCCTTATGTTGAAGAGGTTGCCATCTAGACGAACGTCCACTGCCACACCGCTACTGTCCTCAATCTCCTTGTGGAGGAGCTGGGTGACACATAGCAGGAAGATGTTAAAAGGTACTGGTGCTAAAACACACCCCTGCCTTACCCCTGTATGTACAGGGAAGGGGGAAGACTCTTGTCCTCCTATAGTCACCCGAGCAGTCATTCCATCATGAAATTGGAGGAGGATGTTGAGAAACTTTTTGGGGCAGCCAAACCTGATAAGGACTTCCCATAAAAGATCTCTCTGGAAAGTGTCGAAGGCTTGGAGAGATCCACAAAGGCCATGAACAGGTCCTGATGTGGTTCTCTACACTTTTCCTGCAGCTGTCGAGCTGTGAAAATCATGTCCTCCGTGCTCCTGCTCTACACACACACACACACACACACACACACACACACACACACACACACACACACACACACACACACACACACACACACACACACACACACACACACACAAACACACACACACACACACACACACACACACACACACACACACACACACACACACACACACACACACACACACACACACACACACACACACACACCAACCCAGTCTCAGGGCATTTCGTGTTGCACAGCACGATTTTAAAAGCAATGTATTTCTACTGGTAGTGTGTTTCGTACCTGCAGCACGTCTTTTTCTCCGGTCGGGTCTTGGAAGACCGGAAGCTGTGTGGTTGATAAAAACATGTTCTTACTCAATATCAAGCCACAATTATTGCTTTTATTTTAAATCGTATAATTTCGGACTTTTGTTTCCGTTGTGAGGAAAATAAATGGGGCTCAGAGCCTCAGAACACTGAAACCTGTATTTTTAAAATCTTTTTTTCTTCTAATTCGTTATTCTTTTCAAAATAACACACTGTTATTTACTCACCAATAACACACAATTATCCTTGCTTTTATTTATTGGTTTAATTCCATAATCTCTGGCTTTTTTGGCATCCGTCAGGAACTGAATTTCAAAATAAAAATAACCGGAAACAGACGTAGGCCTCTAGGAGTTTAGGATGGCCGAAGACACTACACTACCCATAATCCCATCCTGGTCTGCTAAAATCCCAATATCCGGAAAAGGGTCCCCTTCGTCAGGGGTTTCCTTCCTGTTGGAATACTCCCGCAGCATCTCGTCATCAGATAGCCTTTGAATCCACTCGTTCAGGATGGTTCTGGTGTGGCGGGCCGACTTCAGGCCGAGCAGAGAGGCCACGGCCTCGGTGTTGTTGAGTCCAGGACCTGCAGCATCCACGATGTTCCCTCAGCTTCACGACCCCAACGGACTGAAGCCTCTCAGTGAGTGCAGGTCTGCTGCCGTCCTGGACGTCCAGCCGGGCCCCCCACACCAGAGGCTCTTCCAGGAGCCAGAACAGAGATGCTGCGGGACCCACTCTGGCCCATTTAAAAAGTGTCCATACTTTAAAAAGTCAAAACACACACACGAATAAAATCACAGTTTGTTCAAAACAATGAAGCATCCAAACCCAGGCCTGCTACCCCCCTTAAAATGGTGCTGGCTACCGGCCTCCAGACGACAGCATCGCTTCCTGTCAGGTATCTTTGTAAAAACTGTAGTTTAGCAGCTGCTCGACTCTCCAGGTGCACCAACCCTTGCCCCCCCCCCCCTCTTCCTTTGGCAGGTACAGCGTGCACTGAGGAGCCCAGTGCAACTTATCCCAAAAGACATTTAAAATACTGCCTTGCATCTTTTTTTAAAGACCAGCAGGGGGGTCCACACACTTGAGCTTATGCCAGAGGCTGGATGCTATCAGACCAGCAGGGGGGTCCACACACTTGAGCTGATGCCAGAGGCTGGATGCTATCAGGTTGTTGATGACCAGCACCCTGCCTCTGTAGGACATGTGGGGAAGCAGCCAGCGCCACTTGTTTACTTTCCCCTCCACCTTTTCTAAAACTTCTTCCCACTTTTTTCCCAGTGTGACCTCATCTCCAAGATGGACTCCCAGATACTTTAGGCCACCCCTCTTCCATGTCAACCCACCTGGGAGTTGAGGGAGGCCACCAGTCCACTCCCCACTGCTAGTGCCTCACTCTTAGCCCAGTTGACCTTTGCAGAGGAGATCTTTTGGAAAGTATCCACTACCTGCCCTAGCTTCAAAACATCCTGTTGATTCTTTATAAAAACAATGATGTCGTCTGCATGTCGTCTGCATGTCGTCTGCATGTCGTCTGCATGTCGTCTGCATGTCGTCTGCATGTCGTCTGCATAGGCCGATCAAATAAAACCTGTTTTAAAACCTGGTCAAAACAGACCCTCATTAAAAGAGCGGATATTATGTAGCATGGGTTCTATTCAGTGTGTACAGCACCTGGGTTCTATTCCAGTGTGTACAGCACCTGGGTTCTATTCAGTGTGTACAGCACCTGGGTTCTATTCAGTGTGTACAGCACCTGGGTTCTATTCAGTGTGTACAGCACCTGGGTTCTATTCCAGTGTGTACAGCACCTGGGTTCTATTCAGTGTGTACAGCACCTGGGTTCTATTCAGTGTGTACAGCACCTGGGTTCTGTTCCAGTGTGTACAGCACCTGGGTTATATTCAGTATGTACAGCACCTGGGTTCTGTTCCAGTGTGTACATCACCTGGGTTCTATTCAGTGTGTACAGCACCTGGGTTCTGTTCCAGTGTGTACAGCACCTGGGTTATATTCAGTGTGTACAGCACCTGGGTTCTATTCAGTGTGTACAGCACCTGGGTTCTGTTCCAGTGTGTACAGCACCTGGGTTATATTCAGTATGTACAGCACCTGGGTTCTATTCAGTGTGTACAGCACCTGGGTTCTATTCAGTGTGTACAGCACCTGGGTTCTATTCAGTGTGTACAGCACCTGGGTTCTATTCAGTGTGTACAGCACCTGGGTTATATTCAGTATGTACAGCACCTGGGTTCTGTTCCAGTGTGTACATCACCTGGGTTCTATTCAGTGTGTACAGCACCTGGGTTCTATTCCAGTGTGTACAGCACATGGGTTCTATTCAGTGTGTACAGCACATGGGTTCTATTCAGTGTGTACAGCACCTGGGTTCTATTCAGTGTGTACAGCACCTGGGTTCTGTTCAGTGTGTACAGCATACCTGACATCGAGCAGCCTTGTCTTATCCCCCTGCTCACATTAAAGGGTCTGGACAGACCGCCATTTATCTTAAGCACACTCTCAATGTTCACATCACCTTTATCTTGGCGATGAAGCCCGGGATGAGGCCGAACCTCTCCAGCACCTTCCACAGTTAACGGTGCTCAACCCGGTCGAAAGCCTTTTCCTGGTCCAATGAAACCAGACCAGTGTCGAAACCCAATGAACCAGAGACTTCCAGAATATCTGGAATTAGTGACACGTTGTCAACAATCGACCTGCCGGGCACACAGTAGGTCTGGGACCGGTCTACCACCTGGTCCATCACCTTCCTCAGCCTGGAGGACAGGGCCCTGGACAGCAGCTTGTAGTGGGTGCACAGCAGAGAGACGGGCCTCCATTTCTTTATTTCCTGTAAGTGGACTTTCTTTGGAAGGAGGGTTAAAGCAGCTGTTCTGCAGCTCAGAGGGAGAGTCATTCAAACTTTCATTACAAAGGTCCATTAGATCCTCTTTTAAAAAGTCCCAAAATGTCTTGTAGAACTCTGGGGGGAGGCCATCTATTCCAGGGGCCTTCCCCCCCTGCATGCTCTTGAGTGCTGCACACAGTTCCTCCTCAGTCAAGGGCCTGTCCAGCTCTTTGTTCGTCTCCTCAGAGGCCGTTGGTAGGCCCCTGCAGAACAGATTAAACACTTTCAAAGTCTGTAGAGCTCTCAGAGAAGAGAAGCATCTGAGCTCTCAGTCTGTAGAGCTCTCAGTGAAGAGAAGCATCTGAGCTCTCAGTCTGTAGAGCTCTCAGTCTGTAGAGCTCTCAGTGAAGAGAAGCATCTGAGCTCTCAGTCTGTAGAGCTCTCAGTGAAGAGAAGCATCTGAGCTCTCAGTCTGTAGAGCTCTCAGTCTGTAGAGCTCTCAGTCTGTAGAGCTCTCAGAGAAGCATCTGAGCTCTCAGTCTGTAGAGCTCTCAGTCTGTAGAGCTCTCAGTCTGTAGAGCTCTCAGAGAAGCATCTGAGCTCTCAGTCTGTAGAGCTCTCAGTCTGTAGAGCTCTCAGTCTGTAGAGCTCTGAGTCTGTAGAGCTCTCAGAGAAGCATCTGAGCTCTCAGTCTGTAGAGCTCTCAGTCTGTAGAGCTCTCAGTCTGTAGAGCTCTCAGTCTGTAGATCTCTCAGTCTGTAGAGCTCTCAGTCTGTAGAGCTCTTAGAGAAGAGAAGCATCTGAGCTCTCAGTCTGTAGAGCTCTCAGTCTGTAGAGCTCTCAGTCTGTAGATCTCTCAGTCTGTAGATCTCTCAGTCTGTAGAGCTCTCAGTCTGTAGAGCTCTCAGTGAAGGGAAGCATCTGAGCTCTCAGTCTGTAGAGCTCTCAGTCTGTAGAGCTCTCAGTCTGTAGATCTCTCAGTCTGTAGAGCTCTCAGTCTGTAGAGCTCTCAGTCTGTAGAGCTCTCAGAGAAGCATATGAGCTCTCAGTCTATAGAGCTCTCAGTCTGTAGCTCTCAGTCTGTAGAGCTCTCAGTCTGTAGAGCTCTGAGAGAAGCATCTGAGCTCTCAGTCTGTAGAGCTCTCAGTCTGTAGAGCTCTCAGTCTGTAGAGCTCTGAGTCTGTAGAGCTCTCAGTCTGTAGAGCTCTCAGTCTGTAGAGCTCTCAGAGAAGCTCAGTCTCAGTGGACTTAGTTTGTACAGAATATCAGTATGACAATACGACATCCTCTGTCCTTAGACCCTCTGTCCTTAGACCCTCTGTCCTTAGACCCTCACATCGTACAAAAAAGAACTTTCAGAGAAACCCCACAGTTTAAAGGGGAACATGGAGAAACCTCAGGGAGAGCAACAGAGGAGGGATCCCTCTCCCAGGACAGACAGACGTGCAATAGATGCCGTGTGTAAATTGAAAAGATAATACATTTGCAACATAGGTAGTCCAAATGTTTGGAAATGCATGTGTGTATAATAGGAAGATGAATCCACGAGGATATCCATCCAGGACTTATGATCCAGGACCACAGCCACGACTCAAGATCCAGGACTCGCAATCCATGACACAGGACCGCAGGATCATCCATGACTCCGGATCCCGGCGTATATAGACACCCAAAAGAAAGAACTGTGGGGAAGCTGGGTGAATGGGAACATGAGAGTACACAGGTATAGACAGAGAGAAGGAAGAAGTAAGATGTCCCCCGACAAACTAAGCCTATATCAGCAAAACTGAATCTTTGGTGTAAGAAATTATTACCAGAGTTCATTCATGATTTAAAATGTTCTTCTTTAGCTTTTGGTGGAGAGGAGAGGTCATTGGTTCTTATCTTTATAAGAGAAGTGTTTGAATACTTTAGAAAGTCTTATCTGTGAAGGAAAGCAGATTGAAGTGAGGGCCGTTCTTAATAATTATTACATTCATTATTCATTCACCATCCTTGCTTTAATAACTCTCTCATACTGCCTGTCAATCAATGTGTGATAATAGATCACTTATTGATCCACCAAATGAGAGACTGACCAGATTCCTCTCTCCATCCATTCCTTGTGAAACAATGATGTTCTCTTCATTAGAATATATCTATTGATCCCCATTGAAGTAGTGTGTGGTGTAAAGTTAGGTTTCTATATGAGGTTCCAGTATAGGAGAACTTGCTGATGAAAAGCAGATCACTTGAATGGCAATTTGGACATTTCAAAGTCGCATCTTAACAAAACATCTATATATATAAATATATATCTATATCTATATATAAAGCTATCTATCTATCTATCTATCTATCTATCTATCTATCTGTCAGGGCTCTTATTTTGAAGTGCTTCCTGTTTGCTGTTTACTTTCACTTTGTCCTCGCGGTGTCGCAGCTTCTTCTTCTCTCGAAAGGTTTGTAAGTCTTTGTGACTTTAGAGACACCTCTTCTGACCAATCATTGCTCAGAGAACCCTTTTAGAGACTCGGAGACAGACTTTAACTTATTATTAATTTGTATTATTCCTCAGAGAATAACTCACATTCCTTACTAACTCCTTACTGCTGTCACTGTTTGTGTGTCCGTTTCCGTGTGTGTGTGTGTGTGTGTGTGTGTGTGTGTGTGTGTGTGTGTGTGTTCGTGGTTGTGTGTGCGTTCGTGGTTGAGCGTGTGTTTGTCTGCGTGCGTGTGTGTCTGCGTGCGTGCGTGTGTGTGGTTGAGTGTGTGTGTGTGTGTGTGTGTGTGTGTGTCTGCGTGCGTGCGTGTGTGCGTGTGTGTGTGTGTGTGTTCTCCGCCATCTTAACTGAAGTTGATCGAGCACAGGAAAGTTATCTCTGCTGTGATTGGGTTAGGGTTATCATGTGTAGCGCTTGTCATGTGAGTCGTGAGTCACATGACAAGCACATATTATTTAAAGAAAGGAAATATAAAGAATAATCATTTATAATGATATATACATGTGGAAATATAACGATAGTAATTAAAGAAAACCATAATGTGAAAATAAATAGAGGAATAAATAAAGAGAAAGTTCCTCTTTGTCGCCACCAGAGGGCGACAGATCCCCTCAGCCTCATTCACAGAAACACTGTTTACTAAGGAACAATTCAAATTGATAGTAAACAGAGATAAGAGTAAAGGAGCATGAAATAAAATACATATCATTAAAATAAATAATATTAAAATACTTTTGTAAACAGGAATTGTGGAAACAAATCATTAAATAAAAACTAGATTAACACAAATATGTTTATGTAAATCTAATATAAATAAATATTGAAGCGTAATACAATTATACAAGCGGTAATATAAAGCAAGTGAATGTTTAAATAAGACATACATTTAAAAATGAATAAATGTGGAGATTTTATTTTCAGAGTCCAATTGAAGTGAAGCGTGATCCCAAAGAAAGGCAAAGAGGAAGCAACAGGAAGTGGTTTCCTCCTAAAGATTACACTGTGAGGGTCCTAACAACATGGACCTGGAACCTAAACCTGGACCTGGGCCTGGAACCTGGAACCTGAACCTGGACCTGGACCTGGAACCTGGACCTGGACCTGGACCTGGACCTGGACCTGGACCTGGACCTGGACCTGGACCTGGACCTGGACCTGGACCTGTGTCCTCTAAGAGTGACCGCTCAATGGAGCCTCAATCTGCTGATGGGGGGTAAGACTCAAACTGACTAAAAGCCGTTTGATATAAAGTCAGTTGTTGTCTGTGTTAAAGCTTCTGTGTAACCTTCAGGAAGTCCAAAGGTCAAAGGTTTGATTTGTCATATACACAGATACAGTGAAGTAGTGCAATAGAAACAGGGTCACAGGTTCCTCCAACAATACAACAGAAATATATATATATACATATATATATATATATGTATATATATGTATATATATATATATATATATATATATATACATATATATAAAAGATATAAAACTATTACCGGAAGTTGGCTAGAGGGCACGCTGGCGTGTTTTTCGCTGCTCTTCTTGCCAACGCTTATTTATCGAGTCTATCAATCCCTGACATCAAATCTTTTTCACATACACAGCGAAAAGATTGTTCTGCTCTGGTTTTGTGTTTCTGCCGTCTCCGTTGCTCAGCTGATTATGTTTGGCTGATGTTTAGCTCCTAGCCTCTGCCGTCCTGCCGTTAGCAAAACGAGCTCACCGTCGTGCTCCGCTATCCGTGGAATCCCCGCTCTGGAATACCCCGACTGGGCTCCTCTCTGCCCCGCTCCCAGGACTATCCACGAACCCTCCCTCAGTCCTGCCATCTCAACTGGGGTGTTTTCCATCGCTGCTGCTGAGGCTCGAGATCCGGTTTCTACCAGGCTAATGGTGCTAGCTGCTAGCTGGCTCGCTGTTCTTCCCACATGCCCTACCCCGGAACCTGGGGTCTTCAGACTCTGGCCTCCCGCACCAACCTGTGAACCTTCGGGGATAGAGCCTTCAGTATGGCAGCCCCGACTCTCTGGAACGCTCTCCCTGCGGAGATCCACAACATCCCCACACTTGACGCCTTCAGGGCCCTCAAGTCCCATCTGTCTGCCAAGGACATTGGCCCCAAATCTATTTGTTGTTTTGTCTGTCTGACTGTTCGTCTGACTGCCTTTTGTTTTGTTATGTTTGTTTATAATTCTGTTCTTCCTTGTAAAGCGACCTTGGGTATTATGAAAGGCGCTATAGAAATCCAAGTTATTATTATTATTAAACAATAAAGATTGTGCAAGCTCAGGTTTTTAATAGTCTCCTGGCCTGTGGGACTGTCCCTGAGTCTGGTGGTGTTAGACAGCAGAGGTTGGAGCTGTGGCCACGCAGTCGCGAGTGAACAGGGAGTAGAGGAGAGGGCTGAGCACGCAGCCTTGAGGGGCTCCGGTGTTGAGGATCAGAGTGGAGGATGTGATGTTTCCCACCCGCACTGCCTGGGGTCTGCCCGTCAGGAAGTTCAGGATCAGACCGGAGTCTGCATGAACTCTCTGGCGTTATCCTTTAAAGACACATTCTTTACGTTAGCTTCACACTGCTGGTGCTGGAGTGCAGCTGAAGAGAGGCGATGCGCTTCGTAGATAAACTTCACGTCTTTTGGATTTTCTCTGAAAAGCTGTCCTTCACATAGAGAGCAGTCCACCGGCTGATATAGGGAACTCAGAAAGTCAGGAAGGTTTAAATGTTTAATCTTCTTTTCAATCTGTTCACACATCGGCAACACAAAGCGATCACTAGCATTACGTTGTTATATAAAGTGACTCGAAGAGATTCAACATATTTTCCATCAGTTCATTTCATTTCAAACCTTTATTTATCCAGGTGAATCCCATTGAGATCATTGATCTCTTTTTTAAGGGAGACCTGCTCAAGTAGTTCCACATGAAACATAAAAACATAAACAGAACAACAAAAGGACATCTTACAGCATCATTACAGGGATTACAATTTACAATAACTATCCACATGAACAGGTACCAACAGCTTCCGGTTGAGTAGCATCCAACCGAGCTTTAAAAACATTTAGTGGCACCAGATTGCTCAGTTTCCAATTCAATTACAGACTGTTCCAAGACAGAGGAGCTGCGCATCTAAAAGCTTTCTTCCCTAAGACAGTCCTAGCAGTTTGCACATTTAATAAAACTACAGCATGAGATCAGTTTCTCTCCAGCTGGCAAAAGCATCTGTTTCTGTTTCAGGGTCCAGCAGCAGAGAGCAGACTCTCCCTGCTGTCTGTCCTTCAAGAGCGACTGGTCAAAGGACTTCGTCATAGACTTTAAAGGACGACCTCCAACTGCTGATCAGAGGTAAGCTGTAACTCATAGTAAGAGTCCGGTTATGATTGAATAAAGCTAGTCCGTATGAAGTCTTGTCCAACTTATTTTCCAGAAGTTTTTCTC
The DNA here is from genome assembly GCF_949606895.1 of Notothenia rossii. Lineage (NCBI taxonomy): Eukaryota > Metazoa > Chordata > Actinopteri > Perciformes > Nototheniidae > Notothenia > Notothenia rossii. Next base: position 95,830,376 of record NC_136901.1, read on the forward strand.
CAGCATGTTTTACGGCCACATAATCAGGAGAGAGGAAGTCGTTTTTTCTCAGCGAGAACTTAAATACCGTGAGTCTCCAGATATGTGGGATGAGACAAAGTCAGGTGGAACAGCAGGTGGAGTCAGGTGGAGTCAGGTGGAGTCAGTCAGGTGGAGTCAGGTGGAGTCAGGTGGAACAGCAGGTGGAGTCAGTCAGGTGGAGTCAGTCAGGTGGAGTCAGTCAGGTGGAGTCAGGTGGAGTCAGTCAGGTGGAGTCAGGTGGAACAGCAGGTGGAGCAGCAGGTGGAACAGCAGGTGGAGTCAGGTGGAGTCAGGTGGAGTCAGGTGGAACAGCAGGTGGAGTCAGGTGGAGTCAGTCAGGTGGAGTCAGGTGGATTCAGTCAGGTGGAGTCAGGTGGAGTCAGTCAGGTGGAGTCAGGTGGAGTCAGTCAGGTGGAGTCAGTCAGGTGGAGTCAGTCAGGTGGAGTCAGTCAGGTGGAGTCAGGTGGAGTCAGTCAGGTGGAGTCAGGTGGAACAGCAGGTGGAGCAGCATGTGGAACAGCAGGTGGAGTCAGGTGGAGTCAGTCAGGTGGAGTCAGTCAGGTGGAGTCAGGTGGAACAGCAGGTGGAGTCAGGTGGAGTCAGTCAGGTGGAGTCAGGTGGAGTCAGGTGGAGTCAGGTGGAGTCAGGTGGAGTCAGTCAGGTGGAGTCAGTCAGGTGGAGTCAGGTGGAGTCAGGTGGAGTCAGTCAGGTGGAGTCAGGTGGAGTCAGTCAGGTGGAGTCAGGTGGAGTCAGGTGGAGTCAGTCAGGTGGAGTCAGTCAGGTGGAGTCAGGTGGAGTCAGTCAGGTGGAGTCAGGTGGAGTCAGTCAGGTGGAGTCAGGTGGAGTCAGTCAGGTGGAGTCAGGTGGAGTCAGTCAGGTGGAGTCAGTCAGGTGGAGTCAGTTGGAGTCAGTCAGGTGGAGTCAGGTGGAGTCAGTCAGGTGGAGTCAGTCAGGTGGAGTCAGTCAGGTGGAGTCAGTGAGGTGGAGTCAGGTGGAACAGCAGGTGGAGCAGCAGGTGGAACAGCAGGTGGAGTCAGGTGGAGTCAGTCAGGTGGAGTCAGGTGGAGTCAGGTGGAGTCAGGTGGAGTCAGGTGGAGTCAGGTGGAGTCAGGTGGAACAGCAGGTGGAGTCAGGTGGAGTCAGGTGGAGTCAGGTGGAGTCAGGTGGAGTCAGGTGGAACAGCAGGTGGAGTCAGGTGGAGTCAGGTGGAGTCAGGTGGAGTCAGTCAGGTGGAGTCAGGTGGAGTCAGTCAGGTGGAGTCAGGTTAGATTTGTTCCCAAAATCGTGCAGCCCTAGCGCGCATTCAGGTAGGCCCGCCTCAAGGCCGGCTACGTCTATAGAAATCTCAGTAGGTGAATGCTTGCATAGAGGGTAGTACCCATAGAGTCCAGTAGAGGGCTTATATAACAAGGGTTACAATACATAACCCAGTGTTTCAGTCTCTCTGTTTCACTCTGTAGAAGCAGGTCTTAACAATGTTGTTTAGTCTGCTCCTGTCTTTCAGTGTAAGGCTATGGACCCAGCAGATAAAAGAAAATCAATTAATAAAAGTAAATATTCCTGTAGTGCAAAGTTCCCGCTGACGCACAGGACCACCAGCCTGTTTCCCTGTCCTCCTTTACCCTGAGTGTGTCTCTGTGTGGACATACATCATGTGAGCTAATGCTTCATGGTTCCTCCACAGAGGGGACCAGGAGAGCTGGGAGGTTCCCGGTGGTCAGTCTGCCCAGCAGCATCAGACACAGCTGGACTCCATATTCACGGTGAGTACATGTACTACAGATACTTGACCTCTCTTCTGTTCACAGTCATCTCCATGCTGCACTTTCAGAGAGTCAGTCTGTCCGGATCTGATGTTTGGATCCATGGTTTATAGTTTGTGTCCTTCATGTGATGTTCCAGCTGCTGGAGGACCACATCGTCACCTTTGTGAAGAGCGAGCTGAAGAAGATCCAGAAGGCTCTGAGTTCAGATTACCCAGCATGCTTAGAGAGTCAGAGGGAGGATGAGGAGGTGTTGGAGGCTGAGGATGAAGAACAGAGGAGGAGCAGAGAGGCCTTCCTGAACATCACACTGCACTTCCTGAGGAGCATGAAGCAGGAGGAGCTGGCTGACCGTCTGCACAGCAGTAAGAGGGTTTCTATAGAGAGTTAACACTCTGGATAAATGTCTCCTCTGCTGATGTCTCAAGAGACCAACATATATCCATACTTCATTCAGAGAACCAGAGTTACAGTGTGACCTCATGATCTTTGTTGTGTGTTCTTTCAGAAACCTTTGCTGCAGTCTGTCAGCGTAAACTTAAGTCCACCCTGAAGGAGAGGTTCCAGTGTGTGTTTGAGGGCATTGCTAAAGCAGGAAACCCAACCCTTCTGAACCAGATCTACACAGAGCTCTACATCACAGAGGGGGGGTCTGCAGAGGTCAATGCTGAACATGAGGTCAGACAGATTGAAACAGCATCCAGGAAACCAGACAGACCAGAAACAACCATCAGACAAGAAGACTTCTTTAAAGCCTCACCTGGAAGAGATGCACCAATCAGAGCAGTGCTGACAAAGGGCGTGGCTGGCATTGGGAAAACAGTCTTAACACAGAAGTTCACTCTGGACTGGGCTGAAGGCAAAGCCAACCAGGACATCCAGTTCATATTTCCATTCACCTTCAGAGAGCTGAATGTGGTGAGAGAGAACAAGTACAGCTTGGTGGAACTTGTTCATCACTTCTTCTCTGAAACCAGAGACGCAGGAATCTGCAGGTTTGATCAGTTCCCGGTTGTGTTCATCTTTGACGGTCTGGATGAGAGTCGACTTCCTCTGGACTTCCTCAACACTGAGATCCTGACTGATGTCACAGAGTCCACCTCAGTGGATGTGCTGCTGACAAACCTCATCAGGGGGAAGCTGCTTCCCTCTGCTCGCCTCTGGATAACCACACGACCTGCAGCAGCCAATCAGATCCCTCCTGAGTGTGTGGACATGGTGACAGAGGTCCGAGGGTTCACTGACCCACAGAAGGAGGAGTACTTCAGGAAGAGGTTCAGAGATCAGGAGCAGGCCGGCACCATCATCTCCCACATCAAGACCTCACGAAGCCTCCACATCATGTGCCACATCCCAGTCTTCTGCTGGATCTCTGCCTCAGTTCTGGAGGAGGTGTTGAAAACCAGAGAGGGGGGAGAGCTGCCCAAGACCCTGACTGAGATGTACATCCACTTCCTGGTGGTTCAGTCCAAAGTGAAGAACATCAAGTATGATGGAGGAGCTGAGACAGATCCACACTGGAGTCCAGAGAGCAGGAAGATGATGGAGGCTCTGGGGAAACTGGCTTTTGAGCAGCTGCAGAAAGGCAACCTGATCTTCTATGAGTCCGACCTGACAGAGTGTGGCATCGATATCAGAGCAGCCTCAGTGTACTCAGGAGTGTTCACACAGGTCTTTAGAGAGGAGAGAGGACTGTACCAGGACCAGGTGTTCTGCTTCGTCCATCTGAGCTTTCAGGAGTTTCTGGCTGCTCTTCATGTCCATCTGACCTTCATCACCTCTGGAGTCAACCTGCTGGCAGAAGAACCAACAACCTCCCAGAAGCCTAAAGTCAAACCTGAACTAACACATCTCTACCAGAGTGCTGTGGACCAGGCCTTACAGAGTCCAAACGGACACCTGGACTTGTTCCTCCGCTTCCTCCTGGGTCTTTCTCTGCAGACCAATCAGAAACTCCTACGAGGCCTGCTCACACAGACAGGAAGTCGCTCACAGACCAATCAGGAAACAGTCCAGTACATCAAGAAGAAGATAGATGAGGATCTGTCTGCAGAGAGAAGCATCAACCTGTTCCACTGTCTGAATGAACTGAATGATCGTTCTCTAGTGGAGCAGATCCAACAGTCCCTGAGTTCAGGAAGTCTCTCCTCAGATAAACTGTCTCCTGCTCAGTGGTCAGCTCTGGTCTTCATCTTACTGTCATCAGGAGAAGATCTGGACGTGTTTGACCTGAAGAAATACTCTGCTTCAGAGGAGGCTCTTCTGAGGCTGCTGCCAGTGGTCAAAGCCTCCAGGAAAGCTCTGTAAGTACAGAGATCATTGATTTAGTGAATCAGTTATTAACACACTGCTGTCTTCTGAATAACTGTTGTCCTCATCGTCTCTTCAGGCTGAGTGTCTGCAACCTGTCAGAGAGAAGCTGTGCAGCTCTGTCCTCAGTCCTCAGCTCCCAGTCCTCTAGTCTGAGAGATCTGGACCTGAGTAACAACGACCTGCAGGATTCAGGAGTGAAGCTGCTGTCTGCTGGACTGGAGAGTCCACACTGTGAACTGAAGACTCTCAGGTCAGAGACCAGAACAGTTTGACTTAGCCAGCAATACAAGTCAATACCACCATCAGCCATGCTGCTGTGCTGTGGGAATACCATCACTCACATCTGTATCTTTGTAACGCAACAATGAGAGAACACACGTTATACCATCATCGATTACATTCAAGATTCAGAGATGTATTGTCATGTCATATACACAACTACGGTGTAGTTCTGCAATGAAGGAAACACGTAGGTCAGAGGTTCCTCAACAGTGCAATTACAAGACGTACATTTTTATAGAAATAAAATAATAATAATATAGTCTACAAAAATGTATAAAAACAGAGCAAGCTCAGGTGCTTAACTCTCTCTTAACATTGTTGTTGTGAAACGAGACACAACAAATGTGTCACATTTCTCCAAATGACTCCTGGCACGACCTTCTTTAAAGCCTCTAAAAGGAGCTTTCATTATGAGTGATTTGGGCAGCTCTTATTGGACGAAGCGTTTGACCTCCAGAACTCATTTGGGTAGTTTCAGCCGAGCACCTCCTAGTCCGAGACTCTCTTCCTGGAAACGGTGGATTGCTCCCTCCGGGTTGGCAGTGAGCGGCCGTCTCTCAATGTCGAGTAAAGCTGCTGCAGAGCCACTATTTCAAGTATACTCCGACATCGAGTGGCGCCGAATGCTGGGCATTTAAACAGTCCTTCGGCGCTACTCGATGATGTAGTATACTTGAAATAATGGCTCTGCAGCAGCTTTACTGGACATTGAGAAACGGCCAGTTTCTCTCCAAAGTGGGGAGTTCAACTATCTCAGGGTCTCGTTAACGAGGGAGGGTCAAATGAAGCGTTAGATGGACAGGCGGTTTGTTGCAGAGTCAGCAGTGATGCAGGCGTTGTACACAATCGTTAAGAGAGAGGAAGCTGAGCTGGAGATCCGTCTGCGATCAACCCTTACTCCCCGTCATGAGCTTTAGGTAGTCACTGAAAGGATGAGACCACAGATACAAGCAGTCTAACTGAGCGTCAGATTAAAGCTTCTTCTGCAGGCTGACTGGGCCTCAGAGATTGGGGGAGGAGCTCTGAAGAGACAGAACATGCTGAGTGATTTAATTTGTGTCCTGAGACGCCTCAGGACCAGCCAGCAGGAGCTGAGGTGGTGCTGGTTAAACACCATTTCATTATTCTGTGTCTAACACTCTGGATGATTTCTGAAATACTCCATGTATCTCCACAATGAGCAGCCCTGATAGGCCACACTGTGAGCGTCTCAGACGATCTGCCTGGTGGTGTTGGAGGTCTGATGTCCAAACTGTAGTAGAGTGTGTCGGCTGCAGATCTTCTTGTAGTCATCTCTCTGTGTCTTTGTTCACATTATTCTCTATTCCTTTGTTTTATGATCTGTTCATATCAATAAGACCCTTACCATGGCTGTCCAGTTGAACTGTGAAGCAGTGACTGGAGTTTTAGGTGTAGAGATGACCCAGAGGTGATGCAGTAATAAGCCCCGCCCCCTTCCAGTCCTGGACCCTCAGATGATCTGACGGCTTGTTTGTGTGTCTTCAGGCTGTCAGGCTGTCTGATCACAGAGGAAGGCGGTGATGCTCTGGCCTCAGCTTTAAACCCCTCCCATCTGAGAGAGCTGGACCTGAGCTACAATCACCCAGGAGCCTCAGGGGGGAGGCTGCTGTCTGCTGGACTGGACACGCTCAGGTATGGAGAGGCACTCAGTCTGATAGAGGAGGTAGAAACTGGCTCCTATGACCTGAAACATCCAGAGCTGATAGACCTGACTCTTCACACTGTCTGCCGTCAGCTGTTAGCATCAAACACAAATGTTCCACCACTGAGAGGCAACCCCCCCTCAGTGGGTCAATGTTCATCGTGGAAAGTCCAACAGGAACAGAGTGGGGGGGGTTTTAATGTTCCCACAGATTTGTCTTATAATTAGCACAAGAAATGACATCATGAATAAATAAACTGATTCATTTTGATGTGTTTTTATTGAGTCCTAGCAAACTGCAAATCAGAAGAGCCTTTATCAGTTGTTTGATTTCTCATGAACAATACAAACACTCATCATCACATCGGCAGCAAAGCCACAGGGTGTGTAGTATTGGAATTCTGATTCCATAGATGTGTCTCCCATCACCCAAAACCCCTGACTATTCTCTCAACTCAGTATTTACATTCTTTAATTCAAAGAAAATCAGTCCTTTCCTATCAGCTGTGCACCGTTATGGTGTAAATATAATCTACCGATTGGATCAAATATAAAAGTCAGCCGAATTAGTGTTGATCCTGCAAAGAGACGTATTGTGTGAAAAGAAATGTAAAATGTTGTTTAATTGCTGATATATTTATGATCCACGTCACGTTTTCAGTGTTGGTGGCAGTTCCTCATGTTTGTCTAGAAGTCTTCTCATCAGGGCTCCATAAATAGAGAACTACGGCAGATCTGTAATATTTAATCCAGCCGAACCGTGTATTACAATGCCGTTATGTGATGACCTCCAAGCACACTTTGACTTTCAAAGAGAAAAGCAAGAACACTCGGATTAAAGTATTATTTACTTTACTTTTTTTTTTTAAATGGTTTCGGCTTTCACATCGCATAAACACCATATCCCAACGTGCATTACGGCTAATTAATCCAATCAACGAGCTTCAACCATAGCTGAGGATCATGGGTAATCGGTTCAGTGGGTGTATCGCAATGACGCTCGAAATGTCCCAAATATACTTCTGTTTCCGTAATTGTTTATGACGGATGTATTTAGTTATACACACTTTCCTTCACATTTTAATTTTAATTTACATTTAAGTATTTCGTGAGGCCTTCTAAAATGTTTTTAAATATAACTAGGGTTCTAGTTGATGAGTTTGTAAATGAACATGAACCCAAGCTGTTGCCTGGCAACACAATTCTGTTAGTTAGTTATGGCTGATAAGGCTTATCACTTATTGGCTTATTACTTATTACTGTTTTGATATTTTAAACCCCAAACCGATGGAAAAACCCACAGCAACATAGGAAAGTCGGTAATAACATGACCCGGCGCTCGGGTTAATAGGAAAAATTATTTCATACTTAATATTATTAATGACTTTATTTTGAAATTCAGTTCCTGACGGATGGCAAAAAAGCCCGATATTAAAGAATCAAACAAATAAATAAAAGCAAGGATAAGTGTGTGTTATTGGTGAGTAAATAACAGAGTGTTATTTAGAAAAGAATAACAAATTAGAAGGAAAGATTTAAAAAATACAGATGTCAGTATTCTGAGGCTCTGAGCCATTTCTTTTCCTCACGGCCGGCAAAAAAGGTCCGACATTATACGATTTAAAACAAAAACAATAGTCGTGGCTTGATATTGAGTAAGAACATGTTTTTATGAACCCCACCGCTTCCGGTCTTCCAAGAGCCGAACGGACAGAAAGACGTGCTGCAGGCACGAAACATACTACCAATAGAAATACATTGCTTTTCAAATCGTTCTTTGTGAACCAAAGAAAATGGGAAAATGGTGTTGGCGAACTCGAATCAATAGATTACATGTCGTGACTATAACACAAAATGCCGTGACACTGGGTTCCATCAACACCTGGGTAGGAAATCATAGAAGTCATAAAAGAGACTCCTCAGTATTTGTAGATCTAATGGAGGGGGGGGGGGGGCAGCAGGTGTTGGCTGGAGTGTCTATAAGGGTTACATTGGGTCACAGAGGACGATGCTCTGACGTCATCATCCTCACACATTTGTTATATGTTTACAAAAAAAACATATGTTAAAACTTTTCCCGTTCTTAATATAGACTATATTTGGGGTCGATATGTGTTGACTGCAGATCTCTGTGACCGGATATCGTTTTTCGGCTTAGTGAACATGTGTCTCTGGGGTTAGGGTTAGTTTGTGGACGACGTATAAAATCATTTATGGACTAACTGACCCCCCCCCCTCTCTGCTTCCAGCCTGGAGCCTGCTGCAGTCCGGTTCTTGAGGCCAGGTCTCAGGAAGTGTAAGTGTGTTTTTCATCATGAACATCTTCACCCTGGGACATCACAGGGACATGAATAACCTTTAATACCTGCTGTGTCTCTCATCAGATTCCTGTGGACTCACACTGGACTCAAACACAGTGAACAGAGGACTCAGACTGTCTGAGGACAACAGGAAGGTGACATGGGTGAAGGAGGATCAGAAATATCCTGATCATCCAGAGAGGTTTGACTCCTGTCCTCAGCTGATGTGCAGAGAAGCTCTGACTGGTCGCTGTTACTGGGAGGTCGAGTGGAGAGGAGCGGTTTATATATCAGTGACTTACAGAGGAATCAGGAGGAGAGGAGAGAGAGAGGAATGTGAGTTTGGAGAGAATGATCAGTCCTGGAGTCTGGAGTACTATGATAGAGGTTACTATGTCAGTCACAATAAGATAGGAACACACATCCCCTCCTCCTCCTCCTCCCTCCTCTACCATGTATCCTCCTTTTTGCTTTCTCACTACCTCCCCTCTGGTAGAGTAGCAGTGTATCTGGATCATCCTGCTGGCTCTCTCTCCTTCTACAGAGTCTCCTCTGACACACTGACCCACCTCTACACCGTCAGAACCACATTCACTGAACCTCTCTATGCTGGGTTTAGGTTCTGGCCTGGTGCCTCAGTGTCTCTGTGTGCTCTGCAGCAGTGATACCCCCCCCCCCCCCTGCTGAGCACATAGATCAGTGTGTTCAGGATCACTCTGAGAGCGTTTCCTTGGTACGCCCCTCAGCAGAGACGTTATCTGTGCTCTTTGAAACCAGATCACAGCGAAAGCAAAGCTTCAGATTCAGAGCGACTCTGGTTTGTAGACAGCGTCTGTGTCTCTGTCTCCAGATGTCTTGCTCTTTCTCCAGATGTATGAATCAGTGGCGTAGCCAGGAATTATTGTGTGGGTGGGCCTGGAGAAATGTAGGTGGGCCAGGGGGAGACTTATTAAGCGTGGGGTCTGAGCTGAAACTTCATTAATGATTTTTTAATGCACTAATTGAACATAAGCATAAACTAGCAGTGAAAACAAAAACATAGGCACGGCGGCCTCAGAATGTGTGTTCTACTGACATCCACATGACTGGGGATGGGTATCGTTAAGGTTTTAACGGTAGGCCCACTACTACTTTTATCGATACCGCTTATCGATCCGGTGCTTTAACGGTACTTTTATCGGTTTTTTGGAAAGAAAATAAGGTAAACTTACTAAACAAATTATGAACAAAACTAACATTGCTTTTTATTTAGATTAAATACATAATATTTCACATCAAAAGAAACAACAATCGTATACATCGTATTAAATAATCTGATAGAACTGTAAACAGAATAGCTGAAACTTTAACAAACTAAATAACTCAGTTTCCTCTAATCATTAACCCATGTTTGTATCATGTAGTTAACTCCGTGTGTCGCTGCTAGCATACATAACACCTGACGTGGAAACGTTACTCGTGGACGGGGCTACAGAGCTACTAGAAAGACAGTGGAACCCGGTGCATTCCTCCGTCTGGATGTGGAGCACTTTGATAAATGTTTAGACAAATAGCTCGTGTTACCGCCCTCAGATGCTAAACTCTTATTGCACTTTAGGTAACGAGCATCGAGACGGGTAAAGTTTAACCACACCTCGGAGCGCGTTCTCTCCGCCATCTCCTCCGTGTGTGTGTGTTGCTGCATGTAGCAGCTGCGTGTGTGTAAACTGCCCCGCCCCCTCGCAAGCAGGCGGGGATTGGAAAGATCTAAAATACTAAAAATAATCATAGACGCATTTTGCTGTCTTTTTGCATATTAGAAACGGAGTTGGCGAAACTAAAACTGCAATATAATGTTTGTGTAGTAATAAGACATATGACAGATATGTTTCACATGTCTCTCTCCAGTACCGACCGATAACGTCGGAGCTTAATGGTACCACGCTCTTTAATAATTCAGGCCTGGGGCCCGTTTAATACCGGGGCTCGGTACCCATCCCTACACACGACTGGCTCGGTCACAGGTTGTTTATCCTTGACAGTCGCACAGTGGGCACACACTGAGAGAGTCTTTTCATATTCAGCAAATGTGTACGCTTCACTGCAGACCTCAAGAAGAAAAAAGACTTTAATTCACTCACGGCAAAACTTACTTTACTTACTAATTTACGAACGTCAAAAAAAAGCACTCCCTATTCCATTGTCATGAAGGTGGAATCTAACTATATCCAGAATAACTTTGATTGGATCCAGGCTAGAAACATGTTTATTTCTGCTGTACAGTTGGGCATTTCAACATGGGGGTCTATGGGGATTGCTCCTTTCTGCATCCATCCCCTGTTGGCCACTAGAGGAACTGCAGTTTGTGGCACTTCCTTCTGGGCTTCCCAGCTCTGCGCTATAATGCACTGGTTGGCTGTGGGTGGGCCAGACGTGCATGTGGGTGGGCCCAGGCCCACCCGGGCCCACCCACAGCTACGCCACTGGTATGAATGTTCACGCTTTGCTTCGTTCAGCTTGGTTCTCTTTTTGTACGAGCACTGAGAGAAATACAGACTTCCTTTATGTTTGCATAGTTTGTTAATGAAGCTGATTCTGAATGATCGTAATGAACATCAGTACTGACCGATGATTAAATAACAAGTCACTGCCATGCTGCCATAATCCCTCTGAGCACTAGAGGGCAGCAGTCACTGTCACTTCAATATAACCCTTCTTAATATTCACCAATAGAAATCAGTGTATTTCACATGTAAACCTTACGTGTTCAAAAAGCATCAAATATGACATATTCAGCAAAGCTTGCAGCAGAGATCAGCCTCAGCCTCCCTGTTCAGTGGCTGTATCGCAGAGACGCTCGAAGTGTGGCAAAGTTCCTAAAAACTGTCCAGCTTAGAGTTAACACATACATATACTCCTGTTTCCCTGATTGATCATGACGGATGTATTTGGTTGTACACACATTACTTATATTACATTTACTAACTCTTTACATTTGGATTATCATAAAAGTATTTTGTTAGGCTTTCTAAAATAAAAGTAGTGTTCTTGTTGCAGAGTTTGTGAATGAACCCCAGCTGTTGCCTGGCAACGTAATCCTGTTGATAATCAATAAGGCTTATTACTGTGTACTGTTTGATATTTGTAACACCAAGCCGATGGAACAAACCCACAGCAACAAAGAAAGACAGTCTTAACATGACCCAGTGGTCGAGTTAATAAAGAAAATAATATCAAACATATTTTTAATATTCACTTTATTTTGAAATGAAAAGAAACCGGTAAATAAATACAGTTTCCGATGCACTCCGACTCTCGGTCCTGACCAGAGACATCATATAATCAAACAAATAAATAAAACATGGATACTTGTGTTTTATTGTTGAGTTAATCACAGGGTGAGGTTTAGAAAAGAATAACAGATTAGATTCCAGTATTCTGAGCCCCGACTCTCTTCCTCACCCACGGCAAAAAGTCAGACATTATTCAATAAAACCAATAAAAATACGTTGTTTTTAAATCGTTCTCATTCGTTAAAAAAAGTAAGATGAACTGGAATGAAGAGATCAGATCACCTGACTATAACCCGACATGTCGTGAGACTGGGTTGAACTGTGTGGAGTCTATTTTTATATAACATTACAAGAGTGATTCTTGTTATTACATGATATGCTTTTTGTGCTCATGAGAGATTGCTATGACTATAAAATAAATAGACTCAATCACCAAAACCAGGTTCTGATGGGTTTGATACGAAACGAAGGGAATAGTCATAGAGAGAGTTTTAGCTTGCAATAGAAAGGTTGCAAAGACCAGGTGCAGACACTGTGGAGACAAAGAGTTATTGAGAACAGGAGATCGCTCTGGCCTTGGACCGTGTGTGCTCAACGCCTACGCATCAACTGGGAATCAGTGCAATGGAGGATTCCACTATCTATTGCAGAAGCTGTAGCAAAACAAATTACGTAGGATAGCAACTAGAGTAGGGAGGAACCTTCACCGGCCGGCCGAATGCTGATTGGAGTTCGTGTTGCCAAGAGACTTTGTCTAAGTCTGTGCACCAACCAGGGAGGCCAAAGTCTAAACCACGGTTCTCCCCATCTAGTCTCAACCAATCATAATATGACACCTATTCTCTGTAAAAAGTATATGAAATGTGTTTTGCCAGTTTTCCGGGGCTCTGGAAGGAAGTGTGAGACAGTTAACTGCTTGGAGTGGAAACTGCTCGCGGCCTGTGGAACACTGATCTCCAGAAACCTCAGCTGAGTATTTGTATTCCTTATCACAACTGAAATAAATCTGTTTTATTATAACCTTATTGCCTGGTCCGACTCCTTGCTTCGCAGAGGACTTTTGAACATGACAACTGGGACAGATACCATCACGTGTCCTTTCATCTGGAGTCAGGATGTACCGGAGGATTCTCTCTGCACACCAGATTGGTGTATTGTAATCTTTTAAATCTACAGTGAACTTATTCAAATGGAGTTCTGGAGTCTCATGTTCTGTTGAATTGAATGTGTCAGGTATGAAACCATGGATCAGTTGAAGATGTATTCATGAGATGATGTTGGAGAGCCAGGAGAGGATTGTTCTCTGAACAGAACGCTGAGACTCAGAACCACCATGTGTAACTATCAGCCTCATCTTACAGTTATAAGGTTGTACACATCTTTATGGGACATTTTTGGCAGCTGTGAATAAAAGGAAGACACACACACACACACACACACACACACACACACACACACACACACACACACACACACACACACACACACACACACACACACACACACACACACACACACACACACACACTTTGCTTGCTTATGGTTGTCCATCGAATCCGATGATGACGTCCACTTCTATCGGTGAGTTCTTTGGTGGCTAACCCTAACCCTAACCCTAACCCTAACCCTAACCCTAACCCTATCCTGGACCCACAAGTCCTATTGCAGGTAGGACAAGTGTTTATGGTGGTAGTAGCAACGGCAACTGTAGGCGTGTTCCTCCTGAGTCTCCTCTCCTGTCTCCTGGCTGTCCTTTCCTCCTCCAGCATTTGGGTCCCATCCCGGCACAGCTGGCGCCAGGTGTTACGGTCAGCAGCAGCGTCCTCCAGGGCCTCAGGTCTGATTTTACATTTCTTTAACGCAGTCTTCCGCTGGTCTTTATAGCGCTTCTTCTGCCCTCCAGCAGAGCGTCGACCATGGTGTAGCTGGCCATATAGCACTCTGCGAGGCAGGCGGTTTGAGGGCATCCTTACTACATGGCCCAGCCATCGTAGCTGGTGCTGAGTAATTGTGGCCTCAATACTCCTGCAGTTGGTCTTCGAGAGTACTTCAGAGTGAGGCACACGATCACGCCAGGTAATTCCCAGGATGCGCTGAAGGCAGCGTATGTGGAACTGCTCTTGGGCCCTGATGTGGCGGCTGTAAGTTACCCAGGCTTCGCAGCTGTAAAGGAGGGTAGTGATTAGGGCTGTGCAATTAATCGTATTTTAATCGCGATTATCATTATGGCTTGCGACGATTATGAAAACAGCATAATTGACAAAATACGATTATTTTGCTGTGTGCGCTTTCGCCCCTCCCTAAAAGCCCACTCAGCCACGTGGGAGTGACATGTGTTGTGAGTCTTCAGCGCGAGAAAAGATGTCAGAACAAGAGCAGCAACTCCTTAAAAAGAAGGATCGCGGGGAGATTCCCAGTCGATCGCGAGATGTGTCTAAAAATAGAACAACAATATTCTGTTTGATCTTTAATGTCCTGTAACATAATCTTCCTGTGCCAGAATAATGCACTTGAACGCATCAAAGCTTTGTGATTGGCCGGGGTCACCCCATGTGTCGGAGCGCGGCTGGTGGGCAGTGGGCACTAGTTCGCTGACGTTGTCCGTGGCAACAGGAGTGACAGCCCGCACACACACAAGACCGCAATTATGGCAGAAGCAAAAAAATCCAAAATATATAATGTTCACTCCGAGTGGGAGGAGGATTATTTTCTATCTGTTCCAATTCAAAGTCCATCTGTCTCATCTGCAGTGCGAGCGTGGCTTCATCGAAGAAGGGTCATTTAGGAGCGGCATTTCAAAACAGTGCACAAACGCTACGAGACGGAACTCCCTCCTGATTCTGCCCTACGCTCCCAAAAGGGGAGGGGCCTGAGAGGACAGCTAAATGCACAGCAGTCCATTTCCACCAGGCCCAACAACAAGAGCAAGGCTGCTGCCAGAGCATCTCATCGTGTCAGTCACGTTCTGGAGAAACACAGGAAGTCTTTCAAAGACGGAGAAGTTGTGAAAGAAGTATTCCTGGAGGCTGCCGGCGCGTTTTTGGGGGACAGTAAAAATAACAGATGCATTTCAACAGGTTGTTGATATAATAAAAACTCAAGTTAGATACCGTTATTAATCAGCTGTACGTTTTAGTTTGTTTGAACTCATTCATTGTAATTATTGTACAAAATGGTATAAGAATGCAAACATTAAGATCTGTTCTGTTTAAATTGATTATAGTCTATTATCATTCAGGTTTAGAAACTAGTGCTGCTTGCATCCTATTTTAAAGGCATTTCTTTTTATACTCTAATAAAATGCAACAAAAAAAGGGTTTGATTCTTTTAACTTTGTAGGCTGTGACCGTGCACTGCAACATATTTGATTTAATTTATTTTGGTCGAATTTATTTTTATTTATCATATTAATATATGTTTAGTATGGTTTTGGAAGTGCACTCCAACATATTTGTTGATCTTGTTTATTGGTAAAATATTATTTGTTTTAAAGTTCAATAAATGGTCAATGAATAATCGTCAAAATAATCGTGATATCAA
Source organism: Notothenia rossii (assembly GCF_949606895.1). Lineage (NCBI taxonomy): Eukaryota > Metazoa > Chordata > Actinopteri > Perciformes > Nototheniidae > Notothenia > Notothenia rossii. The sequence continues at coordinate 95,845,530 of NC_136901.1, forward strand.
TTATTGACCCAAATAATCGTGATTATGATTTTTGCCATAATCGCACAGCCCTAGTAGTGATGCAGATGGCTTGGTAGATGGAGGTTCTTGTTTTGAAAGACCCTACGCCGGAGTCTCCCAAAAGCAGCTGATGCCTGCTTCATCCTGTTTTGGACCTCATTGTCGATGGTGTCGTCCTCAGAGAGAATGCTCCCCAGGTATCTGAAGGATGGTACAACAGACAGTTGTTCAGCAGCAGCAGTGAAGGTAGGTGGTGTAGATGGGATGTTGGCACTCCACTGGCAAACACACACACACACACACACACACACACACACACACACACACACACACACACACACACACACACACACACACACACACACACACACACACACACACACACACACACACACACACACACACACACACACACACACACACACACACACACACACACACACACACACACACACACACACACACAGCCAGTGATGAAACAGGAAAGTGTTTCATTACCATCCTTCATGAAGCTTTGCAGAACGATCAGGAGAGGAACGTCTTGGTTTACTTGTTTATTTATTTAGAGGACAGTGCACATTAATCCACATTGCTGTAAATGAGCGGACCACTATTTATTATCAAGGATTTTCGCGGACCACCTCATATGCAAACCGTAAAAATAAGTACATATATAAACTTAGTGTTAAAACGGCGATATTTTTTTATAGTTAATTATAGAAAATCAAAAGTAAATTGAAGCCTATCTGATACCTTTGTGACCGGTGTCTGTTTCTCAAAGAGGACGTCGGACGGTATTTTAATTAGGTCATCCCAAACAATGCCACAAGTGTGCACGAGAGCAGTGCACTCCCAAAACGGGCAGACAGGTCTACAGAAACTACCGCTATGCTTAGTCCTACTTTAGTTACTGTACTGCAAACAGCAGACGGTGCTGCGCTCAACACACACAGGCACATCAGTAACATAAACAATGTATAGGCCTAAGTTGAATAAAGGCTTGAGCAACAGTATTGCAACCAAGCAGACTGCTTCTCTCTCTCTCTCTCTCTCTCTCTATCTCCACTTTCAAAATGTATTTAAATCTAAAAAATGCCCAAAGTTGTCCTGAAATTCACTTATTAAATAAACAAAACGAAAAATATAGCCTACTCAGGGGCGGATCTAGAAAAATATTCATGGGGTGGCAAGAGGGTGGCAGGAGATTTTGAGGGGTGGCATCCCCTGGCAGAAGTATATGCTGACTTAATCGAAGTCATATCAATCAATGTTAACTTACAAAGCCAAAATATTGACATTTTAACTCAACATAGGTGACATTATTGTGTCACATCAGTAAAGCCTTAAATAGAAATATACAAGATGGCAGACATAGGCCTGATTGAATGCATTTTAACTGAACAATAACTGAATGAGTTTGTATCACTCTTGGACCAGGGCTACCAAATCTATGCAGACTGCTGCAATAAGTACATGAATTAACTGTCTCATCGATGTTTGTCTGAATTAATATGATAATATTAACAATCATATTATTCCTATCAGCTGTCAATCACTGTTATGATGCAGCGATTACCATCTGTTCAGCAAAACGCCTCACAAACTGATCCAGATCCAAAGCTTTAGTGCGTTTTGATTCAATGCTGACTACAGCCAAACTTGACAGTCTCTTCTCTGTCATTGAAGACTTCAAATACCTCGTTCCTTCCGTGTACAGTACTTGGGTCCGGATGCTTCTCGTTTTGCGCCGTCCAGTTCAAATGAAATCGCCGTCAATCATATTTCCACGCTCGCGCCAGGGCCGGGGGAGGGGTTACAAGGCTCGTGTCTTGTGGTGCATTCACTTGCACTCGGACATTAGAGATTTTCTCTCATAAATGTCCGATTAGCCCAAAGACCACACTACCCCAGTGCCTGATATCATTAGAAAGCTAGGAATCTCCTCTTTCCAACAGTGTATACAACTCAAACTGTGTCTTCGGGTCAATGCGACTGATTTCGATGGAGCAGGTCACATATGAGGTGATCCCCGAAAATCCTTGATAATAAAAAGTGGATTTTATTTAGCTTTTTTCCACGGACCACCGCTCCTTACAGTACATTATATATACATGTATATTTATATATTTATACTCAGAGGAAAATACAATATTTGGCCGTTAAAGAGGACACTGAGCTGTTTGCTCTAAAAGAAGGCAAAGACAATACAACGTGATAATGGCCACTTAGTGATCTCACAATGTTATTGGCATGTGTAACCATTAGCCAATCAGCAACCAAGGTAACCCCCCCCCCCTTATCACCTGAATCTCCTCCTAGAGCATCACTGTGTTTTTTTTTTTTAAACCAATCATCTCTCAGAGGGGCGTGGCCAGCAGCAGCTCATTAGCATTTAAAGTAACAGACAGAGGTTGCGTTCCGATAATCCAAAAATCCGCTCCTAAGTTCTAACCCTATCTCCTACTCCTTGACCTCTGAGTGAAAGGTTACGGGTTAAGGGATAGTGGATAGGAGAATTCAAAAGGACTTAGGAGAACAGAATGCCCTTTCATTATCCCACGTGTTTATGATGCGCCAGCGGACGTCATTGTGTGCGTCTGCTGCTGTGGGGAAACTATGGAAACTACAGTTTTCTATACAGAGGACTACAACATGGATGTTTAATAAGAACGAGGGACTCATCTAGAGACTCTGCACCGTGTTCTGATGCTGTTGCTTTATGCTTTATGAACAACAGAGAAATATATTCTTCATGACCAAAGCTGGAATTGAAATAAAAAAGGAAAGTGAAACTTCTGCTCGTCACCCTCTCCCTCCGGTCCACGTTAATACAAATGATCCCAATACGTATGATTGATGAAAAGATCTTAAAATCGTTCATATTTCTCTTTTGGATTATAATACTGATGATCGTTCAAAACAAAGCACTGTGGCAACTTACCACATACGTTTTAAAAAGCTTAATAAGCACCGTAACTTTCATGATATAACTTCTAGGTCATAATCGGTTGTTTCCGTGAACGGCCGACTGTTCCACTTATCATGGCTGCCACTGAGGGACTTCCGGGTCATTTCACTCCGTTAGGAAGGTTCCTAAGATAAATGGACTATTGGAACGCAACCAGAGAACCAGCACTTTGGAAACAGGGCTGAAACAGAGGGGATTATGGGTAATGCTGCAATGATGTGTTTGGTGTTTCAGCCAAGCAGAGACAGGCTCTGGATATATCTGAGACCTGTGATATATTGATGAGAAAGAGTGTAATAGTGTCCTTAAAGGGTCCTTTAGGGGTCCTTTAGAGTCCTTTAAGGGTCTTTGAGTGGGCTGCTGTGGCTTGAGGCTTCTTCACTCCTCTATTGAACAGCTCCTTCTGTTCTCTAGCGTTCAACAGAAGGCCGCTCTGTCAGGAAATGATCATCCAGATGTTTGTAATTCCCCCTCTGTCTACCATTCCCTGTAGTCCCGCTCTGATTGGCTGCCCCCCCTCCCCTTCTTCCCTATAGGACAGAGGGTCTGAGGACAGAGGGTCTAAGGACAGAGGGTCTAAGGACAGAGGGTCTGAGGACAGAGGGTCTGAGGACAGAGGGTCTAAGGACAGAGGGTCTAAGGACAGAGGGTGTCGTATCGTCATACTGATATTCTGTACAAACTGTGAAGTCCACTGAGACAAATGTAACATTTGTGATATTGGGCTATATAAATAAACATTGATTGATTGATTGACACAGGAGTCTGGTCTCTCTGATTGGCTGCCCCCCCTCCCCTTCTTCCCTATAGGAGTCTGGTCTCTTGTGTTATCCGGGGTCAGACGCCTGTAGCTTTGGTCCTCTGTGCTTCCAGCTGGAAACAGGTTCTGATAAAGCTTTAACTCTTCATTAAATAACACCTTTGGTTTAAACCTGGATATCTGTCCCTCTCTGTGCTGTCGCTCCACTTTCACGTCCGGTGTGACCCAACCGTAACACTCTGAGCTGTGATGGAAGCTCGTCCTCTCACACATCATACGGCCTCTCCTCTTCCTCTTCTTCCTCTTCTTCCCCCTCATCCTCTTTTTCTTCCTCCCTGGTCTTCTTGATGAAGGCGGAGGAAAGCTCCTTCAGCAGCAGCTCCTGAGACAGGGTGCAGCCTCCGCTCTGCAGGGGGTCCTCAGATTGGGGGTCCTCAGATTGGGGGTCCTCAGAGGGGGGGTCCTCAGAGGGAGGGTCCTCGGGAAGCAGTCTGAGCGGGGGGGGGTCGGGCATCTCCTGTGTCTCGGAGGTCCCCCCCGACAGGAAGCTGGTCTGAAGAGACTGGAGCACCTGCAGGCCGAAGTCCCCCACCTCCTCGTACAGAGGCTCGGGGAGCGGCGGGGACTCCAGACGCTCCTCAAACGCATCCTGCTGCACCTTCATGGGCTGCAGGGAAACAGGGACACACAGAGAAGGCATTCATACTGGGGATGGGATTATAGTCTATGGGGTCTTGGTTTGGACCGTTCTGGAGTGGTGCTGGAAGTTACTGAGGATCCTGAATCCATTTCTGACATCTCAGGATCATACATGTCAGTTCTAACCAGACAGAGGACAGATGTGTCCTCTCTGTGGACTGAGCAGTGCTGAGACCATTGGACACAGAGAGCACCAGATGGACATTATTACCTCTACTGGGGACACCTGGGGCCGTATTCACAAAGGATCTTAGGGCTAAAAGTAGCTCCTAACTGGCAAATTTAGGAGAAACTCCTAAACATAATGGGCGTGTCAGTCTTACATTTAGGACTCCTAATTTTATTCACTAAGAGCAATTCACAAAGTATTTTAGGCCTAAAAGTAGCACCTAAGTCTGGGAGAGCTTAAAAGTCCTCGAGAGGACTCCTAACTCAGTAAGACCTATTCACAAAGAATCTGAAAATGGCTGAGAGACGAAATGTTTTGGAGACAATGGAAGACTGTGAATTGATCAAGAGATATAGGCTAAATCGTGAGGGTATCAAACTTGTTGTGGAATTAGTGCGGGATGCAATAACATCCCCGACTAACAGGAATAACCCGATTAGTCCGGAAATAAAATGTTTGGCAACACTACGATATTTAGCAACAGGGAAAATGCAACTTTGCAAAGCCGACGATTTAGGAATATCGCAACCATCAGTCAGCCGTGCCATAAACCAAACCATAAACGCGCTCTCTAGACCACATATCATCCAACAGTTTATCCGGTTTCCTTTGGACTATCAACAACTACACAGGATCAAAGCCAACTTCATGGCAATGCAGGTATGCCCGGTGCGGTCGGTGCTATTGACGGGACGCACATACAAATAATTGCGCCATCAAAAGATGAGGACGTGTTCGTCAATAGAAAGAAAGTACATTCCATCAACACGCAGATTGTTTTCATTCATCATGATAGGGGGGCTTGAACGGCGGTATGGGCTGTTATTGAAAGTGTTTAAGTGCTGGAAATATGCTCATTGGATAATAGTTTGCAGGGTGCTTTTAATTGCCTCCTTGATTTAATGCAATTTACGTATTTTTATTGTTTGCTCTCTCTCTTTAACGTGCATATACAACGTCATTATCGTGGTCTGCACAAACTTGTCATCATGCGTTTATTCTGCTAACTGCACTGTCCATAACTATTTGATAGGAATACATTTCTAGCCTCGGCTATTTCCTTGTTTTAGTGGGCTCGTTTGTGGGATGTTGCGGATGAGTTTCACCGAGACCGCCTGCTCTGAACAACCAATCACCGTGCTGACCGCTTCTAAACTCATGCACGAGAATCGACGTCATCCATAGCAACGGCGCGTCACTCTTAGTTCACTCTTAGTGATTTATCCTTAGTATGAGTAGGTCTCAGCGGCTTTGTGAATAACTTTTAAGAAAAAACTCCTACGTAAAATGTTTTAGTGCGAGTTAGGAGCACTCCTAGCGGTAAGATAAAATGCTTTGTGAATACGGCCCCTGGTTTACAAAGAGAGAGGCAATCTGTCCAACCCAGAGGATCCAGAGTCCCTAAGTCTTCCACATCCAGCCCAAATGCATCAAAATCAGCCGAGAGATTTTATCATAAATATGAATACATATACAGTATATGTACAGTACGTGTACAGTATATATACTGTATATATACTGTATATATATACTGTATGTATACAGTATATATACTGTACATAGTATATATACTGTACATATACAGTACATATACTAATACAGTATATGTACTGTATATATACAGTATATATACTGTATATATACAGTATATGTACAGTATATATACAGTATATGTACAGTATAACAACATATACATCAATAATGCAGCATTTATTTTCCTCCACAGGAAATACTCCCTAAATGTAAAATACTCACAAAGTACATGGAGAGCGTCCGTCTGTCGTGTAGCTTCCTCTGCAGAAAGAAGAAGATATAAAAAGTGAATTATTCTAAATAACTCTTCTTATTATTTCACTGTCAAAAGATACATCGTTGTTTTTTAACTCTCCCTGTGAATTCTCACTGTGAAGTTTGGGAATATTAAAAATGGTGCAGGCTCTTACCAGCGTCTGATTGGCCGACAGCATGCTGCTGTTGCTCTCGTGTCCTCGGATCGGGACGAGCGGCATCGTGCCGAACTTCTGCCGCGAGATATCTGAGGAGGAGTGCCGCCTCAGCACCGTGGGCGCCGAGTCACCGCTCTGCAGAGTCACCAACACATGCTGAGTCAGCAGGAAGCTAGCATTCACATCAACTCAGTGACTCCCGCAGCTCTATACATAAACTGCACTTTAGATATATACTATGGCGGAGCATTAAGGGACATCATTCACAGTTGTAATGTTGCGGGTGGGGAACACGATATAGCGTTGCCCCACGGACCAGTTAGTGGACGGCACCTCAGTGTCCCGATTTCCTGTTGTTGACATTCCTGATTTACAGGAGCATGCAGCTAGTACGTTCTTGTGTGTGTGGTTGATTGGAAAATAAAGTGTGGAGTTCCATATTAAACTGCTGGAGTTTTGGGAGCATGCCGCTGCGGCCCTGTTGGCGCATCCGTCACCCACTGCCCCCATCTCCATGACCACCGATGCATCGGACTACGCCGTTGGTGCAGTGCATAAGCAGTGGGTTGAGGGCGCCTGGCCACCACTCGCCTTTTTCAGCCGCCAGCTGATGCCCCGGGAGCTCCTTGGACTCTGGCTGGCCGTATAGCACTTCCGTTTTTTGCTGGAAGGCCAGGAATTGACAGCGTTCGTGGACCACAAGCCGCTCACGTTTGCCATGTCCAAGGAGGCGGAGCCTTGGTCTCCTCACCAGCAATGCCAGCTTTCCTACATCTCGGAGTTGACCACGGACATCCAGCACGTGGCTGGCAAGTCCAACCTGGTCGCAGACTGCCTCTCCAGGGTCATCATCGGGGCCGTCCAGTTGGGAATCGACTATACCCACATGGCAGCGGACCAGGTCACGGACCTCAGCGCCCAGGCCCTGAAGGGGGCTGACGTGGGACTGCGTCTGGAGGATGTGGATTCGGCGACGCGGGCGTTACTCTCCTGTGTGACGCTGTCCAGTCGTTCCCGCCAGCTGGATGCGCTTCATGTTCGAGGCGGTGCACAACCTGGCGCACCCCTTTCATGCTTTCACCTACCTCCTAACTATGGTGGACATACATTAAAGAGACAGGCTTTCCTGCAGGACGACGCTAAGGCCATTGCTCCGATCCCCAGTGCTCAGCACGGCACTCCGGTGTCCCGGGTTCCCGTGGGGCTTCGCTCAGCGGAGCACATGTTCATCTGGCACGACGCTCACAGAGGCCCCCTGCAGCCCCCTTACGACGGGCCTTTCAGAGTCTTGGAACACGGGGGCAAGCACTTGGTGGTGGACCTGGGTGGCAGGGCCGAGCACGTCTCGGTGGACCGGGTGAAGGCTGCTCATCTGGACTTGGACCAGCCGGTGGTGCTGGCTCGACCTCCGCGATGGGGCCGCGCCCCAGCCTCGACCCCTATCAGCGACCTGGGGCGAGCAGTTCCGGTCCCACCGCTCCCATCGATCGCCCCTGCAGGGGTCGCCTCTGAGGCTCCTGCTCTCCGGAGTCGCGGTGTCGGCCTGTCGTTCCTCCCCGCCGCACGGATTTTGTGTATGGGTGAATTATGGGGGGGCTTGTGTGGCGGAGTATTACGGGACATAATTCATGAAACACGATATAGTGTTGCTCCATGGACCGGTTAGTAGGTTGCACCTTGGTGTTCCGGTTTCCTGTTGTTGTCATTCCAGCTTCGAAGCAGCATGCAGCGTTCTTGTGTGTGGTTAAATGGAAAATAAATGGTTCCATAAACACACCGCCTCCGACTCCCATACATCTGCTCTACAATACTATATATACTATATACTGACCTGAGCTTTGAGGAAGCTGCTGATCCAGTCCCAGAGTTCAGCCTCGCAGGTACAACACAGGAACCTGAGAGAGAAAACGTTATTGATTTATTACGCGAGTTGGGACGGTGGGTAGGTAGGTAGGTAGGTAGGTAGGTAGGTAGGTAGGTAGGTAGGTAGGTAGGTAGGTAGGTAGGTAGGTAGGTAGGTAGGTAGGTAGGTAGGTAGGTAGGTAGGTAGGTAGGTAGGTAGGTAGGTAGGTAGGTTTTATTGTCATATGTCATCCTGCAGTTTTCGAGTGTTTGAACAGGAAGTGGGAAAAGGGCCGGGGCTACATCAGGTGAATTGGTGAGAATCTGAGGATACAATACGTATAGATCATATATTTTCAGATTCTGTAACGATGGTAATATATTGTCATTTCTTAACTCTAAGTGTCTGGTATGAAGAACAGACCATCCTCTGCATACAGTGCTTCCCTTCTCCTGAGATCAGGGGGACCTATCTCATAGATATAGTGTTTGTGATGGAATTGATCAAATACAGAATTTTGCAATACTCTCGTGTATTAATACTTCCTACGACCCGGTGTATACACTGCGCAAGGCTGAATTTAAATTAAACCGAGATCGCTTCAAACCTGTCATGTGATCAGATGTTTCCCACTAGGCATCAATCATTTGAATACAATAGTAGAGCCGATGCAGTACTCTATTAGTATTTCTACACTGTAATATTAGTAGTTTTATTGAAGCTGTTTATCTGTCCTCAGAATCTAAACTAAGCACGTGTTATGCTCCGAACATGTGCAACTAATTCTGTAATTTAAATCAGGGCTGAAGACTTGTACCTGCCTTTCCATTTGAAGCGCCTGTCTCTTTAATGTATTTGCATGTCTTTCATCATGTCTTTCTTTAATTCTCCATCACAACGAGAAGATTCATACTTACAGCTGGTGTTTGTCCGACATCACGGTGAACCCCCACCTGCAGAAGATGGATCAGAACAAGATGAAGCCATGCTAGTATGATTGGTGTGCTGTCAGTATAACTCCTGGGCTCTTTAAAGTCCATAAGTCATTATTTGAGGCCCTGTTCTTCTTCTGTGGTGCTCCCTCTCTGTAGTGTAAGTGCATGGAAACTCTCTGCAAAGACTCAAATCCCTGTGGTCCCTCCATTGGATTCCTTTGTGACATCACTATGGAACACTCACGCTCCTATTGGCTAGCGCTCCAACTCATTGCACGTACAACAAAAAGCATAACACATTATACCAATAACGTGAAAAAAGAAATGTTTTCGCCCCAGCTCTAACTTTTGTTATTATGTTATTCTTTTGTTGTGTCGTAACAAAAGAATAACATCTGAAGAAATGGATTAGATGTTTGAAAGAAGATTTAAGATGAAACACAAGTAATGGGCAAATCCAAACTCTTTGCTGTGTCTTTGTTGAACTAAGATAGTTTAATTGGAGATGAATACCTATTCCCTGTGTGTGTGTGTGTGTGTGTGTGTGTGTGTGTGTGTGTGTGTGTGTGTGTGTGTGTGTGTGTGTGTGTGTGTGTGTGTGTGTGTGTGTGTGTGTGTGTGTGTGTGTGTGTGTGTGTGTGTGTGTGTGTGTGTGTGTGTGTGTGTGTGTGTGTGTGTGTGTGTGTGTTCTACCTGCTCGGAGCCTTCAGTTTCCTGCGGATGCCGATGTAGATCTTCATGTTCTTCAGAGACCATTCCTTCTCTGGTTTGATGCTCTGAACAAAAACACACAGTCACGAGACAGTGCACACACGCACGCACGCACACACACACACACACTAAGTACCTTCTTGTCTTTGAGCAGCAGCAGTTTGTTCTCCCTGATCTGGAACGTTCTCTCCTGGAACTTGTTCCCCTGCAGGAGCTTCGGAGGTTCCTCACGACACCTCAGCAGACCCACCTTCATGATGTCGCTGTGATAGGCTGAGAGACAGGAAGTAATGCTGAGGGGTGGGTGTGTGTGTGTGTGTGTGTGTGTGTGTGTGTGTGTGTGTGTGTGTGTGTGTGTGTGTGTGTGTGTGTGTGTGTGTGTGTGTGTGTGTGTGTGTGTGTGTGTGTGTGTGTGTGTGTGTGTGTGTGTGTGTGTGTGTGTGTGCGTGTGTGCGTGCGTGTGTGTGTACCTACAGGTGAGGAGGTCTGTTTTAGGAACTTTCTTCACCACCAGGTGTGCTGAGCTCGGGTCGGCCATCTTGCACCACTGCAAAGCTTCTTCCAGAACTTTCTGTCTGGGGAGCAGAGGCCGTTCTGCAACACAACACGTGTCAGGTAAATGTCCCACGCACCCTGAACTCATCATTCACCCTGACACAACCACAACACGTGTCAGGTAAATGTCCCACGCACCCTGAACTCATCATTCACCCTGACACAACCACAACACCTGTCAGGTAAATGTCCCACGCACCCTGAACTCACCATAGATAATGAATGACCGGCTCGTACATTGTTATTATTATTCTCATTATGATTATTGTCATCATATGAGCACATTCTCATTATGACATGATGACAGCTCCTCACCCAGCTGTCCATCCTCCAGCACCTCGAAGGTCATCCAGACGTCTCTCTCTGCAGGGGGGACGTTCCTCATGAACAGCACCTGATTGGTCAGCTCCTCGGCGCTCATGCTGGGGGAAACCTGCAGATCAGCAGGTCAGCAGGTCATCACCAAGTCTTAACAATGGCCCTTTCTCATTTCTCTAACTCCCCTCCTCGACGAGACTTAGTCCCGCCCACAGGAGATGCGAGCGGAGGACCCGAAAAAATCTGACTTTTTTTTTAACAAAATCTCAAAAACTTTTTCTAAAAATTATGACTTCTTCCTCAAAACGTTGACTTTTTTTTAATCAATATCTCAAAATTATGACTTTTCTCAAATCTCAAAAAAATGTGGACTTTTTCAAAAATATCTCAAAATTATGACTTTTTCTCAAAATTATGACTTTTTCTCAAAATGTTAAATATCCCTGGTCCCCGGCTTGAGCTTGAATCTCAGGATCCATGTATCTGTGATCCTCTCCAGAATGGAAGGAGTCATCACATACAGAGCATCAACTAGTTCCTGAACAGTGTCCTTCACATGCTGATATCCAAGAGAGGGAGTTACACAGTCACAAGATGGAGGAATAGAAAGCAGTATTCAATGTTTACTTCAGATTAGCTCCACGTCAGAAATGATCATGCTTGTCATATGTCTCTCTCCATAGAGGCTGAATCATCATGTTAATCACATAGCTATCATATGCCTCAAACAGTCCGGATGCTCTTCTGATATAGGAGAGGTAATCACTAGGGCTGTGCACCTTCACTGGTCTCGATTACGATTATCCTGTCAACGATTCGATTCAATTCGATATCCCGATGCATCACGATTCATACCAATGCGTTGCATCCTCAATTTTCTATATTACTGCACATGTCTTATTTTTCATCAATGCATCTCTTTTTATTATTGAGAAAGTGCTAATAACATAAATGTCTTGACATTAATTTATAAACCAAAATAAATGAATTGTATAGGTATAGCCTCCCTATATCTGTGTGTGAAGTTGTTCCATCCTCAAAAACAAAAAGGTAATGCTTCTGCAGTCTAGCTGCAGCTTCTAGCAACAGTCTTCTGTTAAAGAAAGGACACTGAATGTCCTGAATGTGGCCTCACACACAGGACTGGAGTCTGAACACAGCAGACAACAGGAGTATTTACAATAGCTATACAAACAAAAACACTGCATGTGGGCGCACACTTACATTCTCTGTCTTACTGTTACATCAATCCCATGAATGTATGAGATGAAGTTAGCTTCATTATATCTCAGTGATTAAGTGAACAATAAAGTTTCTATCAGGTCACTATCAGCCTGTCACTCATTATTTTCAGGGAGGGGGCGGGGCTTGGAGGAACGGAGAGGAGACGGTGATCGCGGAAGCTTTTTTCCTCCTGCCTTCACAAACTTTACACACGTATATATCGTCTGAAAATTGCAAGAGGACATTCATACTCTGCAATCCAAGACTTCATTAAATCCACCAAGAACCTGACATGATTGTAACGCGATTATGTTTGAAAAACATAAATCCCTGTGTGTCTGAGCCGCAGCGACACGGAGTGATTCAGAGCGGGTCTGCTGTTGGCTCTGGACTGGTGTTCTTGTGTTGGTGGAGAAAGCAGACTGCTCCGTGTGTGGTGCCGCTGTGCCGCTGTGCCGCTGTCACGTCTGTTCCCTGATCTCTGCGTCACCGACCGATTTGATATTAAAGTGACAGAAAAAAAACGTAATAGTAAAGCCGCGGCCGGAAAATCAGGAAGCAACGCTACTACGCTATAATCGATTATCTTCCGTCACTGTATCGATACCGAGTCGTCCACGTCCGCATCGCAATGCATCGTAGAAACGATTATTTTCAACACCCCTAGTAATCACACATCCATGGCCATGAGTCCAGAGGAGGAGAGATGAGGTATCTAGAGATCTGAGTCCAGAGGAGGAGAGATCAGGTATCTAGAGATCTGAGTCCAGAGGAGAGATGAGGTATCTAGAGATCTGAGTCCAGAGGAGAGATGAGGTATCTAGAGATCTGAGTCCAGAGGAGAGATGAGGTATCTAGAGATCTGAGTCCAGAGGAGGAGAGATGAGGTATCTAGAGATCTGAGTCCAGAGGAGAGATGAGGTATCTAGAGATCTGAGTCCAGAGGAGAGATGAGGTATCTAGAGATCTGAGTCCAGAGGAGAGATGAGGTATCTAGAGATCTGAGTCCAGAGGAGGAGAGATGAGGTATCTAGAGATCTGAGTCCAGAGGAGAGATGAGGTATCTAGAGATCTGAGTCCAGAGGAGAGATGAGGTATCTAGAGATCTGAGTCCAGAGGAGAGATGAGGTATCTAGAGATCTGAGTCCAGAGGAGGAGAGATGAGGTATCTAGAGATCTGAGTCCAGAGGAGGAGAGATGAGGTATCTAGAGATCTGAGTCCAGAGGAGGAGAGATGAGGTATCTAGAGATCTGAGTCCAGAGGAGAGATGAGGTATCTCGAGATCTGAGTCCAGAGGAGGAGAGATGAGGTATCTAGAGATCTGAGTCCAGAGGAGAGATGAGGTATCTAGAGATCTGAGTCCAGAGGAGGAGAGATGAGGTATCTAGAGATCTGAGTCCAGAGGAGAGATGAGGTATCTAGAGATCTGAGTCCAGAGGAGTGATGAGGTATCTAGAGATCTGAGTCCAGAGGAGAGATGAGGTATCTAGAGATCTGAGTCCAGAGGAGAGATGAGGTATCTAGAGATCTGAGTCCAGAGGAGAGATGAGGTATCTAGAGATCTGAGTCCAGAGGAGAGATGAGGTATCTAGAGATCTGAGTCCAGAGGAGGAGAGATGAGGTATCTAGAGATCTGAGTCCAGAGGAGAGATGAGGTATCTAGAGATCTGAGTACAGAGGAGAGATGAGGTATCTAGAGATCTGAGTCCAGAGGAGAGATGAGGTATCTAGAGATCTGAGTCCAGAGGAGAGATGAGGTATCTAAAGATCTGAGTCCAGAGGAGAGATGAGGTATCTAGAGATCTGAGTCCAGAGGAGAGATGAGGTATCTAGAGATCTGAGTCCAGAGGAGGAGAGATGAGGTATCTAGAGATCTGAGTCCAGAGGAGAGATGAGGTATCTAGAGATCTGAGTCCAGAGGAGAGATGAGGTATCTAGAGATCTGAGTCCAGAGGAGAGATGAGGTATCTAGAGATCTGAGTCCAGAGGAGAGATGAGGTATCTAGAGATCTGAGTCCAGAGGAGAGATGAGGTATCTAGAGATCTGAGTCCAGAGGAGGAGAGATGAGGTATCTAGAGATCTGAGTCCAGAGGAGGAGAGATGAGGTATCTAGAGATCTGAGTCCAGAGGAGAGATGAGGTATCTAGAGATCTGAGTCCAGAGGAGAGATGAGGTATCTAGAGATCTGAGTCCAGAGGAGAGATGAGGTATCTAGAGATCTGAGTCCAGAGGAGGAGAGATGAGATATCTAGAGATCTGAGTCCAGAGGAGAGATGAGGTATCTAGAGATCTGAGTCCAGAGGAGGAGAAATGAGGTATCTAGAGATCTGAGTCCAGAGGAGAGATGAGGTATCTAGAGATCTGAGTCCAGAGGAGAGATGAGGTATCTAAAGATCTGAGTCCAGAGGAGAGATGAGGTATCTAGAGATCTGAGTCCAGAGGAGAGATGAGGTATCTAGAGATCTGAGTACAGAGGAGAGATGAGGTATCTAGAGATCTGAGTCCAGAGGAGAGATGAGGTATCTAGAGATCGAGTCCAGAGGAGAGATGAGGTATCTAGAGATCTGAGTCCAGAGGAGGAGAGATGAGGTATCTAGAGATCTGAGTCCAGAGGAGAGATGAGGTATCTACAGATCTGAGTCCAGAGGAGGAGAGATGAGGTATCTAGAGATCTGAGTCCAGAGGAGAGATGAGGTATCTAGAGATCTGAGTCCAGAGGAGAGATGAGGTATCTAGAGATCTGAGTCCAGAGGAGAGATTAGGTATCTAGAGATCTGAGTCCAGAGGAGAGATGAGGTATCTAGAGATCTGAGTCCAGAGGAGGAGAGATGAGGTATCTAGAGATCTGAGTCCAGAGGAGAGATGAGGTATCTAGAGATCTGAGTCCAGAAGGAGAGATGAGGTATCTATAGATCTGAGTCCAGAGGAGAGATGAGGTATCTAGAGATCTGAGTCCAGAGGGAGAGATGAGGTATCTAGAGATCTGAGTTCAGATGAGTGATGAGGTATATAGAGATCTGAGTCCAGAAGGAGAGATGAGGTATCTAGAGATCTGAGTCCAGAGGAGGAGAGATGAGGTATCTAGAGATCTGAGTCCAGAGGAGAGATGAGGTATCTAGAGATCTGAGTCCAGAGGAGAGATGAGGTATCTAGAGATCTGAGTCCAGAGGAGAGATGAGGTATCTAGAGATCTGAGTCCAGAGGAGAGATGAGGTATCTAGAGATCTGAGTCGAGAGGAGAGATGAGGTATCTAGAGATCTGAGTCCAGAGGAGGAGAGATGAGGTATCTAGAGATCTGAGTCCAGAGGAGAGATGAGGTATCTAGAGATCTGAGTCCAGAGGAGAGATGAGGTATCTAGAGATCTGAGTCCAGAGGAGGAGAGATGAGGTATCTAGAAATCTGAGTCCAGAGGAGAGATGAGGTATCTAGAGATCTGAGTCCAGAGGAGAGATGAGGTATCTAGAGATCTGAGTCCAGAGGAGGAGAGATGAGGTATCTAGAGATCTGAGTCCAGAGGAGAGATGAGGTATCTAGAGATCTGAGTCCAGAGGAGAGATGAGGTATCTAGAGATCTGAGTCCAGAGGAGGAGAGATGAGGTATCTAGAGATCTGAGTCCAGAGGAGAGATGAGGTATCTAGAGATCTGAGTCCAGAGGAGGAGAGATGAGGTATCTAGAGATCTGAGTCCAGAGGAGAGATGAGGTATCTAAAGATCTGAGTCCAGAGGAGAGATGAGGTATCTAGAGATCTGAGTCCAGAGGAGAGATGAGGTATCTAGAGATCTGAGTCCAGAGGAGAGATGAGGTATCTAGAGATCTGAGTCCAGAGGAGAGATGAGGTATCTAGAGATCTGAGTCCAGAGGAGAGATGAGGTATCTAAAGATCTGAGTCCAGAGGAGGAGAGATGAGGTATCTAGAGATCTGAGTCCAGAGGAGAGATGAGGTATCTAGAGATCTGAGTCCAGAGGAGAGATGAGGTATCTAGAGATCTGAGTCCAGAGGAGGAGAAATGAGGTATCTAGAGATCTGAGTCCAGAGGAGAGATGAGGTATCTAGAGATCTGAGTCCAGAGGAGAGATGAGGTATCTAAAGATCTGAGTCCAGAGGAGAGATGAGGTATCTAGAGATCTGAGTCCAGAGGAGAGATGAGGTATCTAGAGATCTGAGTACAGAGGAGAGATGAGGTATCTAGAGATCTGAGTCCAGAGGAGAGATGAGGTATCTAGAGATCTGAGTCCAGAGGAGAGATGAGGTATCTAGAGATCTGAGTCCAGAGGAGGAGAGATGAGGTATCTAGAGATCTGAGTCCAGAGGAGAGATGAGGTATCTACAGATCTGAGTCCAGAGGAGGAGAGATGAGGTATCTAGAGATCTGAGTCCAGAGGAGAGATGAGGTATCTAGAGATCTGAGTCCAGAGGAGAGATGAGGTATCTAGAGATCTGAGTCCAGAGGAGAGATTAGGTATCTAGAGATCTGAGTCCAGAGGAGAGATGAGGTATCTAGAGATCTGAGTCCAGAGGAGGAGAGATGAGGTATCTAGAGATCTGAGTCCAGAGGAGAGATGAGGTATCTAGAGATCTGAGTCCAGAAGGAGAGATGAGGTATCTATAGATCTGAGTCCAGAGGAGAGATGAGGTATCTAGAGATCTGAGTCCAGAGGGAGAGATGAGGTATCTAGAGATCTGAGTTCAGATGAGTGATGAGGTATATAGAGATCTGAGTCCAGAAGGAGAGATGAGGTATCTAGAGATCTGAGTCCAGAGGAGGAGAGATGAGGTATCTAGAGATCTGAGTCCAGAGGAGAGATGAGGTATCTAGAGATCTGAGTCCAGAGGAGAGATGAGGTATCTAGAGATCTGAGTCCAGAGGAGAGATGAGGTATCTAGAGATCTGAGTCGAGAGGAGAGATGAGGTATCTAGAGATCTGAGTCCAGAGGAGGAGAGATGAGGTATCTAGAAATCTGAGTCCAGAGGAGAGATGAGGTATCTAGAGATCTGAGTCCAGAGGAGAGATGAGGTATCTAGAGATCTGAGTCCAGAGGAGGAGAGATGAGGTATCTAGAGATCTGAGTCCAGAGGAGAGATGAGGTATCTAGAGATCTGAGTCCAGAGGAGGAGAGATGAGGTATCTAGAGATCTGAGTCCAGAGGAGAGATGAGGTATCTAAAGATCTGAGTCCAGAGGAGAGATGAGGTATCTAGAGATCTGAGTCCAGAGGAGAGATGAGGTATCTAGAGATCTGAGTCCAGAGGAGAGACGAGGTATCTAGAGATCTGAGTCCAGAGGAGAGATGAGGTATCTAGAGATCTGAGTCCAGAGGAGAGATGAGGTATCTAGAGATCTGAGTCCAGAGGAGAGATGAGGTATCTAGAGATCTGAGTCCAGAGGAGTGATGAGGTATCTAGAGATCTGAGTCCAGAGGAGAGATGAGGTATCTAGAGATCTGAGTCCAGAGGAGAGATGAGGTATCTAGAGATCTGAGTCCAGAGGAGAGATGAGGTATCTAGAGATCTGAGTCCAGAGGAGAGATGAGGTATCTAGAGATCTGAGTCCAGAGGAGGAGAGATGAGGTATCTAGAGATCTGAGTCCAGAGGAGAGATGAGGTATCTAGAGATCTGAGTCCAGAGGAGAGATGAGGTATCTAGAGATCTGAGTCCAGAGGAGAGATGAGGTATCTAGAGATCTGAGTCCAGAGGAGGAGAGATGAGGTATCTAGAGATCTGAGTCCAGAGGAGAGATGAGGTATCTAGAGATCTGAGTCCAGAGGAGAGATGAGGTATCTAGAGATCTGAGTCCAGAGGAGAGAGGAGGTATCTAGAGATCTGAGTCCAGAGGAGGAGAGATGAGGTATCTAGAGATCTGAGTCCAGAGGAGGAGAGATGAGGTATCTAGAGATCTGAGTCCAGAGGAGAGATGAGGTATCTAGAGATCTGAGTCCAGAGGAGAGATGAGGTATCTAGAGATCTGAGTCCAGAGGAGAGATGAGGTATCTAGAGATCTGAGTCCAGAGGAGGAGAGATGAGGTATCTAGAGATCTGAGTCCAGAGGAGAGATGAGGTATCTAGAGATCTGAGTCCAGAGGAGAGATGAGGTATCTAGAGATCTGAGTCCAGAGGAGAGATGAGGTATCTAGAGATCTGAGTCCAGAGGAGGAGAGATGAGGTATCTAGAGATCTGAGTCCAGAGGAGAGATGAGGTATCTAGAGATCTGAGTCCAGAGGAGAGATGAGGTATCTAGAGATCTGAGTCCAGAGGAGGAGAGATGAGGTATCTAGAGATCTGAGTCCAGAGGAGGAGAGATGAGGTATCTAGAGATCTGAGTCCAGAGGAGAGATGAGGTATCTAGAGATCTGAGTCCAGAGGAGAGATGAGGTATCTAGAGATCTGAGTCCAGAGGAGAGATGAGGTATCTAGAGATCTGAGTCCAGAGGAGAGATGAGGTATCTAGAGATCTGAGTCCAGAGGAGAGATGAGGTATCTAGAGATCTGAGTCCAGAGGAGAGATGAGGTATCTAAAGATCTGAGTCCAGAGGAGAGATGAGGTATCTAGAGATCTGAGTCCAGAGGAGGAGATGAGGTATCTAGAGATCTGAGTCCAGAGGAGAGATGAGGTATCTAGAGATCTGAGTCCAGAGGAGAGATGAGGTATCTAGAGATCTGAGTCCAGAGGAGAGATGAGGTATCTAGAGATCTGAGTCCAGAGGAGAGATGAGGTATCTAGAGATCTGAGTCCAGAGGAGAGATGATGTATCTAGAGATCTGAGTCCAGAGGAGAGATGAGGTATCTAGAGATCTGAGTACAGAGGAGAGATGAGGTATCTAGAGATCTGAGTCCAGAGGAGAGATGAGGTATCTAGAGATCTGAGTCCAGAGGAGAGATGAGGTATCTAGAGATCTGAGTCCAGAGGAGAGATGAGGTATCTAGAGATCTGAGTCCAGAGGAGAGATGAGGTATCTAGAGATCTGAGTCCAGAGGAGGAGAGATGAGGTATCTAGAGATCTGAGTCCAGAGGAGAGATGAGGTATCTAGAGATCTGAGTCCAGAGGAGAGATGAGGTATCTAAAGATCTGAGTCCAGAGGAGGAGAGATGAGGTATCTAGAGATCTGAGTCCAGAGGAGAGATGAGGTATCTAGAGATCTGAGTCCAGAGGAGGAGAGATGAGGTATCTAGAGATCTGAGTCCAGAGGAGAGATGAGGTATCTAGAGATCTGAGTCCAGAGGAGAGATGAGGTATCTAGAGATCTGAGTCCAGAGGAGAGATGCGGTATCTAGAGATCTGAGTCCAGAGGAGAGGTGAGGTATCTAGAGATCTGAGTCCAGAGGAGAGATGAGGTATCTAGAGATCTGAGTCCAGAGGAGAGATGAGGTATCTAGAGATCTGAGTCCAGAGGGAGAGATGAGGTATCTAAAGATCTGAGTCCAGAGGAGAGATGAGGTATCTAGAGATCTGAGTCCAGAGGAGAGATGAGGTATCTAGAGATCTGAGTCCAGAGGAGTGATGAGGTATCTAGAGATCTGAGTCCAGAGGAGAGATGAGGTATCTAGAGATCTGAGTCCAGAGGAGAGATGAGGTATCTAGAGATCTGAGTCCAGAGGAGAGATGAGGTATCTAGAGATCTGAGTCCAGAGGAGAGATGAGGTATCTAGAGATCTGAGTCCAGAGGAGGAGAGATGAGGTATCTAGAGATCTGAGTCCAGAGGAGTGATGAGGTATCTAGAGATCTGAGTCCAGAGGAGAGATGAGGTATCTAGAGATCTGAGTCCAGAGGAGAGATGAGGTATCTAGAGATCTGAGTCCAGAGGAGAGATGAGGTATCTAGAGATCTGAGTCCAGAGGAGAGATGAGGTATCTAGAGATCTGAGTCCAGAGGAGAGATGAGGTATCTAGAGATCTGAGTCCAGAGGAGAGATGAGGTATCTAGAGATCTGAGTCCAGAGGAGAGATGAGGTATCTAGAGATCTGAGTCCAGAGGAGGAGAGATGAGGTATCTAGAGATCTGAGTCCAGAGGAGAGATGAGGTATCTAGAGATCTGAGTCCAGAGGAGGAGAGATGAGGTATCTAGAGATCTGAGTCCAGAGGAGAGATGCGGTATCTAGAGATCTGAGTCCAGAGGAGAGATGAGGTATCTAGAGATCTGAGTCCAGAGGAGGAGAGATGAGGTATCTAGAGATCTGAGTCCAGAGGAGAGATGAGGTATCTAGAGATCTGAGTCCAGAGGAGAGATGAGGTATCTAGAGATCTGAGTCCAGAGGAGAGATGAGGTATCTAGAGATCTGAGTCCAGAGGAGGAGAGATGAGGTATCTCGAGATCTGAGTCCAGAGGAGGAGAGATGAGGTATCTAGAGATCTGAGTCCAGAGGAGAGATAAGGTATCTAGAGATCTGAGTCCAGCGGGCTGCTTGTGTTTCTGTTCATCAGGACATCATATGACCAGCAGATCCAGGGTGAACGCTCTACGTTAGTCAGTGGACGTCCAACAACATGCACACTAACTTATATTGCAGCTATAGGCTATACTTTGGTTTAAATTGCGTGAATAAACTAGCTAGAGAGCTAAAGTTAATTACATTCATCCAATGTCAGAAGGATTACCTTTTAACAAACGTTGTAATTATTTTCTGTCATTTCAATTTGAGTAAAACAATGGAGATATAACATTGTATTGTTTTCTTTTTACACTGGCTCAGATATAATGAAAAGACTACGTCAGTCGAAGCTCAGCTTTGGTAAGGAAGAGACAGGACAGGCAGAGAGAAAGAGAGAGAGAGAGAAAGTGATGGAAGTCAGGGAGGAACTTCAGGTACAGTCACACAAAAGAATGCAGGCTTAATAACCCCATCCATCCATCTATCTATCTATCTATCTATCTATCCATCTATCCATCTATCTATCTATCTATCTATCTATCTATCTATCTATCTATCTATCTATCTATAACATTAGTCTTCATTTACAATAGGCATAATTTTAAAACAACATACATCTATTGCCGTTATGATGTCACAATAGCATACAATTGTATAAAACACCATTTGCTCACATCTTTTTTATGTTTTGAGAATCAAACAAAACAGATTTATATAAATAAATGCAAACAAACAAGTGAAATGAACTAAATTGCTGAATTGCTTTTAATTCACTGGCAGGAGCGACAAGTGAGGAGGAGCAAAAAGTGAACAACGAGGGAGAGATTGAACAAAGAAAGAGGAGAGGACAGAGAGAGTAAAGAAGATGGAAGAGAGGCTGCAGGTTATGGAAAGGAGAGAGACGTGGAAAATGAATTTTGACAATGTTGTGATCATTTTAGCCTCTTCTGCATGTCCAGATCATTAATAGCAACAATCAACTGATTCTTATGCATTACACTTTCAAAAATAATTTATGCTGCAGCCCACTGACATGGTTTGAAATCAATATATTATCCAATTTGTGACCCCCCACAGGACTTAAAAAGCACCTAACTAGATCATGAAAATCCCCAAAATCTGGGGGGGTACCCCCCGAACCCCCCTAGCATGTTTGGACCTCGGTATTTTGGAAATCCTGGATACGGCCCTGCACACATCCTGTCATGTTCTCAGCTACAGTTGGGATACCTTTGATAGCATGTTACTCTCATGTTGGAACATAATGACCATCATTCATCAGCAGCCAGCAGGCGTACCTTGAGGGTGATGCAGCAGTCGGGGTTCTTCCTCTCCAGGTAAACCTCGATGATGAGATCTCCAGCCTGAGACAGCTGCTCGCAGAAACAATCCCCGTCAAACTTTATTAATATTAAACTCCATTAACTCTCTCCTCGAACTTTATTAATAATAAATTATCTTTCTACTCACAAAAAATTATTTACTCTCGCAGTCCTTCAACATTTGTAATCGGTTTACCCGTGGGGGATTAGGGCCAAACATGAATCTGTTTGAGATCTGACTATGAGTTCAATATAAACTGACTGACATTTATTTTGACTTTTTTTTCAGAATTTTGACTTTATCTCAAAATCTGATCTTTCTTTTTTCCTACCTAGACCTAAAATTGAAATTCCCTTTCGGTCAGATCTCAAAACATTTCTCACGACCTAATCCTCTTTCGTAATCCAAACAACATTTATCAACACATTTTTACTAATGTATTCAAAACTGATCATAAATGTATTTATAACTACCTTATTAAAATGAGCTCAATTCAAACTGATTATCAGATAATGATTCATTTATTAGGGACTAGTTTCTAAATATTTACATTATAATTAGCAACTTGTGACTTATGCTAAATTATAACACCATAATTACAAAATGGATTAGTGATTGAAAACCATCCTTTAACTTACATATAACAAATGTATCATCAGTGTATTACTAATGTATAAATGACTTTAACAGACTTACTAGGAAATTATTACAACTCTTGTTTAAATTAAGATATAACAGCTAACTCACTCATAACTCATTATTAAATGTGGTTTTATATATTAATATCAGGCACCTGCGTGTCCTTCCAGGTGGTGATGAGGCTGACCTCCAGCTCGATTTGCGTCTGATGCTCCTCGTCGATCTGAAACAGGAGCAGTGTTCACGCCACCTTCACATTACAAAGTGTTGGAAAGACAACACAGGTTCAGGTTTCAGGACAAAGAGGAGGGTCGTACTCACATCGAAGACGTGCAGGTAGTTGTCGATCAGATCCTCCACGATCTTCACCTCGTGCTCGCCCTTCCCGTGGGTCTGGAACAGGCTGGGGGCGAACAGCAGCGACAGGTTCTTGGTGCACATCTGGTTCAGATCGGCACACTTCTGGACCCTGGAACCGGATCGAAGAAGAACCGTGAATCCATTGCAGTGTTTTCAGAAGCTCAGCTGGTAGCTTTATTAGAAGGAGACGATGATACGATACGGCTCGATGATACGCTACGGCTCGATGATACGCTACGGCTCGATGATACGCTACGGTTTGATGATACGGTACGGCTCGATGATACGCTACGGCTCGATGATACGCTACGGCTCGATGATACGGTACGGCTCGATGATACGGTACGGCACGATGATACGGTACGGCACTATGATACGGTACGGCTCGATGATACGGTATGGCTCGATGATACGGTACGGCTCGATGATACGCTACGGCACGATGATACGGTACGGCACGATGATATGGTACGGCTCGATGATACGCTACGGCACGATGATACGGTACGGCTCGATGATACGGTACGGCTCGATGATACACTACGGCTCGATGATACGGTACGGCTCGATGATACGGTACGGCTCGATGATACGCTACGGCTCGATGATACGGTACGGCTCGATGATACGGTACGGCTCGATGATACGGTACGGCTCGATGATACGGTACGGCTCGATGATACGGTACGGCTCGATGATACGCTACGGCACGATGATACGGTACGGCACGATGATACGCTACGGCTCGATGATACGGTACGGCTCGATGATACGGTACGGCTCGATGATACGGTACGGCACGATGATACGCTACGGCTCGATGACACGGTACTGCTCGATGATACGGTACGATTAGATAATACGGTACGATTAGATAATACGGTACGATTAGATAATACGGTACAGCACGATATGATAGAATGCCTTACAAAACGATGATACGCTACGGTAATGTGCGGTACTGTATGATATTATAATACGATACGTTGCGGTACGGTACGGTATGGTTCAATGATACGAGACGGTACAATATGATACGATTATACGTTAAGGTACGGAACGATTTGATAGAGTTATACGGTGAGACGGTACAGTACGATTTAACGGTAGAAGAAGATAATACATGATAAAATGATACTAAACAAAACGGTAAGAAACTATAAGATCAGGTCTGAAATGTTTCTCCATGTAACATCAACGAGGACCGATATTAAGACAGGAAACAGGAAACGGACATTTAAAATATCATCACAATCACTGAAGAAGAAATGATGAAGACCCTCTAACATCAGACCTGGGATTTAGCTCTGGATTTCATTTAGGATTGACTTCAGTCTAACTTTATTGAATCGTGGGACCCTGTATCTCCCATTCATCATGAGAGTGTGTGATGGAGTCCTCAGGGAGCTCACCTGTACAGGTGACTGATGAGCGCAGCCAGGGTAGTCCTGTTGACCCGGGGCAGGGTCCGGATTATCTCCTTGTAACGGTCCAGCCTCGCTCTCTTCTGGGGGATTCCTGAGGGCACATACACAAATCAGAATTCACCTATTCACATCCTGTCCTGAATATCACTCACAGGATCTTTAACTTTAAGGTGGTCTGCATGTCAGGGTTGAACCAGGTCACTTTAAGGTGGTCTGCATGTCAGGGTGGACCCAGGTAACTTTAAGGTGGTCTGCATGTCAGGGTGGAACCAGGTCACTTTAAGGTGGTCTGCATGTCAGCGTGGAACCAGGTCACTTTAAGGTGGTCTGCATGTCAGAGTGGAACCAGGTCACTTCAAGGTGGTCTGCATGTCAGGGTGGAACCAGGTCACTTTAAGGTGGTCTGCATGTCAGGGTGGAACCAGGTCACTTTAAGGTGGTCTGCATGTCAGAGTGGAACCAGGTCACTTTAAGGTGGTCTGCATGTCAGAGTGGAACCAGGTCACTTTAAGGTGGTCTGCATGTCAGGGTGGACCCAGGTAACTTTAAGGTGGTCTGCATGTCAGGGTGGACCCAGGCAACTTTAGGTTGGTCTGCATGTCAGGGTGGACCCAGGTAACTTTAAGGTGGTCTGCATGTCAGGGTGGACCCAGGCAACTTTAGGTTGGTCTGCATGTCAGGGTGGACCCAGGCAACTGTAAGGTGGTCTGCATGTCAGGGTGGAATCAGGTCACCTTAAGGTGGTCTGCATGTCAGGGTGGACCCAGGTAACTTTAAGGTGGTCTGCATGTCAGGGTGGACCCAGGTAACTTTAAGGTGGTCTGCATGTCAGAGTGGAACCAGGTCACTTTAAGGTGGTCTGCATGTCAGAGTGGAACCAGGTCACTTTAAGGTGGTCTGCATGTCAGGGTGGACCCAGGTAACTTTAAGGTGGTCTGCATGTCAGAGTGGAACCAGGTAACTTTAAGGTGGTCTGCATGTCAGGGTGGAACCAGGTCACTTTAAGGTGGTCTGCATGTCAGAGTGGAACCAGGTCACTTTAAGGTGGTCTGCATGTCAGGGTGGAACCAGGTCACTTTAAGGTGGTCTGCATGTCAGAGTGGACCCAGGTAACTTTAAGGTGGTCTGCATGTCAGAGTGGACCCAGGTCACTTTAAGGTGGTCTGCATGTCAGGGTGGAACCAGGTCACTTTAAGGTGGTCTGCATGTTAGAGTGGAACCAGGTAACTTTAAGGTGGTCTGCATGTCAGAGTGGAACCAGGTCACTTTAAGGTGGTCTGCATGTCAGGGTGGAACCAGGTCACTTTAAGGTGGTCTGCATGTCAGGGTGGAACCAGGTCACTTTAAGGTGGTCTGCATGTCAGGGTGGAACCAGGTCACTTTAAGGTGGTCTGCATGTCAGGGTGGAACCAGGTCACTTTAAGGTGGTCTGCATGTCAGGGTGGACCCAGGTAACTTTAAGGTGGTCTGCATGTCAGTGTGGAACCAGGTAACTTTAAGGTGGTCTGCATGTCAGGGTGGAACCAGGTCACTTTAAGGTGGTCTGCATGTCAGGGTGGAACCAGGTCACTTTAAGGTGGTCTGCATGTCAGTGTGGAACCAGGTAACTTTAAGGTGGTCTGCATGTCAGAGTGGAACCAGGTCACTTTAAGGTGGTCTGCATGTCAGAGTGGAACCAGGTCACTTTAAGGTGGTCTGCATGTCAGAGTGGAACCAGGTAACTTTAAGGTGGTCTGCATGTCAGAGTGGAACCAGGTCACTTTAAGGTGGTCTGCATGTCAGAGTGGAACCAGGTAACTTTAAGGTGGTCTGCATGTCAGAGTGGAACCAGGTCACTTTAAGGTGGTCTGCATGTCAGAGTGGAACCAGGTCACTTTAAGGTGGTCTGCATGTCAGGGTGGAACCAGGTCACTTTAAGGTGGTCTGCATGTCAGGGTGGACCCAGGTCACTTTAAGGTGGTCTGCATGTCAGGGTGGAACCAGGTCACTTTAAGGTGGTCTGCATGTCAGCGTGGAACCAGGTCACTTTAAGGTGGTCTGCATGTCAGGGTGGACCCAGGTAACTTTAAGGTGATCTGCATGTCAGGGTGGAACCAGGTCACTTTAAGGTGGTCTGCATGTCAGGGTGGAACCAGGTCACTTTAAGGTGGTCTGCATGTCAGCGTGGAACCAGGTCACTTTAAGGTGGTCTGCATGTCAGGGTGGAACCAGGTCACTTTAAGGTGGTCTGCATGTCAGGGTGGACCCAGGTCACTTTAAGGTGGTCTGCATGTCAGGGTGGAACCAGGTCACTTTAAGGTGGTCTGCATGTCAGGGTGGACCCAGGTGTATTTGACTCACTGGCGGCATTCTGCCACAGCGGGTGGAGGTCGGCCATGAAGACGGGGTCGTCCACCTCCCTGAAGAACCTCTTCAGGACGTCTGTCACGTCCTCGATGAAGTGGTCTCCGATGCGCAGCTTCACGTTTCGGGCATCTTTCCGGAACTCGTCCATCAGGAGTTTGATTCTGGTCCTGGAGCCGTTCTTCCTGTAGATCCCCTCGTGACCCAGCCCTGCGGAGACAGAGCTGCTGATTCAGCGTTACGGGTAAAGGACACTTCACAGAGAGACATATATGTGATAGACGCATTCAAGGGTGTAACTTTGGTTTGAGAAGTGGGGGGGACACAAAACAGGGGGTCCTACACAATGAAACATTGTTCTGCATTTAATTCCATTTCCTGCCGTTCTACAAATATATCAGGGACTATGGTGTTAAAAGATCCAAGAAAGATGTGTAGTATATATAATGAGTGTGCACTTATCTAGTTATCCATGTGAACCTGTTTTATTTGTGATGACCTCACCTCCTCTAGGGGGGTCCGGGGGCATGCACCCCGGGAAGATTTTTTTCTTTAAATTGAAGTTAAAGCATCCATCTGGTGCACTTTGAGGGCAACATGAAGAGATGTATGGATACAGCTCTCAACACTCAGAGGAAACAGAACTGTAAATATTTCAATAATCAAAAAGCCATTAGAATATGCTCAGAACCAATCACACATCATTGATAAACTCCTCTCCTATCTTCATCTTACCTAGTCTGCATTCTTTCTTTTTATTTATGCATATTTTAATAATCACTCCCCTTTCAAACTGTGTTTTTTATTTTTTACTGACATTGGAATTATTTCTTATCTTATTTTGAACAACTATATTAAATAGATGGAAATATTTGTTTACAAAGATGACCAAACCGTTTGAGACCCACTGAGATAACTTAGACTAAAGTTTACAATCTAATCTCAGAGTCCTTTACCAACCTGCTGACGTTATCTCAGCCTCTCAGCCCCACAGGTGAGGACTCTCCCTCTCCTTACTGTTGAAACAGCTTCTAATCTCCTTTAGCTCCGAGCTAGCACCAGATGCTAGCAACTCTCTCTCTCTCTCTCTCTCTCTCTCTCTCTCTCTCTCTCTCGCTCGCTCGCTCGCTCTCTCTCTCGCTCTCTCTCTCGCTCTCTCTCTCTCTCTCTCTCTCTCTCTCTCTATCTCTCTCTCTCTCTCTCTCTCTCTCTCTCTCTCTCTCGCTCTCTCTCTCTCTATCTCTCTCTCTCTCTCTCTATCTCTCTCTCTCTCTCTCTCTCTCTCTCTCGCTCGCTCGCTCTCTCTCTCGCTCTCTCTCTCTCTCTCTCTCTCTCTCTCTCACAGATGCTCCTCCGTTAGGCGTTATTTCTCCAAGTTATGTTTGTGTGTGCACTGAGGAGTCTCAAACAGGCCTTTGTTCCATCATTTTAAGATTGGAATATTAAATCCTCATCCATGATACCAGAGGTAACATTTTGATTTATGGTATTATTTTCACATATTTCTCTCCTTTCTCTCTTCTGCCAACGGTGTCGCAGTTTCTCATCTCTCCGTCTCCGTGCGTACGCATGCGTCAGAGTGTTGAGGACACGGGTCAGAGTGTTGAGGACGTGGGTCAGAGTGGAGGACACGGGTCAGAGAGTGGAGGACACGGGTCAGAGTGTGGAGGACACGGGTCAGAGTGTGGAGGACACGGGTCAGAGTGTGGAGGACACGGGTCAGAGTGGAGGGCACGGGTCAGGGAGTGGAGGACACGGGTCAGGGAGTGGAGGACACGGGTCAGAGTGTGGAGGACGTGGGTCAGAGTGTGGAGGACACGGGTCAGGGAGTGGAGGACACGGGTCAGAGTGGAGGGCACGGGTCAGGGAGTGGAGGACAAGGGTCAGAGTGGAGGACACGGGTCAGAGTGTTGAGGACACGGGTCAGAGTGTTGAGGACGTGGGTCAGAGTGGAGGACACGGGTCAGAGTGTTGAGGACGTGGGTCAGAGTGTGGAGGACGTGGGTCAGAGTGTGGAGGACACGGGTCAGAGAGTGGAGGACACGGGTCAGAGTGTGGAGGACACGGGTCAGAGTGTGGAGGACGTGGGTCAGAGTGTGGAGGACACGGGTCAGAGTGTGGAGGACACGGGTCAGAGTGTGGAGGACACGGGTCAGAGTGTGGAGGACGTGGGTCAGAGTGTGGAGGACACGGGTCAGAGTGGAGGGCACGGGTCAGGGAGTGGAGGACACGGGTCAGAGTGGAGGGCACGGGTCAGGGAGTGGAGGACACGGGTCAGAGTGGAGGACACGGGTCAGAGTGTGGAGGACACGGGTCAGAGTGTGGAGGACGTGGGTCAGAGTGTGGAGGACACGGGTCAGAGTGGAGGGCACGGGTCAGAGTGTGGAGGACGTGGGTCAGAGTGTGGAGGACACGGGTCAGAGTGGAGGGCACGGGTCAGAGTGTGGAGGACGTGGGTCAGAGTGGAGGACACGTTCAGAGGGTGGAGGACGTGGGTCAGAGTGGAGGACACGGGTCAGAGTGTGGAGGACGTGGGTCAGAGTGGAGGACACGGGTCAGAGTGTTGAGGACGTGGGTCAGAGTGGAGGACGTGGGTCAGAGTGGAGGACACGGGTCAGAGTGTGGAGGACGTGGGTCAGAGTGGAGGACGTGGGTCAGAGTGGAGGACACGGGTCAGAGTGGAGGACACGGGTCAGAGTGTGGAGGACAAGGGTCAGAGTGTTGAGGACGTGGGTCAGAGTGGAGGACGTGGGTCAGAGTGGAGGACACGGGTCAGAGTGTTGAGGACGTGGGTCAGAGTGGAGGACGTGGGTCAGAGTGGAGGACAGGGGTCAGAGTGTGGAGGACAAGGGTCAGAGTGTTGAGGACGTGGGTCAGAGTGGAGGACGTGGGTCAGAGTGGAGGACACGGGTCAGAGTGTCCGTGGAGGACACGGGTCAGAGTGGAGGACGTGGGTCAGAGTGTGGAGGACACGGGTCAGAGTGTCCGTGGAGGACACGGGTCAGAGTGGAGGACGTGGGTCAGAGTGTGGAGGACACGGGTCAGAGTGTGGAGGACACGGGTCAGAGTGTCCGTGGAGGACACGGGTCAGAGTGTCCGTGGAGGACACGGGTCAGAGTGTCCGTGGAGGACCACACATTATCCCTTGAAGTTTGTTTTTTATAATCTGCAAAGTTTGCTTAGAAATTGGCATACGCCATCTTTTGAGCGTAAACCACATTTATAAATGAGGCCCCTGAGCAGCTTCAGTGGTAGCTTAGCCCTGATAGATCCAAAGTTATTCCTGCATCCGTTTAATTAAACTTCAAACCATGCTTTGTGGTTATCCCAGGGAACAGGAGTGCCTCAGCCCTTGGTGAGAGGATGAGGTTCTGTGTGGTGCCCCACCAGGTGCTCTCTGCTCACCGTACTGCGTGATGAAGGCCAGGCAGCTGTCCACGATGATGGGGATGTCGTTCCTGCTCAGCTGCTGCTCCCTCAGCGCGTTTCCTTCCCCGCCCGCCGCCCGCTGGATGTCCGAGAACCAGAGAGAGAAGTCTGAGCGCCCGACGCCCTGCAGGTGGAGCGTCCTGACGGAGACACGAAACACCGTCACAACCAGCAGAGTCTAACTATTGCTAAAGGTGCAAGTTGCCATGCAGTTAGCATCCGGCAGTTTCTTTTTTTTAATTGTTGACTTTTTTTTATATTTTGACATTTTTGTGGACTTTTCTTAACAATCTTGCCATTTTCTTTACTATGACATTTTCTCAGAATCTTTACTTTTATTTCCGAAAATCTGATCTTTCTATTTTTATCAGAATCTTTCATTATTTTCATTTCCTAAAAATTCAGACTTTTTTTCCCAATTTCACAAAACAAGTGTCCGCGTGTAGATTTGGTTTGCAGGTTAAAGACCAGAAGGGATCCATGGTGACACACGACAGTTAACAGAAGTACTTAAGAAATACATTTAGAAAGAACAAACTAAGCAATCCAGAAGGTACATTAATAAATAATTGTTCCATCTATTCATCTTTTTAAAGA
>NC_136901.1:95878651-95891151 GCF_949606895.1 Notothenia rossii
CACACACACACACAGTATAATATACTTAATTGGACTTTAAAACAGGATTTAACTTCATGAAGATCAGTAGTGTACAGTCGTGGTAGTACCTGGTTGGGGCAGCGGTCGTTGCTCCTGGTTTTCGGCCTCGGCCTCGGAGAAGATACGAGTTACAGTCTTCAGGAGAGTCTGTTCAGAGACTGCTGAGCACAGGACCTGAGAGACATGAGTCAGCATTATGAGTCCTCTACCTGAGTCCTTCATAGCCCAACATTAGCCACCTTTAGCTTAGCGGTGGTGGGAAACATCACATCCTTCACCCTGATCCTCAACACTGGAGCCCCTCAAGGCTGCGTGCTGAGCCCTCTCCTCTACTCCCTGTTCACACACGACTGCGTGGCCAAACACAGCTCCGACACCATCGTGAAGTTTGCTGACGACACGACCGTCATCGGACAGATCACAGACGGCGACGAGGCGGCGTACAGAGAGGAGGTCAAAAACCTGACATCTTGGTGCCAGGATAACAACCTCCATCTCAAAGTCAGCACAACCAAGGAGCTGATTGTGGATTACAGGAAGCAGCAGGGAGAGGGACACGCCCCCATCACCATCAATGGGACTACGGAGGAGAGAGTCAGCAGCTTCAGGTTCCTCTGTGTCCACATCACTGAGGACCTGACATGGTCTCATCACTGAGGACCTGACATGGTCTCATCACTGAGGACCTGACATGGACTAATCACTGAGGACCTGACATGGACTCATCACTGAGGACCTCACATGGACTCATCACTGAAGACCTGACATGGTCTCATCACTGAGGACCTCACATGGACTAATCACTGAGGACCTGACATGGACTCATCACTGAGGACCTCACATGGACTCATCACTGAAGACCTGACATGGACTCATCACTGAGGACCTCACATGGACTCATCACTGAAGACCTGACATGGACTCATCACTGAGGACCTGACATGGTCTCATCACTGAAGACCTGACATGGACTCATCACTGAGGACCTGACATGGACTAATCACTGAGGACCTGACATGGTCTCATCACTGAGGACCTCACATGGACTAATCACTGAGGACCTGACATGGACTAATCACTGAGGACCTGACATGGACTCATCACTGAGGACCTCACATGGACAAATCACTGAGGACCTCACATGGACTCTTCACTGAGGACCTGACATGGACTCATCACTGAGGACCTCACATGGACTAATCACTGAGGACCTGACATGGACTAATCACTGAGGACCTGACATGGAGTCATCACTGAGGACCTGACATGGACTCATCTCTGAGGACCTGACATGGACTCTTCACTGAGGACCTGACATGGACTCTTCACTGAGGACCTGACATGGACTCTTCACTGAGGACCTGACATGGACTCATCACTGAGGACCTGACATGGACTCTTCACTGAGGACCTGACATGGACTAATCACTGAGGACCTGACATGGAGTCATCACTGAGGACCTGACATGGACTCATCACTGAGGACCTGACATGGACTCATCACTGAGGACCTGATATGGACTCATCTCTGAGGACCTGACATGGACTCTTCACTGAGGACCTGACATGGACTCTTCACTGAGGACCTGACATGGACTAATCACTGAGGACCTGACATGGACTCTTCACTGAGGACCTGACATGGACTCATCACTGAGGACCTGACATGGACTAATCACTGAGGACCTGACATGGACTCATCACTGAGGACCTGACATGGACTCATCACTGAGGACCTGACATGGACACATCACTGAGGACCTGACATGGTCTCATCACTGAGGACCTGACATGGTCTCATCACTGAGGACCTGACATGGACTAATCACTGAGGACCTGACATGGACTCATCACCGAGGACCTGACATGGACTCATCACTGAGGACCTGACATGGACTCATCACTGAGGACCTGACATGGTCTCATCACTGAGGACCTGACATGGTCTCATCACTGAGGACCTGACATGGACTCATCACTGAGGACCTGACATGGACTCATCACTGAGGACCTGACATGGACTCATCACTGAGGACCTGACATGGACTCATCACTGAGGACCTGACATGGACTCTTCACTGAGGACCTGACATGGACTCATCACTGAGGACCTGACATGGAGTCATCACTGAGGACCTGACATGGACTCATCACTGAGGACCTGACATGGACTCATCACTGAGGACCTGACATGGACTCATCACTGAGGGCCTGACATGGACTCTTCACTGAGGACCTGACATGGACTCTTCACTGAGGACCTGACATGGACTCATCACTGAGGACCTGACATGGACTCATCACTGAGGACCTGACATGGACTCATCACTGAGGACCTGACTCATCACCTGACCTGCAAGTGCTCCATAGAGAGGGTCCTGACCTACAGGTGCTCCATAGAGAGGGTCCTGACTGGCTGCATCACGGCCTGGTAAGGCAGCTGCACCGTCCTCAGCCATAAGGCTTTACGGAGGGTGGTGAAAACTGCACAGAACATCACCAGGACCCTAACCCAGGATGGAGCTGCCATCCATGGAGGACCTTTACTCCCAGCGGCTCAGGAAGAAATCCCTCAGGATTATAAAAGACCCCCATCCCCCCAACCACAAACTGTTCAGTCTGCTGCCGTCTGGCAGGCGTTACCGCAGCACCCGGACTAAACCCAATGATGCTTTACTTCTCTAATATCAGAATAAGGGGGTCACCTTGAGCAGCTCCGGCTGGGTGCTGAAGGCCGGGTGGGGCCGGCGGTATCTGCCCTCTCTGTACTTCTGAACGATGAACTCCCTCCTCTGGTCCGGGGGGGCGTCGCAGTCCAGCTCCTCCCCCACCGGCAGGCGGGCCGCCCAGAAATCATTAGCACGGTCGTTACCGAGCATGATGAACAGCTGGCACACACACACACACACACACACACACACACACACACACACACACACACACACAGGTGAATATATAATTTTCTCTTGAATAGATAATGAACTGTTTACCCTCCGAGCTGAACTCACCTGGACGATCTCGTTGCTCCACACACTCGTGTCCAGCTTCAGACTCTGAACCTTTGACACCATCGTTCCCAGACCTCTGTGCTGCCCTGCACACACACACACACACACACACACACACACACACACACACACACACACACACACACACACACACACACACACACACACACACACACACACACACACACACACACACACACACACACACACACACACACACACACACACACACACACACACACACACACACAGAAAGAGTCTTAAGAAATGATTAGTTAGTTATGCAGCAGCTCTTCCTGTGACCTTTATTTTGAAATGCATGAAGTGTGAGCTCGGAAAGTAACTCATTATTATTACTAATATATAAATATTACTAATTCGATTTTCTTTCAATTATAACTTTTTCTAAAAATACTGACTTGATTCTGAAAAGGCAGAAATCATTTTTATAGAAATCTGGATTTTTGAAATTCTCAAAATTCTCTAGAAATCTTAAAATTCTGACTTTTTTCACGAAATTTTAAAATTCTCAATATTTCATCAAAATCTTTAAATTCAGACTTTTCAAAAAATTTCAAAACGATCACTTTTTTCTCAAAATCTTAAAATTCAGACTTTTTTCTCAAAATCTTAATATTTTCACTATTTCATAATAGTCACTAATTAAGACTTTTCAATTTTTTTCGAAATACTTACTTTTTTCTCTAAATTCTAACTTATTTCTCAAAATCTTAGAGTTCTGACTTTTTTCTCAACATTTCAAAATATGTCAGCTCCTCTGTGATTTCCCTGTAAAGGACAGGAGGTCTGTGTGTGGATCTGATTGGACGAGAGTAGGTACCGGCGCAGTTCTTGCAGATGACGACGCTCAGGTTGATGGAGGCCCAGTCCGGGTTCAGCGCCCGGCAGTCAGCACACGTCCTGTTGGAGCGGTTCGACCAGATCTTCTCCGCCACCTCGTAGTCCGACAGCGTCTCGGCGATGGCGTCCTGCAGTGCCTCCATCCAGACGCGCTTCTCCCGCTCACACTCCGCCGTGAAGCTGAGGAACATTCAAACATTCAAAGACTCAAAGACTCATCATCAAACGCAAAGTGGCTACAAACATCTGAAGTCCATGGATCCTCCAACAGTGCAACACAAATATACACAAGACGTAAAACAATAAAGCAAATAAAGAAACAATAAAAAAGTTCTAGAAGAACAGAGTGAAATAGAGTAGAGAACATCAGTGTTGCAAGACCAATGTGCAAGCCGAGCAGAAGTAACTATATACAAGTTAAACAAAGTCTACAGTAATCTAAATGTTGCAGAGACCAAGCCGTGCAGAAGTAACTATATACAAGTTGAACAAAGTCTACAGTAATCGAAATGTTGCAGAGACCATGTCGTGCAGAAGTAACTATATACAAGTTAAACAAAGTCTACAGTAATCTAAATGTTGCAGAGACCAAGCCGTGCAGAAGTAACTATATACAAGTTAAACAAAGTCTACAGTAATCTAAATGTTGCAGAGACCATGTCGTGCAGAAGTAACTATATACAAGTTAAACAAAGTCTACAGTAATCTAAATGTTGCAGGGACCATTCAAACAGAGGAGGGGAGGCGATGCTATATCAGAGCTAACGTTAGCGCTGCAGCTGTAAGGAACTACACACTACAGATCTGCACAATACAGATCTGCACACTACAGAACTGCACACTACATATCTGCACAAAACAGATCTGCACAATACAGATCTGCACACTACAGATCTGCACACTACAGATCTGCACAATACAGATCTGCTCAATACAGATCTGCACAATACAGATCTGCACACTACAGAACTGCACACTACATATCTGCACAAAACAGATCTGCACAATACAGATCTGCACACTACAGATCTGCACAATACAGATCTGCACAATACAGATCTGCACACTACAGATCTGCACACTACAGTCTTCTACCTGTATACCCCCCCCCCCTGCAGTGACCCTGCGTACCTGAAGGTTTTGTACGGGGTGATGAGGTCGAAGCTCTTGTGTTTTCCGTCTCTGATCGTCGATCCTCGAGCTTCAATCACTGTGATGCCGATCCCGTTAAGAAAACACTGCACACACATACACACACACACACACACACACACACACACACACACACACACACACACACACACACACACACACACACACACACACACACACACACACACACACCTGTCAGTATCTTCTAACCTGTCAGTATCTTCTCACCTGTCAGTATCTTCTCACCTGTCAGTATCTTCTCACCTCTCAGTATCTTCTCACCTCTCAGTATCTTCTCACCTCTCAGTATCTTCTCACCTGCTCGCTCTTGTAGATCCAGATCTGCTCGGTGTTGATGGCGGCGAACACTCTGTTTTTGTGGCCCTTCAGCTCGAGGGCCCCGTGTTTCTGACACTGAGCTCCGGGGCCGAAAGTCCGCTGGCCGAAAACCATCTGATCTCTGACGTGTTCCTGCAGAGTGACCAGCCAGCGGCGCCGCAGCACTGACACACAGGGGGTGTTACACTATATGTTATTACACAATGTGGGGTTACATAATGTGTTATTACACAACGTTTTATTAAACATCTTGTTATTACACAATGTGGTGTTATTAAACAATGTGGTGTTATTACACAACGTGTTATTACACAACGTGTTATTACACAATGTGGTGTTATTACACAACGTGTTATTACACAATGTGGTGTTATTACACAACGTGTTATTACACAATGTGTTATTACACAACGTGTTATTACACAATGTGGTGTTATTAAACAATGTGGTGTTATTACACAATGTGGTGTTATTACACAATGTGGTGTTATTACACGTGTGTTTTCTACCTTCATTGTCAGTCCTGAAAACAAAGATTCGATGACTCGTCACAATTTCAAATTTGTGGTCTTTGGTTGGGCGGGCAATCTGAATGGCAGCCAATGGGATGACTCCTTTTGGGTAAATGTCCTGAAACACAAACATTAGAATTATCTAAACATTAAAACAATATAAGTATTAAATATCATCTACTCCTCATTAACAGCTGAGACAAATCTTCCCTCCGAATGAAAAGAAGAGAAAGACAATGGAATCCGTGTCACTTCCTCTCTGATATAATGATAAGTGAACTCTTTACCTTCTCACTGCCAAAGTACATCAGGTTTTTGCCGTCAAACTTCACATAGCGCTTCTGGAAAACATAGTTCCTGAGAAATGAAACACACATCAGATACAGAGGCAGTCACATGACCACTTTCCCACGGACACACATCACACCTGTGTAGTTTCTACTCTAAGGAACACTGCTAAGCTGTGTGATGAAAAGATTCCAGATGTATAAACCTGAAGCATCATCACCTGATTCCTACAGCGGCCCTAAACTCGTCCATCACGAGAAACGCTGCAGCTTCAGAAACCATGCAGATATAAAACGCTGCATGTCTCCTCAAGCTGCTGAATGTTCTCTAAACGCTGCATGTCTCCTCAAGCTGCTGAGTGTTCTCTAAACGCTGCATGTCTCCTCAAGCTGCTGAATGTTCTCTAAACGCTGCTGAATGTTCTCTAAACGCTGCATGTCTCCTCAAGCTGCTGAATGTTCTCTAAACGCTGCTGAATGTTCTCTAAACGCTGCTGAATGTTCTCTAAACGTTGCTGAGTGTTCTCTAAACGCTGCTGAATGTTCTCTAAACGCTGCTGAATGTTCTCTAAACGTTGCATGTCTCCTCAAGCTGCTGAATGTTCTCTAAACGCTGCTGAATGTTCTCTAAACGTTGCATGTCTCCTCAAGCTGCTGAATGTTCTCTAAACGTTGCTGAATGTTCTCTAAACGTTGCTGAATGTTCTCTAAACGCTGCTGAATGTTCTCTAAACGTTGCATGTCTCCTCAAGCTGCTGAATGTTCTCTAAACGTTGCTGAATGTGCTCTAAACGTTGCTGAATGTTCTCTAAACGCTGCTGAATGTTCTCTAAACGCTGCTGAATGTTCTCTAAACGTTGCTGAATGTTCTCTAAACGTGGCTGAATGTTCTCTAAACGCTGCTGAATGTTCTCTAAACGTTGCTGAATGTTCTCTAAACGTTGCTGAATGTTCTCTAAACGTTGCTGAATGTTCTCTAAACGTTGCTGAATGTTCTCTAAACGCTGCTGAATGTTCTCTAAACGTTGCTGAATGTTCTCTAAACGTTGCTGAACGTTCTCTAAACGCTGCTGAATGTTCTCTAAACGCTGCTGAATGTTCTCTAAACGTTGCTGAATGTTCTCTAAACGCTGCATGTCTCCTCAAGCTGCTGAATGTTCTCTAAACGCTGCTGAATGTTCTCTAAACGCTGCTGAATGTTCTCTAAACGTTGCATGTCTCCTCAAGCTGCTGAATGTTCTCTAAACGTTGCTGAATGTTCTCTAAACGTTGCTGAATGTTCTCTAAACGCTGCCTGTGTTGCTGGATG
The DNA here is from genome assembly GCF_949606895.1 of Notothenia rossii. Classification (NCBI taxonomy): domain Eukaryota; kingdom Metazoa; phylum Chordata; class Actinopteri; order Perciformes; family Nototheniidae; genus Notothenia; species Notothenia rossii. The sequence goes on from NC_136901.1 coordinate 95,886,141, forward strand.
TTCTTCATTGCGAACATTTGGGTTTCTGAAGCTGCTTCTCCTGATGGAAGAGTTTAGCACCTGGCGGCCTCCGTATGTTCATCATGATAATATTTGTTTTTGCTTTGATTCTGATGAATAAATACCGATGGTGCAATCAGCAAAGAACCCCAGATAGAGTTTTGTTGTTTTAACAAGAAGCCGAAGGAGGAAAGTGAGGAAAGACAAACACACACCGAGTGGAGGACGAAGAAGAGGAGGAAGAGGAGGAGAGGAAGGTGACGAGGCAGCTCCTCATGAGGGAGGAGACACAGGGAGGAGCAGAGAGGAGGAGACGCAGCACAACAGCCAGCGCTGACCTCTGACCCCTGACAGGTATATAGAAAGGTGTGTAAATCAAGCGCACGCCTGTGGTTTTCCTCTCTATGGTCTGACCAGGTGCATAAATCTAATGCACACCTGTGTTTCAGTTTTCCCAGGTCTAACCCGGTGTGTGAATCAAACGCACCCCATGTCGTTTCCTTCCCTAGGTTCTAACTGCTTGATAAAATCAAACAAACTCCAGGTCTAACCCGGTGTGTGGATCAAATCAAATCAACATGTATTATAGCCCCAAATCACAAGAAGTGCCTCAAAGGGCAAACAAAGCAAACAAAAGCAAAGACAAAAACGAAATACAAACGTCATAGCATAACAATTATAAAAACAACATTATACAGGTACGTAAGTATTGCCATGTGATGAAAGCATGTGACTGAAGTGATGCTAATGAAGATGGAAACAAGGTGATGGAGATTCGTTGACAAGGAAGACAGATGCGAAGGGATGGGTTTTGAATTTGCTTTTAAAGGAGTCAACGGAAATAGCTTCACGGATCTGAAACGGAAGACGATTCCAAAGGAGAGAATCAAACGCACCCCTGGGGAGACAGCTTGTCTAGCCAGCCGCTGATGATGGGGGGGGCTCTCTCTGTGAGGGAGGTGTAGCTGGCGTAGGGGGAGATGGTGAGGTCATCATCGGGCTCTGAGGGGAGGCTGTGGGGGGGCAGAGACAGGTAGCGCAGGGGGGGGGGAGGTTCCCCCACGGTGCTGTAACCCTGAGCGTCTCCGTGGTGAAGAGCCTGAGACAAACGCCTCGTCCAGGACAGCTTCTGACCGCTGAAACACAACGTCATTAAAACACCTGCTGCAGACACAACCCTCACTGTCATCAATACAATACAGCTTTAAGACCCCCAGAGCAGAGTGCTGCTCAACTAAACAAACTAACATACAAACATTACAATTTCAAAGAAAAAAAAGAAAAAATCTACAAGATGTCAAAACGCTAAGGAGAAGAGGTCAGACATTTCTCCCTCTGGAGGGACACAGGGATTTTAGCCTTTGCAGACCGTTGACATGCACTAACACCGGTAGAACACTCTACAGGTGAGGGGACACCACAGAAGAAGAATAGGACCTCTTTAAGGTGTTTATGAAGCCTATTTAAAGGAAAGAGCAACAAAACAAAAGTGGGCCGAGTATAAAACCCTGTGGCACTCCACATGAAGACAACATGCAGACGATACACCTTTATACATGTGTCTTAATGTTCAGCAGCCTTAGGCCGTCCAACTGAAGGTTGTGTTAGAAGCACAAACTGAAGATTCATGTTATTGTGAGGAAAGAGTCTCATTGATGATAAATATAACTTTTTTTATAAAGTATTGTTCTGATCCTTTGTCCTGCCTTTGACTGTCCTGGTTTTCTGTAATCTCAGGTTATCATTATGTTGTCAGAATATAATATTTGGTCACAGGAAGGTGGAGGTGTTGTCTTACCCATGATCCTCGGCATGTCTGTCCTCCTTCCTCATGTCTCTTTCACTCTGCAGAATAAAATAATAAATTAGCTAAACATTTTAAGTTTAATCCCAACAACGACTGACTGTTCAGGGGCCTCATTTATAAAGGGATATACGCTCAAAAAATGGCGTCAGTTTCTACGCAATGTTTGCGATTTATAAAAAACTAACTTGACGGGAAAATACATGAAGAATTCATTTTCAAACATTGATCAAAGCCAATCTTAAAATGATTTAACAAACGCCTGTTTGAAACTCCTCAGTGCAAACAAAAACACAACTGGAGAAATAAATAAATACGGATATGTTATTTTTAAAACCACCTCGAATATGGTGTGTTAATGTTATGAAATGTTTTCTCATAAATGATGCGGTAAGCAGGAGGACAGAATTACGTCTAAACTGAAGCCGTGTTGCTTTTCTATAGGTTGTAGATACGAGCATGGTTTTATATACTATCATGTTTAATCGTGTTTTATGCCGTTTGCCAAGACTTGATAAGTCGCCCGTAAAACACAGGAGGTTTGGAAACTAAGAGCACCATGTGGTAAACTGAACAGCTCATATTACACAACACATTAGTTGTATTTCCTTTAACTGGTGGATTATGGATATATAGTTGCTGATCAACAGCTGGAACACAAACCACCAAATACAAAACAATAATTCAGATCCAGTCGTCATGACTCCACTCCAGAGGGATTCCCCCATCATTTCTTAGTTTCTCATCAAGGGGGGGTCTCCTGTCCCCGGTACAAACACACTGCCTGAGGAAGGCTATGTGTATTTTTTTTGTCATGAACCTTTTTCGGACCACTTATTTATTTATGTTGGTGACGATCCGACCTCCATGCTGCTACTCTGGTTCAAACTGCATCCACCAAACAATATGATTTATCTCACCTCCCCAAAATAACCAGAACCTGACACGGTGTGAGATGTTTGAGCTGTTCTGTCCTCATTTCCTGCGATCTCCTTCATGCAGTCAGTCAGAATGAATGAATGAATGAAAGAATGAAAGAATGAATGAATGAATGAATGAATGGGCGTTTCTTTTACTATTTATAGGCAAACATGGGCGTTACGTGAAGCCCGCAAAAGCTGCACCGCATTTCGAGTCGATTGTGATTTATAAAGGGAAACCGGCGTAGGACGTGCCGTACACACTTTCCTCGCCGGTACGCAATGTTTGGTTAATCGGAAAATGTCGGAAATGTATGGACCTATTTTTCGGACTTTTACTACGTAAGCAACCTTCCCACGTCAATCCTACGCACGGCGTTATAAATGAGGCCCCGGAAGTTGATCTCCTTAAATGTCTGTGCTGCCGTCTCACCTCGTTTCTCCTGCTGTGGAACACCGTCTCACAGTACGGGCTGATCTCCTCCTCGGGGTCATCTGTTGAAGCTGTGAGCAAAACACAAAAGAATCTTAGCATTCCCACTGTTGCTCTTTTTATTTCATGGCCAATCTTTAGTGTCATTTTGAACAGGTTTTAACACTCAGTCTGTGCTCACCTCGGGCGGATCCTGAAGAGTTGTTACTCAGAGTGCTGCCACTGAAACACACACACACACACACACACACACACACACACACACACACACACACACACACACACACACACACACACACACAGACACACACATTAACCCTAACACACTTAGAACAGGATGTAAAGACACACCTCAGTGTTCAGTGAGAGGAGGAACACCAGGTGAAATGTGTTGAATAATAAAAGCCTTTGGACAGTCTGAGAGACCTACCTGTTCCTCTCTAGCTTCCTGTCCGGTGTCAGTCTGGGAGGGGTGGGGGGGGCGGTCTGCTCGCTGCAGTGAGCCCTCCCTCCTGTGGGGGCAGTAGATCCAGATGAAGCCCCCCAGTAGATCTCATTAGGAACCATCTCCATCTCCATCCCGCCGGGCGAAGATCTGCTGCTGTCCAGACTGCCAGGACAGGAAGTGTGGGGGGGGGACCCCTGGATGATGGGGGGGGTCCCGCGGGTCAGCCGGGGGGGGACGGGGGGTAACGGTAACGGCCCCCCTGCGTCCGACAGAGACCGGCTGAGACTCGCCCTCCGCCTCCGATTCAGAGACATGGAGATATTTATATTATTACTTTGTGTATAAAGTTCCATTTAAAAATGTTATAACAAAATTCCTGTTTGTTCCTTCACAATAAGAGCATTGGTCACAGGTTGAGAAAACATATCTATTGCTTGTCACACAACACACACACACACACACACACACACACACACACACACACACACACACACACACACTCACAGACAGATGGAGTCCTGTGAGAGCCTCCTGGTGGGGGAGGGTGCAGGGTCTCCCTCAGGACAGAACCTGATGGGGGCGGTTCGGCGCCGGTTGAACACGGTCCTGGGTTTGGGGACCGGCTTCACGATGACCTCACAGTTGGTCAACAAGTCGCCAAGGTTCGGAGCCGATGTGTTCCTCAACGCCTCAAAGCTCCCTACGGACGGCAGGGATACACGCATCCTTTACTTAAGTAGAAGTACACACATCCTTTACTCAAGTCAAAGTAAAGAGGCTTTGAAATGTACTTCAGTAAAAAGTACCCATAACTAGCAGCTGTTTTAAAGAGTACCTGACCTCCCTTTATATTAATAGAACAATAATGTCATTGTTAGCTAATGAATGTTTCCATGGTGACCAACGGCAACATGACAACGTTTCCATTGGTCCCTCTTCTTTAGAGAAGACCAGGAAATGATGGATACACGGATCGTGTTCAAATCAATAGGCACGCAATGACTCTAAATAATAATGATCACGCCACCAAACACACATTCAGACTAAAGGAACCAGCCTGTTTGGAAAATGAGAGAAGTAGAAAGTACAGGTATTTGAGTTCAACATGTAAGAAGTAGAAAGTACAGGTATTTGAGTTCAACATGTAAGAAGTAGAAAGTACAGGTATTTGAGTTCAACATGTAAGAAGTAGAAAGTACAGGTATTTGAGTTCAACATGTAAGAAGTAGAAAGTACAGGTATTTGTGTTCAACATGTAAGAAGTAGAAAGTACAGGTATTTGTGTTCAACATGTAAGAAGTAGAAAGTACAGGTATTTGTGTTCAACATGTAAGAAGTAGAAAGTACAGGTATTTGTGTTCAACATGTAAGAAGTAGAAAGTACAGGTATTTGAGTTCAACATGTA
>NC_136901.1:95893418-95924631 GCF_949606895.1 Notothenia rossii
CACACTAACCCCTACCACTAACCCTACACACTAACCCCACACACAAACCCCTACACACTAACCCCCACACACACTAACCCTACACACTAACCCCACACACTAACCCCACACACAAACCCCTACACACTAACCCCCACACACACACTAACCCCTACACACTAACCCCTACACACTAACCCCACACACAAACCCCTACACACTAACCCCACACACACACTAACCCCTACACACTAACCCCACACACAAACCCCTACACACTAACCCCACACACACACTAACCCCTACACACTAACCCCACACTAACCCCACACAAACCCTACACACTAACCCCACACACACTAACCCCTACACACAACCCCTACACACTAACCCCACACACACACTAACCCTACACACTAACCCCACACACAAACCCCTACACACTAACCCCCACACACACTAACCCCTACACACTAACCCCACACACAACCCCACACACTAACCCCTACACACTAACCCCTACACACTAACCCCACACACAAACCCCTACACACTAACCCCCACACACACACTAACCCCTACACACTAACCCCACACACTAACCCCTACACACTAACCCCACACACACACTAACCCCCACACACACACTAACCCCTACACACTAACCCCACACACAAACCCCTACACACTAACCCCCACACACACACTAACCCCTACACACTAACCCCACACACAAACCCCTACACACTAACCCCCACACACACACTAACCCCTACACACTAACCCCACACACAAACCCCTACACACTAACCCCCACACACACACTAACCCCTACACACTAACCCCACACACAAACCCCTACACACTAACCCCCACACACACACTAACCCCTACACACTAACCCCACACACAAACCCCTACACACTAACCCCCACACACACACTAACCCCTACACACTAACCCCTACACACTAACCCCACACACAAACCCCTACACACTAACCCCCACACACACACTAACCCCTACACACTAACCCCCACACACTAACCCCACACACAAACCCCTACACACTAACCCCCACACACACACTAACCCCTACACACTAACCCCTACACACTAACCCCACACACAAACCCCTACACACTAACCCCCACACACACACTAACCCCTACACACTAACCCCACACACAAACCCCTACACACTAACCCCCACACACACACTAACCCCTACACACTAACCCCCACACACTAACCCCACACACAAACCCCTACACACTAACCCCCACACACACACTAACCCCTACACACTAACCCCTACACACTAACCCCACACACAAACCCCTACACACTAACCCCCACACACACACTAACCCCTACACACTGACCCCACACACTAACCCCTACACACTAACCCCCACACACACACTAACCCCTACACACACACTAACCCCCACACACACACTAACCCCTACACACTAACCCCACACACAAACCCCTACACACTAACCCCCACACACACACTAACCCCTACACACTAACCCCACACACAAACCCCTACACACTAACCCCCACACACACACTAACCCCTACACACTAACCCCACACACAAACCCCTACACACTAACCCCCACACACACACTAACCCCTACACACTAACCCCTACACACTAACCCCACACACAAACCCCTACACACTAACCCCCACACACACACTAACCCCTACACACTAACCCCCACACACTAACCCCACACACAAACCCCTACACACTAACCCCCACACACACACTAACCCCTACACACTAACCCCTACACACTAACCCCACACACAAACCCCTACACACTAACCCCCACACACACACTAACCCCTACACACTGACCCCACACACTAACCCCTACACACTAACCCCCACACACACACTAACCCCTACACACTAACCCCCACACACCGACCCTCCAGTCGTTAGGATATGATAAAGTTCTTTATTAATCCCATCTTGGGGAAATCTCTTTGTTGCAGCAGGACAAAGCAAAACAAGGCATTCCACATAATAACAAATTAAAAGTAAGAAATAAATCATTCTAAAATATAAACATGAAAAGTAACCCAGCATGACGGAGTAAGAAGAGTACAGATGGCCGTGAAGATAAGCTGTCTGAAGAATAGACACTGAGGGTTCTGTGTTAACGCGGTGCAGGCCGGATGCTCTTCACATCAGGTGTGCACGTGGGACAGCGGGACACAGGTTGGTGTGAAATCCAGGTTCAATTGAATCACGCCATCTGGTGTTTCAAACGCGTGCCTGCATTACTGTAGCTTTGTTACCGCAATGGATTGTGGGAGGTTCTCATACCGCGTGAGGATCTTTGAGAGCAAGGTGCTATTGTATTATGTCGGTGAACAAAATGTATGTTATTATTTTATTAGGACAATAACGTTCTGTTGTGTTGTTTAGTTCATGTTAGTCGTTTAACGCTCACAGCAACATGTTCTTTGTGTGATTGGCTCTTTGTGTTCTTTGATTTATTAATGTGATCACCAATAGCTAATCTGAGCTAATAGGCTAACGTGAGCGTGGTGCTATCTCTCCTACAGAACGCTGCTCACGTGTTCTTTCACATGCAGGTATGTGAGTTTTGTACACCAGTTTGTTTATGTTTAATGCTTCACATTGTTTACCACTAACGATCATTGTTGTGTTGTTGATTATTGGAGATTTAGATACCGCGTGAGGATCTGTTGAGAAACGCAGCTCACGTGTCCATTGAAATGCAGGTGTGGAAATAAACTGAAGTAATCACCAGCTCTGAGTGGTCTGTTGCCGAGGGGACACGACACCGGGGTTACACATGGAATGGGATATTAAATGAAAGAGAAATATTAAAAGTACAGTGTGAGTGTTATAAGTCCAGTTATCCAAGAAAATAAACACTATTTTATTTTAGTTCAGTTATTATAAAAATTGCTGATTTGAAACCGTTAAAAGTTACGGCATGTCCTGTTCCTGCCGGAGAGAGCTGCATTCACCCCCCCCACCCCTATTACCCTCATTACCCTAAGGGACCCTCATTGAGCTGAGAGGGTCCAGACAGAGGTCACCCCGTCACGAGGGGAGGGGTTTGTTCCGAAGCTGCAACAGAGATCACGTCCTCTGTTCACAAGCTTTACTTTATAGAGATATAAGAAGTATTCAGGAGTAAAGATACTGCAGTACCATGGTGTGTGTGTGTGTGTGTGTGTGTGTGTGTGTGTGTGTGTGTGTGTGTGTGTGTGTGTGTGTGTGTGTGTGTGTGTGTGTGTGTGTGTGTGTGTGTGTGTGTGTGTGTGTGGAAACAGGAAATGTCTCCACCTGGTGGAACATAAAGAACATGTTAAACTGCCACACTGAGCATGTAGAAGTACTTCTTTAAACAACACAATAAAAGAATACTCTACTTATATTTTGTTCAGATCTAAAAAACTTCCATTAATTTTTCGAAATTCTGACTTTTTTCTGAAAGTCTTTCGAAACTTTCTGACATTCCTAAAAAATCTGAAATTTTTTTTTTTCAAAATTGGGATTTCTTTTTTATTCTGACTTGTTTCGTAACACTTTGACTTTTTCGTGAAATTTCTAAATTCTGACTTTTTCCTAAAAATTCTGACTTTTTCCTCAAAACCTTTTCTGGAATCTTTCAAAACGTACTTTTTTCTCAACATTTAGATTTTTTAAATTCTGACTTTTCTCTCAAAAATTTGAAATTATCATAGCATTTCAAAATCTGACTTTTTTCTAAAAATTCAGATTTTTTATTCATTCTTTATTTTTTTGCTAAATGTTGAGTTTTGCGTAATATTGCAAAATGTTGACTTTTCCTCAAAATGTTGGCTTTTTCTGAAATCATTCAAAATGTACTTCTTTAAAAAAAAATTGAATTTTTTTCTGACTCCTGACTTTTCGAAACATTTCTAAATTCTGACATTCTCTGAGAATTCTGAAATGTTCCCCAAAATGTTGACTTTTTTTCCAATCTCAAAAGTCTGACTCTTCTGAAAAGAAAATCCCACACATGTCTATAGAATATCTCTTTTGGACATAAGGCCATTAACCACATCACCTCTGAGACGATGCACCATGTTTCACTACGTTCTGACATTTTAAACACCAAACATGAAACTGCAGCGGTCAGGTTATTATCAGTTATCATGAATACTTCTTCTTGTAGGTCTCAGTGTATTCTGACGGTTCCTCTCTCTCAAAGTGAACGTCTGAGTTTCTTGTTCAGTGAAGAGTTTGTAATGACCAGCAAGCAGGGCCCTGTTCTTCTTCTGTGGTGTTCCGTCAATGGTCTGCAGGGGCTGAGCTCCCTGTGTCCCTGCAGAGGGTCAGGGTCTGATATTAAATACAGATGGATCCTGCATTGCATTGTTGTTAATATCTTAAAACACATTTCCTGTTTCTTTTTGCCATTAAACAAAAAAATAACAACAGATTCAAATTTTACATTTTATTATTTTTCTTACAAAACAAATATACATAAGAAATGATAAGTATAAAAAGTCACCCCAGAACAAAAGAGAAGTTCTTCATGTTACAAACGGCAGAGACCCCACTAAGCTTTAGTGAATCTAACGTATTATTATCCACACGCAGAACCACACGCAGTGAGAACCACACGCAGAACCACACGCAGTGAGAACCACACGCAGAACCACACGCAGTGAGAACCACACGCAGAACCACACGCAGTGAGAACCACACGCAGAACCACACACAGTGAGAACCACACGCAGTGAGAACCCAACGCAGAACCACACGCAGTGAGAACCACACGCAGAACCACACACAGTGAGAACCACACGCAGAACCACACGCAGTGAGAACCACGCGCAGTGAGAACCACACGCAGAACCACACGCAGTGAGAACCACACGCAGTGAGAACCACACGCAGTGAGAACCACACGCAGTGAGAACCACACGCAGAACCACACGCAGTGAGAACCACACACAGTGAGAACCACACGCAGTGAGAACCACACGCAGAACCACACGCAGTGAGAACCACACACAGTGAGAACCACACGCAGTGAGAACCACACGCAGAACCACACGCAGTGAGAACCACACCCAGAACCACACGCAGTGAGAACCACACGCAGTGAGAACCACACGCAGTGAGAACCACACGCAGAACCACACGCAGTGAGAACCACACGCAGTGAGAACCACACGCAGAACCACACGCAGTGAGAACCACACGCAGTGAGAACCACACGCAGAACCACACAGTGAGAACCACACGCAGTGAGAACCACACGCAGAACCACACACAGTGAGAACCACACGCAGTGAAAACCACACGCAGAACCACACGCAGTGAGAACCACACGCAGTGAGAACCACACGCAGAACCACACGCAGTGAAAACCACACGCAGAACCACACACAGTGAGAACCACACGCAGTGAGAACCACACGCAGAACCACACGCAGTGAGAACCACACGCAGAACCACACGCAGAACCACACGCAGTGAGAACCACACGCAGAACCACACGCAGAACCAAACACAGTGAGAACCACACGCAGAGAGAACCACACGCAGTGAGAACCACACGCAGTGAGAACCACATGCAGAACCACACGCAGTGAGAACCACACAGACATGCAACGTGTTCGATCCGGGAGGAGGAGGAACGTACCGGGAGGAGAACGTACCGGGAGGAGAACGTACCGGGAGGAGAACGTACCAGGAGAGGAACGTACCGGGAGGAGAAGGAACGTACCGGGAGGAGAACGTACCGGGAGGAGAACGTACCGGGAGGAGAACGTACCAGGAGAGGAACATACCGGGAGGAGAAGGAACGTACCGGGAGGAGAACGTACCGGGAGGAGAACGTACCGGGAGGAGAACGTACCGGGAGGAGAACGTACCAGGAGAGGAACGTACCGGGAGGAGAAGGAACGTACCAGGAGAGGAACGTACCGGGAGGAGAACGTACCGGGAGAAGAACGTACCAGGAGAGGAACGTACCGGGAGGAGAACGTACCGGGAGAGGAACGTACCGGGAGAGGAACGTACCGGGAGGAGAACGTACCGGGAGGAGAACCTTCCAGCGGCTTTCAATCTAAAAGTGACGGTAGAAGAAGTCGGCGAGCTCGCCGGGATGCGGTCCCTCTGAACCCCGAAGGAGACGGTCTGAATGTCTGAAGGAGATCAAACCAAGAGGTTCGTAGAACACGGAGCGACTGTTACGACGCTAAGATACTAACGACCAGTTCCCGGAAAATAAAGATGAGGTTTTGAATTCTTAATGAGGAAAGAATGAGTTCTGTTAATCTGAGAAACCAAACGCTTTAATATTCAAAACAATCAAAGAACAATATGAGGCTGAAGTTCAAATATTACTTTCATATCATGTACTGAGCTGAATACTCTCAATACTCAGCACATCACAAGTGTGTGTGTGTGTGTGTGTGTGTGTGTGTGTGTGTGTGTGTGTGTGTGTGTGTGTGTGTGTGTGTGTGTGTGTTTGTGTGTGCTACTCAGGGCCGTCCCTCCCTACACGCCGATCACGCAGACTGCGAGGGGCCTCGCGGAGGGGGCCTCGTCTCGCGGAGGGGGCGGAGGGGGCCTCGTCTCGCGGAGGGGGCGCAGGGGGCCTCGTCTCGCGGAGGGGGCCTCGCGGAGGGGGCCTCAACTGAGCCGCAAAAGCGGTGCAACCAGCGCTCATGCGGCGCAATTAGTGTAAGCGCTGCACCGTGCTCCACTAGCCCCCCCCCCCCCCCTCTCTTCGACGCTCGCGATACAGAGCCTCATCATATACTTTGCGTGGGGCCACAAGTTGGCCAGGGACGGCCCTGGTGCTACTATAAACTGACTCCATCTTTAGTGCATTAGTGACGGTGCTCCTGGCGTTAAATCTCCTCCATGTTTCTTGATTTGACGGTTGATCCGGAGCAGCGTCAGATGAACGTCCGTCAGTCTGAGTCTGAACGTCTCTGACGGTTGTTCCCCTGCTCTGCGTGTTTGCTGATAATCGATGCATGCTAACGAGAATATCAGTCAAAATAATCTTTACAAACTAAGATAATTCTCCTACGAGTTATCCGTTGAGGCCAAATTATGTTTAATAAAGTGTTTGATGTTTTGCATTAACTAATCATGACTCTATGAGCTAGCTAACCCGTGCTAACTCTGTGCTACTACAGGAACACAGCGGCTAACCCGTTAGCTGCGGCTACGTGTTTGTGCAGGAAGTAGATGTTGATGGTTTGAGTTTCCAAAGTGGCGACGCAGCTTCGTCTAATCTCTGCTCCTAGATAAAGAAACTCAGCCCGTTTCTCAAGTCCCTCACGCATCAGCAGCCGAGGCTCATGGGTATTGTAGTTTTTAGCCGCTGATTTTTCAGATCATTGGTGTGCGAGCGTTTAAAGTCTGAGCGCCTGGAGAAACCTGCCGTCCGTCAAAGTACTTATACACACATATTGAAGTATTTATACACACATTACTGCATGGAGAAGATGGAAACAATCAGATCTGATCAAACTTTGTTAATTGCAAAATGCTCCGTTAATAATGACCGTTCATCAGACATTTGTGAAGTCTGCTCGATGACGATGGAGATCTTCCTCGATGGTTGGACCTGAACAAACAGAAGCAGGAAGACTCGTTGTCCCATGATGCAGTTTGTTTTATTGCTGTCTGTCTGAACCCTCCCACCTTCTTCTTCTCTGGATTTCAATCACTTTATGGTGAAGAGGCGGGACAGGAAGTAGGATCCAGTTGACGACAGCAACTCGACTGTCAATCATCCCGATGCTCAGTGCTCTCCGGTCAGTCAGCGACTCAATCTCTAACGATCTCTAATCATGTTTCAGCTGACCCAGCACAGAGCTCATCCTCCAATCAGAAAGCGGCTCCTGTCCACAGACTCCGCCCCTCTGATGACATCACAGTCCAGGTGAAAACAGGAAGTGGCTTTGCCGTGAAGCTGTGAGACGCTTATATAAAAAAGGACATTTAAAATCTGCTTCCATATAAAGTGCTTGGTTATGTTGTTACAGTTCTTATTAAAATACTGTTTTCCCTGGAGTGAAACCATAGTAAACATGTTACACAAAAATAAACTTCTGGAATGTCTCTCTGCAGGAAGTCCTGCCCCCAGCCGTCAGGCCGAGCTCGTCCCCGGAGCCTGCAACAGGAAACCAGGTAAACAGACAGGAAGTAAACCGGGGCAGTGAGGCATCATGGGTAGTGTAGTCACGTAAGAATGGTGTAATATTGGTGTTATTTAGCATCATGGGTAGTTAGGTGAGGACAGAGTGATGCATCATGGGTAGTTAGGTGAGGACAGAGTGATGCATCATGGGTAGTCAGGTGAGGACAGAGTGATGCATCATGGGTAGTCAGGTGAGGACAGTGATGCATCATGGGTAGTCAGGTGAGGACAGAGTGATGCATCATGGGTAGTCAGGTGAGGACAGTGATGCATCATGGGTAGTCAGGTGAGGAAAGAGTGATGCATCATGGGTAGTCAGGTGAGGACAGTGATGCATCATGGGTAGTCAGGTGAGGACAGAGTGATGCATCATGGGTAGTCAGGTGAGGACAGAGTGATGCATCATGGGTAGTCAGGTGAGGACAGAGTGATGCATCATGGGTAGTTAGGTGAGGACAGAGTGATGCATCATGGGTAGTCAGGTGAGGACAGAGTGATGCATCATGGGTAGTTAGGTGAGGGCAGTGATGCATCATGGGTAGTCAGGTGAGGACAGAGTGATGCATCATGGGTAGTCAGGTGAGGACAGAGTGATGCATCATGGGTAGTTAGGTGAGGGCAGTGATGCATCATGGGTAGTCAGGTGAGGACAGAGTGATGCATCATGGGTAGTCAGGTGAGGACAGAGTGTTGCATCAAGGGTAGTTAGGTGAGGGCAGTGATGCATCATGGGTAGTCAGGTGAGGACAGAGTGATGCATCATGGGTAGTCAGGTGAGGACAGAGTGATGCATCATGGGTAGTCAGATGAGGACAGAGTGATGCATCATGGGTAGTCATGTGAGGACAGAGTGATGCATCATGGGTAGTCAGGTGAGGACAGAGTGATGCATCATGGGTAGTTAGGTGAGGACAGAGTGATGCACCATGGGTAGTCAGGTGAGGACAGAGTGATGCATCATGCGTAGTCAGGTGAGGACAGAGTGATGCATCATGGGTAGTCAGGTGAGGACAGAGTGATGCATCATGGGTAGTCAGGTGAGGACAGAGTGATGCATCATGGGTAGTCAGGTGAGGACAGAGTGATGCATCATGGGTAGTCAGGTGAGGACAGTGATGCATCATGGGTAGTCAGGTGAGGACAGAGTGATGCATCATGGGTAGTCAATGAGGACAGAAATAAATAAAAACATAAGGATCTTTTTTCATTGAGTTGATATTTTATTTAATGTGTATTTTAATAATACTGAAGAAATAAATAGATAATAAATAATGTCTCATCATCATGTGACCTCCTGAAGCTTCAGTTCATCATGTGACCTCCTGAAGCTTCAGTTCATCATGTGACCTCCTGAAGCTTCAGTTCATCATGTGACCTCCTGAAGCTTCAGTTCATCAGCGACTCCGTGTTCCTTTACCTGAGTCTGATCAATGTGAAACAGGGCTGTAAAATGTAATATCAATGCAATTACGGTGTAGTATGGGTTAATAAAAGGTGTAAAAACTGTGTAATATGGTGTTATATTGGTGTTATTTAGGTGTAATATGAGTGTTATTTAGGTGTAATATGGGTGTTATTTAGGTGTAATATGGGTGTTATTTAGGTGTAATATGGGTGTTATTTAGGTGTAATATGGGTGTTATTTAGGTGTATTTATGGGTGTAATTATTGTGTAAAAAAGGTGTAATATAACCGGAGAGAAGTCTTCTTCTCGAGTTAAAGGAACACGGCGTCACCGTCTGATCCTCAGAACTTCTTTTAAAGCACCGCGGTGAAAAACAATAACAATAATAATAAGGCAGAACAGAAAAATAAAGAAATAGCTTAGAACATTATAAAACCTATAAAAACAAACAAAGGTAAAAAAACATTACAAATAAACATAAAGTCAATGAAGAGTCTGGTCCCGGGTGAAGATGAAGGTGATGATGTAGGTGATGAAGGGAATGAGTCAGTTAGCACGCATCTGTTAGCACGTTCCCTTAGCGTGCATAGTTAGCACGTGTCCCTTAGCTTGCATTAGTTAGGATGTGTCCGTTAGCATGTGTCCCTTAGTGTGCAATTGTCAACACATATCTGTTAGCACGTACCATTAGCATGCATAGTTAGGATGTGTCCGTTACCATGTGTCCCTTAGCATGCATTGTTAGCACGTGTCCCTTAGCATGCAATTGTCAACACATATCCGTTAGCACGTACCATTAGCATGCATTGTTACCATGTGTCCCTTAGCATGCATTCGTTAGGATGTGTCCGTTAGCATGTGCCCCTTAGTGTGTATAGTTAGCACACGTTCCTTAGCATGCAATTGTTAGCACACGTCCGTTAGCAGGTGTCCCTTAGCGTGCATGGTTAGCAGATGTCCCTTAGCATGCATTAGTTAGCACGAGTCCCTTGGCATGCAATTGTTAGCACATATCCTTTAGCACGCGTCCATTAGCATGCATAGTTAGGATGTATCTGTTAGCACGTGGCCCTTTGCATGCATTGTTAGCATGTGTCCCTTAGCATGCATTAGTTAGCACGTGTATGTTAGCCGTTGTTAGCGGTTGTTAGCTCGCGGCGTGGCTGCCTTGGTGAGGGGGCGGGGCGAGAAGTAAGCTGGCCAATAGGAAGAGGCTGGAGGTGGGCAGGTAAACGGAGAGGAACAGCAGGACGTCCTCGCTGAGGCACAACAGGAAGTGGCTGCGCTCCGTCAGCAGCCAATCCAGCAGCACCCCCAGCAGCAGGTAATACACCTGGACCTCCTGTAGCTCCTCCCACTCTCCCCCCCCCCCCTCCTCCTCCTCCTCCTCCTCCTCCTCCTCCTCTGACGGGCTGTCACTCACCATGGGCTTCATCTCCGCCCCCCCCGACACCGCCTCCTTCACGCGGCTCCGCCCACTTTTAGCAACTCGCTCCAACCGCCGGCTGCTCTCCACGAACTCCTAGAGGGGAAGAGAGCCGTCAGGAAAGCGTCTGCACGGTTATTAAATAACTGTAGGAGCGTTCAGCTGACTCATATCTATGGTAAACGTTGGCAGTATAGAGTAGACTTCTCTCTGAAAATCTCAAATCCTGACTTTTTTCTGAAAATGTATATGAAAGAGCAATAATCCAGTCTGTATGGTGCTGTATGTTTCTGGACTGTGCAGAGATGTTTATTATGGTTACTGACTTTGTGCCGTAAAGCGGACTCTAGTGCCTCGAAGACGAGTCAGAGACGCTACGCCAGCGAGACTCTGGAAGTCAACATGCGTCCGCACGCCTCATAGTATTAGTGTTTACTTATCATATCCAGTTAAAAGGGTTTTAGTCGGTACTGGACCGCCAACAGATCTATAGAACTGACCTGAATAAAACCCTGAAGACGTACCCGGGTCTCCTTTAGAGCTCTCAGATAATCAGCCTCGACAATAACTATATATTATTGATTTGCACCACGTTTAGGTGTTCATCAGTAGTTCCACTTCCTGCCACATTCCCACTTGACTCTAAGCAACGCAAACACAAACCACACCAACTAAAAATTAAAAATATTAAAATATATATTAAAAAATATTAAAAAGATACAAATTACACGTTTATGGAGTAAAGTAATAACCACTCGGAAAAACAAATGGTATCCATAGTAACCCCTTTGGGGGGGGTTTCCTCACCATCAGAGCCTTGTCCATGAAGAACTCACGGCCCGGCGTGCCGTCGTTGTACTTGGTGTCGATGGCGAAGCAGAGGAACAGGACGTCCACCACGATCTCGAACACCGACAGGAAGCAGTGCGCCACCAGGAAGGAGAAGAGACACACGATGACGAGCGGCAGCAGCCACTCAGCGTAACCCCGCTGAGCGTTCAGCAGCAGGACGCCGCAGAACGCCGTGCAGGTGACGATCAGCACCTGAGGGGGGTGGGGGGTCAGTTAGAAGGTAACACACAGAGCTGCAGGTGTTTCTGTTGGGCTATAAAGGAACTACAGCACGGTCACATGACTTCACGTCATCACCGCTAAGCTAAAGGAGGCTAATGTTGGGCTATAAAGGAACTACAGCACGGCCACATGACTTCACGTCATCACCGCTAAGCTAAAGGAGGCTAATGTTGGGCTATAAAGGAACTACAGCACGGTCACATGACTTCACGTCATCACCGCTAAGCTAAAGGAGGCTAATGTTGGGCTATAAAGGAACTACAGCACGGTCACATGACTTCACGTCACCACCGCTAACCTAAAGGAGGCTAATGTTGGGCTATAAAGGAACTACAGCACGGTCACATGACTTCACCACCGCTAAGCTAAAGGAGGCTAATGTTGGGCTATAAAGGAACTACAGCACGGTCACATGACTTCACCACCGCTAAGCTAAAGGAGGCTAATGTTGGGCTATAAAGGAACTACAGCACGGTCACATGACTTCACGTCATCACCGCTAAGCTAAAGGAGGCTAATGTTGGGCTATAAAGGAACTACAGCACGGTCACATGACTTCACGTCATCACCGCTAAGCTAAAGGAGGCTAATGTTGGGCTCTAAAGGAACTACAGCACGGTCACATGACTTCACCACCGCTAAGCTAAAGGAGGCTAATGTTGGGCTATAAAGGAACTACAGCACGGTCACATGACTTCACTTCACCACCGCTAAGCTAAAGGAGGCTAATGTTGGGCTATAAAGGAACTACAGCACGGTCACATGACTTCACGTCACCACCGCTAAGCTAAAGGAGGCTAATGTTGGGCTATAAAGGAACTACAGCACGGTCACATGACTTCACGTCACCACCGCTAAGCTAAAGGAGGCTAATGTTGGGCTATAAAGGAACTACAGCACGGTCACATGACTTCACGTCACCACCGCTAAGCTAAAGGAGGCTAATGTTGGGCTATAAAGGAACTACAGCACGGTCACATGACTTCACGTCACCACCGCTAAGCTAAAGGAGGCTAGTGTTGGGCTATAAAGCTAAAGACTCATTCCTGCACCTCTTGATGTTAGAAACGTCAGATTCCTCTCACCTTCCCCAGGAAGAGCACG
Organism: Notothenia rossii; assembly: GCF_949606895.1. NCBI lineage: Eukaryota > Metazoa > Chordata > Actinopteri > Perciformes > Nototheniidae > Notothenia > Notothenia rossii. Next base: position 95,906,608 of record NC_136901.1, read on the forward strand.
AAGTCTCCGATGGCGTTGATTGTTGCGACGCGCAGCGCGTTCTCCACCAGGATCACGAAGGCGTCGCGCGCAGACGTGCAGAAACTGGTGCTGTTGATGGCTGTGGCTGCATATGCATTCTGGGTAATGAAGGCACAGATGGATGTCACAATAAAAACAGGGAAGAAGAAGAAGAACAAGAAGAACAAGAAGAAGAAGAAGAAGAAGAAGAAGAAGAAGAAGAAGAAGAAGAAGAAGTGAGCAGGTGTGTGTTTACCTGATTGAGATAGTTGAGGCACTTCTCTAGACACCACAGACAGCAGATACAGGTTTTCAGCATGCAGCGCGCACACGCATTCTCCTGAAACACAACACAACACAATATTACACAATAACCTAATATATGGTTTCAGAAAACAGATCTGACAGAAGGGCTGGCTCTCGTACCGTTGTGTTTGTGCTGGTTGTTAATAAAGTTGTGTACGTTGTGTCTGAGCTGGTTGTTAATAAAGTTGTGTATGTTGTGTTTGAGCTGGTTGTTAATAAAGTTGTGTACGTTGTGTTTGAGCTGGTTGTTAATAAAGTTGTGTATGTTTTGTCTGAGCTGGTTGTTAATAAAGTTGTGTACGTTGTGTTTTAGCTGGTTGTTAATAAAGTTGTGTATGTTGTGTTTTAGCTGGTTGTTAATAAAGTTGTGTATGTTGTGTTTGAGCTGGTTGTTAATAAAGTTGTGTACGTTGTGTTTGTGCTGGTTGTTAATAAAGTTGTGTATGTTGTGTTTGAGCTGGTTGTTAATAAAGTTGTGTACGTTGTGTTTGAGCTGGTTGTTAAAAAAGTTGTGTACGTTGTGTTTGAGCTGGTTGTTAATAAAGTTGTGTACGTTGTGTTTGAGCTGGTTGTTAATAAAGTTGTGTACGTTGTGTTTGAGCTGGTTGTTAATAAAGTTGTGTACGTTTTGTCTGAGCTGGTTGTTAATAAAGTTGTGTACGTTGTGTTTGTGCTGGTTGTTAATAAAGTTGTGTACGTTGTGTTTTAGCTGGTTGTTAATAAAGTTGTGTACGTTGTGTTTGTGCTGGTTGTTAATAAAGTTGTGTACGTTGTGTTTGAGCTGGTTGTTAATAAAGTTGTGTACGTTTTGTCTGAGCTGGTTGTTAATAAAGTTGTGTACGTTGTGTTTGTGCTGGTTGTTAATAAAGTTGTGTACGTTGTGTTTTAGCTGGTTGTTAATAAAGTTGTGTACGTTGTGTTTGAGCTGGTTGTTAATAAAGTTGTGTACGTTGTGTTTTAGCTGGTTGTTAATAAAGTTGTGTATGTTGTGTCTGAGCTGGTTGTTAATAAAGTTGTGTACGTTGTGTTTGTGCTGGTTGTTAATAAAGTTGTGTACGTTGTGTTTGTGCTGGTTGTTAATAAAGTTGTGTATGTTGTGTTTGAGCTGGTTGTTAATAAAGTTGTGTACGTTGTGTTTGAGCTGGTTGTTAAAAAAGTTGTGTACGTTGTGTTTGAGCTGGTTGTTAATAAAGTTGTGTACGTTGTGTTTGAGCTGGTTGTTAATAAAGTTGTGTATGTTGTGTTTGAGCTGGTTATTAATAAAGTTGTGTACGTTGTGTTTGAGCTGGTTGTTAATAAAGTTGTGTACGGTGTGTTTGAGCTGGTTGTTAATAAAGTTGTGTATGTTTTGTCTGAGCTGGTTGTTAATAAAGTTGTACGTTGTGTTTTAGCTGGTTTTTAATAAAGTTGTGTATGTTTTGTCTGAGCTGGTTGTTAATAAAGTTGTACGTTGTGTTTGAGCTGGTTGTTAATAAAGTTGTGTACGTTGTGTTTGAGCTGGTTGTTAATAAAGTTGTACGTTGTGTTTTAGCTGGTTGTTAATAAAGTTGTGTATGTTGTGTTTGAGCTGGTTGTTAATAAAGTTGTGTACGTTGTGTCTGAGCTGGTTGTTAATAAAGTTGTGTAGGTTGTGTTTGTGCTGGTTGTTAATAAAGTTTTGTATGTTGTGTTTGAGCTGGTTGTTAATAAAGTTGTGTACGTTGTGTTTGAGCTGGTTGTTAAAAAAGTTGTGTACGTTGTGTTTGAGCTGGTTGTTAATAAAGTTGTGTACGTTGTGTTTGAGCTGGTTGTTAATAAAGTTGTGTATGTTGTGTTTGAGCTGGTTGTTAATAAAGTTGTGTACGTTGTGTTTGAGCTGGTTGTTAATAAAGTTGTGTACGTTGTGTTTGAGCTGGTTGTTAATAAAGTTGTGTATGTTGTGTTTGAGCTGGTTGTTAATAAAGTTGTGTACGTTGTGTTTGTGCTGGTTGTTAATAAAGTTGTACGTTGTGTTTGAGCTGGTTGTTAATAAAGTTGTGTACGTTGTGTTTGAGCTGGTTGTTAATAAAGTTGTACGTTGTGTTTGAGCTGGTTGTTAATAAAGTTGTGTACGTTGTGTTTGAGCTGGTTGTTAATAAAGTTGTGTACGTTGTGTTTGAGCTGGTTGTTAATAAAGTTGTGTACGTTGTGTTTGAGCTGGTTGTTAATAAAGTTGTGTACGTTGTGTTTGAGCTGGTTGTTAATAAAGTTGTGTATGTTGTGTCTGAGCTGGTTGTTAATAAAGTTGTGTACGTTGTGTTTGTGCTGGTTGTTAATAAAGTTGTGTATGTTGTGTTTGAGCTGGTTGTTAATAAAGTTGTGTATGTTGTGTCTGAGCGGGTTGTTAATAAAGTTGTGTACATTGTGTTTGAGCTGGTTGTTAATAAAGTTGTGTACGTTGTGTTTGAGCTGGTTGTTAATAAAGTTGTGTACGTTGTGTTTGTGCTTGTTGTTAATAAAGTTGTGTACGTTGTGTTTGTGCTGGTTGTTAATAAAGTTGTGTACGTTGTGTTTGAGCTGGTTGTTAATAAAGTTGTACGTTGTGTTTGAGCTGGTTGTTAATAAAGTTGTGTATGTTTTGTCTGAGCTGGTTGTTAATAAAGTTGTGTACGTTGTGTTTGAGCTGGTTGTTAATAAAGTTGTGTACGTTGTGTTTGAGCTGGTTGTTAATAAAGTTGTGTACGTTGTGTTTGAGCTGGTTGTTAATAAAGTTGTGTATGTTGTGTTTGAGCCGGTTGTTAATAAAGTTGTGTACGTTGTGTTTGAGCTGGTTGTTAATAAAGTTGTGTACGTTGTGTTTGAGCTGGTTGTTAATAAAGTTGTGTATGTTGTGTTTGAGCTGGTTGTTAATAAAGTTGTGTACGTTGTGTTTGTGCTGGTTGTTAATAAAGTTGTGTACGTTGTGTTTGAGCTGGTTGTTAATAAAGTTGTGTACGTTGTGTTTGAGCTGTTTGTTAATAAAGTTGTACCTTTCCTCTCAGCTGGTTGTGGATGTACATGAGGAAGAGGCGGGGGATCTTCACCAGCGTGATGATGAAGGCTCCCTTGGCGACGGTCCCCAGGTGATACCGGACCAACCGGAGGACCGACGACAGGATGGGCGCCACCGGGAGGCGGTTCTTATCCCTGAAAACAGAGTCAACATTAACCACGTCACCTGAACCTTTCTCTCAAAATTCTTACTTTCTTTCAGAAATATCTCAATTTGAAGCTGTTTGACTGGAAATTCAGATTTTTCTGAGAAATTCTGTGAATTCAGATTTTCAGACAATTATAATGTTTTTAGGAAAATGTGTGGAGTCTGACTTTTTCTCAAAAGTCTAGACTGTGAAGTACAGACTCAACTGGTGGAGTTAAGACTCAACTGGTGGAGTATAGACTCACATGGGCGAGTATAGACTCAACTGGTGGAGTATAGACTCACCTGGTGGAGTGTAGACTCACCTGGTGGAGTTTAGACTCACATGGTGGAGTATAGACTCACCTGGTGGAGTATAGACTCAACTGGTGGAGTATAGACTCACCTGGTGGAGTGTAGACTCACCTGGTGGAGTTTAGACTCACATGGTGGAGTATAGACTCACCTGGTGGAGTTTAGACTCACATGGTGAAGTATAGACTCACCTGGTGGAGTTTAGACTCACATGGTGGAGTATAGACTCACCTGGTGGGGTTTAGACTCACCTGGTGGAGTATAGACTCAACTGGTGGAGTATAGACTCACATGGTGGAGTGTAGACTCACCTGGTGGAGTTTAGACTCACATGGTGGAGTATAGACTCACCTGGTGGAGTTTAGACTCACATGGTGAAGTATAGACTCACCTGGTGGAGTTTAGACTCACATGGTGAAGTATAGACTCACCTGGTGGAGTATAGACTCACCTGGTGGGGTTTAGACTCACCTGGTGGAGTATAGACTCACCTGGTGGAGTTCAGACTCACCTGGTGGAGTGTAGACTCACCTGGTGGAGTTTAGACTCACATGGTGGAGTATAGACTCACCTGGTGGAGTGTAGACTCACCTGGTGGAGTTTAGACTCACATGGTGGAGTATAGACTCACCTGGTGGAGTGTAGACTCACCTGGTGGAGTTTAGACTCACATGGTGGAGTATAGACTCACCTGGTGGGGTTTAGACTCACCTGGTGGAGTGTAGACTCACCTGGTGGAGTTTAGACTCACATGGTGGAGTATAGACTCACCTGGTGGAGTATAGACTCACCTGGTGGGGTTTAGACTCACCTGGTGGAGTATAGACTCAACTGGTGGAGTATAGACTCACATGGTGGAGTGTAGACTCACCTGGTGGAGTTTAGACTCACATGGTGAAGTATAGACTCACCTGGTGGAGTTTAGACTCACATGGTGGAGTTTAGACTCACCTGGTGGAGTATAGACTCAACTGGTGGAGTATAGACTCACATGGTGGAGTGTAGACTCACCTGGTGGAGTTTAGACTCACATGGTGGAGTATAGACTCACCTGGTGGAGTTTAGACTCACATGGTGAAGTATAGACTCACCTGGTGGAGTTTAGACTCACATGGTGAAGTATAGACTCACCTGGTGGAGTATAGACTCACCTGGTGGGGTTTAGACTCACCTGGTGGAGTATAGACTCACCTGGTGGAGTTCAGACTCACCTGGTGGAGTGTAGACTCACCTGGTGGAGTTTAGACTCACATGGTGGAGTATAGACTCACCTGGTGGAGTGTAGACTCACCTGGTGGAGTTTAGACTCACATGGTGGAGTATAGACTCACCTGGTGGAGTGTAGACTCACCTGGTGGAGTTTAGACTCACATGGTGGAGTATAGACTCACCTGGTGGGGTTTAGACTCACCTGGTGGAGTATAGACTCACCTGGTGGAGTGTAGACTCACCTGGTGGAGTTTAGACTCACATGGTGGAGTATAGACTCACCTGGTGGAGTATAGACTCACCTGGTGGGGTTTAGACTCACCTGGTGGAGTATAGACTCACCTGGTGGAGTTCAGACTCACCTGGTGGAGTGTAGACTCACCTGGTGGGGTTTAGACTCACCTGGTGGAGTATAGACTCACCTGGTGGAGTTCAGACTCACCTGGTGGAGTGTAGACTCACCTGGTGGAGTTTAGACTCACATGGTGGAGTATAGACTCACCTGGTGGAGTTTAGACTCACATGGTGGAGTATAGACTCACCTGGTGGAGTTTAGACTCACATGGTGGAGTTTAGACTCACATGGTGAAGTATAGACTCACCTGGTGGAGTATAGACTCACCTGGTGGGGTTTAGACTCACCTGGTGGAGTATAGACTCACCTGGTGGAGTTTAGACTCACCTGGTGGAGTATAGACTCACCTGGTGGAGTTTAGACTCACATGGTGGAGTATAGACTCACCTGGTGGAGTGTAGACTCACCTGGTGGAGTATAGACTCACCTGGTGGGGTTTAGACTCACCTGGTGGAGTTTAGACTCACCTGGTGGAGTATAGACTCACCTGGTGGGGTTTAGACTCACCTGGTGGAGTATAGAATCACCTGGTGGAGTATAGAATCACCTGGTGGAGTATAGACTCACCTGGTGGAGTATAGACTCACCTGGTGGAGTATAGACTCACCTGGTGGGGTTTAGACTCACCTGGTGGAGTATAGAATCACCTGGTGGAGTATAGAATCACCTGGTGGAGTATAGACTCACCTGGTGGAGTATAGACTCACCTGGTGGAGTATAGAATCACCTGGTGGAGTATAGACTCACCTGGTGGAGTATAGAATCACCTGGTGGAGTATAGACTCACCTGGTGGAGTATAGAATCACCTGGTGGAGTTCAGACTCACCTGGTGGAGTATAGAATCACCTGGTGGAGTTCAGACTCACCTGGTGGAGTATAGAATCACCTGGTGGAGTTCAGACTCACCTGGTGGAGTATAGACTCACCTGGTGGGGTTTAGACTCACCTGGTGGAGTATAGAATCACCTGGTAGAGTATAGACTCACCTGGTGGAGTATAGAATCACCTGGTGGAGTTCAGACTCACCTGGTAAAGTAATAGGTGACGACGGCTCCGGCCACAGTCATCTGCTGGCAGGCGAGGATGAACTCTGTGATCCAGACCAGGCCCACAGCGTGGTACCAGGTGAGGTACTGCAGAGAGCCCGTGAGCCGGAACTCTGTCAGCGTGGTGTCCTCGTTCTGCTCAGGGTTACCTGCAACACACACCTACAGTCACACTACAGTTCCCACAATGCTCTGGGGGATGCACACTACAGTTCCCACAATGCTCTGGGGGATGCACACTACAGTTCCCACAATGCTCTGGGGGATCCACACTACAGTTCCCACAATGCTCTTGGGGATCCACACCACACTACAGTTCTCACAATGCTCTGGGGGATGCATACTACAGTTCCCACAATGCTCTGGGGGATGCACACTACAGTTCCCACAATGCTCTGGGGGATGCACACTACAGTTCCCACAATGCTCTGGGGGATGCACACTACAGTTCCCACAATGCTCTGGGGGATGCACAGTACACTTCCCACAATGCTCTGGGGGATGCACAGTACACTTCCCACAATGCTCTGGGGGATCCAATCTACAGTTCCCACAATGCTCTGGGGGATCCACACTACATTCTCAAATATATTGAAGTGACTGTTATTTTGTATATATTGATTGTTGTGTTTTTATTTAGGTTTTAATGTGTGCATATGAGAAAATGTGTCTTTGATTCTGTGGGGCAAAAAAGTATTTAGTCAGCCACCAATTGTGCAAGTTCTCCCATTTAAAAAGATGAGAGAGGTCTGTAATGTTCATCCTAGGTATACCTCAACTATGAGAGACAAAATGAGAAAAAGAAATCCAGAAAATCACATTGTCTGATTTTTAAAGAATTTATTTGTAAATGATGTAAAATAAGTATTTGGTCAAAAACAAAAGTTCATCTCAATACTTTGTTATATACCCTTTGTTGGCAATGACAGAGGTCAAACGTTTTCTGTAAGGCTTCACAAGGTTTTCTTTCTTTTTTTGCCCCACTGTATATATATACATATTTTTATATATATTTGTTTTATATTCTGGATTGTGGGAAACGGTATTTTGATCTGTCTGTACACACAAACTGAAAGATTGACAATAAAGTAGACTTTGACTTTTGAAGTCATAACAAGCGGTACAGGTAGACCACGTGTTTTAGGGTGAACACATGAACCCTACGTGAAAACGCAGCAGCATTTGGATGCACTTCAACAAAAACGTAGGCAATGATGAAGCGGAGTGCAACATTTGTAAAGCCAGAATATCATTGAAAGCAGGGTCAACAAATAATCTCCACCGGCTCTTTTGAACGGCTCTTTTGAACGGCTCCTTTGAACGGCTCCTTTGAACGGGTTGTTTGAACGGCTCTTTTGAACGGCTCGTTTGAAAGGCTCGTTTGAACGGCTCGTTTGATAGACTCGTTTGAACGACTCGTTTGAACGGCTCTTTTGAAAGACTCTTTTGAACGGCTCTTTTGAACGACTCATTTGAGCGGCTCTTTTGAACGGCACTTTTGAACGGCTCGTTTGAACGGCTCTTTTGAACGGCTCTTTTGAACGGCTCGTTTGAGCGGCTCTTTTGAACGGCACTTTTGAACGGCTCGTTTGAACGGCTCTTTTGAACGGCACTTTTGAACGGCTCGTTTGAACGGCTCTTTTGAACGGCACTTTTGAACGGCTCGTTTGAAAGACTCTTTTGAACGGCTCTTTTGAACGACTCGTTTGAGCGGCTCTTTTGAACGGCACTTTTGAACGGCTCGTTTGAACGGCTCTTTTGAACGGCACATTTGAACGGCTCGTTTGAAAGACTCTTTTGAACGGCTCTTTTGAACGGCTCGTTTGAACGGCTCTTTTGAAAGACTCTTTTGAACGACTCGTTTGAGCGGCTCTTTTGAACGGCTCTTTTGAACGGCTCGTTTGAACGGCTCTTTTGAACGGCACGTTTGAACGGCTCCTTTGAACGGCTCCTTTGAACGGCTCTTTTGAACGGCTCGTTTGAACGGCTCTCGGAAAGGAACAGAGCCATAAGGTCCAGCTCCCTCCAAAGGGCCGTAATTCCCATCACTAAATAAAGAACAGATGTTGTGTGTGTTTGAGGCCACATCTCACCGCTGGTGCCCAGGAAGAGCAGCACTAGGACCCAGTAGCTCCAGAAGAGCAGCAGGGCCAGGAAGGTGAGGCAGGGCTGCAGGGCGAGCAGCGGCAGGTGCAGGAACACCTTCCCCGCCACGTGGAACAGAGCGATGGTGAGCGCCACCCGCTTCCTCATGAACAGCATGAGCAGCAGCAGGATGATCTGACAGCAGCAACAACAACAACAACAACAACAACACAGTTATTGGGGAAGAATTTAAGGTTAAGGCGAGACACAGCAGGCAAAAACATCGTTCTCATGCACTGAATGTACCTTTAAGGGTCCTTTAAGGGTCTTTGAGTCAGAGACATGTTATATATTGGTGATAAAGAGTCTAATAGGGGTCCCTTAAGGGTCCCTTAAGGGTCCTTTAAGGGTCCTTTAAAGGGTCCTTTAAGGGTTGGACTTAGACTTCTAAAAAGTGCATTTAGCATGATAGGACACCTTTAAAGAAAGACGTTAGATATTAAAACGTGTGGTAATAAAGTTCCTCACGGTAAAGACGGTGGCGGCGGCGGCGTAGACAAGCAGCGCCTGCCCACTGTCCCTAAGCTCCGCCCCCTCCGCTCTAAGTTCTGCCCCCTCCTCTCTAAGCTCCTCCCTCAGGTGACTGCTGGTGGCGTTTCCATAGAGACGGTGATCGATGTAGAGCCACCAGAGGACGCTGGTCCCCGCTGAGACACAGACAGGAAGTGAGCTCAGAGAGTTATACAGACAGGAAGTGAACTCAGAGGGTTATACAGACAGGAAGTGAGCTGGAGGGTTATGCAGACAGGAAGTGAGCTCAGAGGGTTATACAGACAGGAAGTGAACTCAGAGGGTTATACAGACAGGAAGTGAGCTGGAGGGTTATGCAGACAGGAAGTGAGCTCAGAGGGTTATAGAGACAGGAAGTGAGCTGGAGGGTTATACAGACAGGAAGTGAGCTCAGAGGGTTATACAGACTGGAAGTGAGCTGGAGGGTTATACAGACAGGAAGTGAGCTCAGAGGGTTATACAGACAGGAAGTGAGCTGGAGGGTTATACAGACAGGAAGTGAGCTCAAAGGGTTATACAGACAGGAAGTGAGCTCAGAGGGTTATACAGACAGGAAGTGAGCTCAGAGGGTTATACAGACAGGAAGTGAGCTGGAGGGTTATACAGACAGGAAGTGAGCTGGAGGGTTATACAGACAGGAAGTGAGCTGGAGGGTTATACAGACAGGAAGTGAGCTCAGAGGGTTATACAGACTGGAAGTCAGCTCAGAGGGTTATACAGACAGGAAGTGAACTCAGAGGGTTATACAGACAGGAAGTGAGCTCAGAGGGTTATACAGACAGGAAGTCAGCTGGAGGGTTATACAGACAGGAAGTCAGCTGGAGGGTTATACAGACAGGAAGTCAGCTCACCCAGAGACCCCAGCACCACCAGAGAGGTGAGGATCCAGACGAGCAGCGCAGAGATGTAGCGGATGATGAGCATCAGGATCATGGAGAGGACTGAGGAGGAGAGACAGGTTAGAGGAGCACCTGAGGTACCTGAACGCATCTCTTACGACCTGATGTATCTGAACGCGTCTCTGACTACCTGATGTACCTGAACGCGTCTCTGACTACCTGATGTACCTGAACGCGTCTCTGACTACCTGATGTACCTGAACGCGTCTCTGACTACCTGGGAGACAGGTTAGAGGAGCACCTGATGTACCTGAACGCATCTCTGACTACCTGGGAGACAGGTTAGAGGAGCACCTGATGTACCTGAACGCATCTCTGACTACCTGAGAGACAGGTTAGAGGAGCACCTGATGTACCTGAACGCATCTCTGACTACCTGAGAGGACAGGTTAGAGGAGCACCTGATGTACCTGAACGCATCTCTGACTACCTGAGAGACAGGTTAGAGGAGCACCTGATGTACCTGAACGCATCTCTGACTACCTGAGAGACAGGTTAGAGGAGCACCTGATGTACCTGAACGCATCTCTGACTACCTGAGAGGACAGGTTAGAGGAGCACCTGATGTACCTGAACGCATCTCTGACTACCTGAGAGACAGGTTAGAGGAGCACCTGATGTACCTGAACGCATCTCTGACTACCTGGGAGACAGGTTAGAGGAGCACCCGATGTACCTGAACGCATCTCTGACTACCTGAGAGACAGGTTAGAGGAGCACCTAATGTACCTGAACGCATCTCTGACTACCTGAGAGGACAGGTTAGAGGAGCACCTGATGTACCTGAATGCATCTCAGACTACCTGAGAGGACAGGTTAGAGGAGCACCTGATGTACCTGAACGCATCTCTGACTACCTGGGAGACAGGTTAGAGGAGCACCTGATGTACCTGAACGCATCTCTGACTACCTGAGAGACAGGTTAGAGGAGCACCTAATGTACCTGAACGCATCTCTGACTACCTGGGAGACAGGTTAGAGGAGCACCCGATGTACCTGAACGCATCTCTGACTACCTGAGAGACAGGTTAGAGGAGCACCTAATGTACCTGAACGCATCTCTGACTACCTGAGAGGACAGGTTAGAGGAGCACCTGATGTACCTGAATGCATCTCAGACTACCTGAGAGGACAGGTTAGAGGAGCACCTGATGTACCTGAACGCATCTCTGACTACCTGAGAGGACAGGTTAGAGGAGCACCTGATGTACCTGAACGCATCTCTGACTACCTGGGAGACAGGTTAGAGGAGCACCTGATGTACCTGAACGCATCTCTGACTACCTGAGAGACAGGTTAGAGGAGCACCTGATGTACCTGAACGCATCTCTGACTACCTGAGAGACAGGTTAGAGGAGCACCTGATGTACCTGAACGCATCTCTGACTACCTGAGAGGACAGGTTAGAGGAGCACCTGATGTACCTGAACGCATCTCTGACTACCTGAGAGACAGGTTAGAGGAGCACCTGATGTACCTGAACGCATCTCTGACTACCTGAGAGGACAGGTTAGAGGAGCACCTGATGTACCTGAACGCATCTCTGACTACCTGAGAGACAGGTTAGAGGAGCACCTGATGTACCTGAACGCATCTCTGACTACCTGAGAGACAGGTTAGAGGAGCACCTGATGTACCTGAACGCATCTCTGACTACCTGAGAGACAGGTTAGAGGAGCACCTGATGTACCTGAACGCATCTCTGACTACCTGAGAGGACAGGTTAGAGGAGCACCTGATGTACCTGAACGCATTTCTGACTACCTGAGAGACAGGTTAGAGGGGCACCTGATGTACCTGAACGCATCTCTGACTACCTGAGAGACAGGTTAGAGGAGCACCTGATCTACCTGAACGCATCTCTGACTACCTGAGAGACAGGTTAGAGGAGCACCTGATGTACCTGAACGCATCTCTGACTACCTGAGAGACAGGTTAGAGGAGCACCTGATGTACCTGAACGCATCTCTGACTACCTGAGAGGACAGGTTAGAGGAGCACCTGGTGTACTTGAACGCATCTCTGACTACCTGAGAGACAGGTTAGAGGAGCACCTGATGTACCTGAACGCATCTCTGACTACCTGGGAGACAGGTTAGAGGAGCACCTGATGTACCTGAATGCATCTCTGACTACCTGAGAGACAGGTTAGAGGAGCACCTGATGTACCTGGACGCATCTCTGACTACCTGGAAGACAGGTTAGAGGAGCACCTGATGTACATGAACGCATCTCTGACTACCTGAGAGACAGGTTAGAGGAGCACCTGATGTACCTGAACGCATCTCTGACTACCTGAGAGACAGGTTAGAGGAGCACCTGATGTACCTGAACGCATCTCTGACTACCTGAGAGACAGGTTAGAGGAGCACCTGATGTACCTGAACGCATCTCTGACTACCTGAGAGACAGGTTAGAGGAGCACCTGATGTACCTGGACGCATCTCTGACTACCTGGGAGGACAGGTTAGAGGAGCACCTGATGTACCTGAACGCATCTCTGACTACCTGAGAGACAGGTTAGAGGAGCACCCAATGTACCTGAACGCATCTCTGACTACCTGAGAGACAGGTTAGAGGAGCACCTGATGTACCTGAATGCATCTCTGACTACCTGAGAGACAGGTTAGAGGAGCACCCGATGTACCTGAACGCATCTCTGACTACCTGAGAGACAGGTTAGAGGAGCACCTGATGTACCTGAATGCATCTCTGACTACCTGAGAGACAGGTTAGAGGAGCACCTGATGTACCTGAATGCATCTCTGACTACCTGAGAGGACAGGTTAGAGGAGCACCTGATGTACCTGAATGCATCTCTGACTACCTGAGAGGACAGGTTAGAGGAGCACCCGATGTACCTGAACGCATCTCTGACTACATGGGAGACAGGTTAGAGGAGCACCTGATGTACCTGAATACATCTCAGACTACCTGGGAGACAGGTTAGAGGAGCACCTGATGTACCTGAACGCATCTCTGACTACCTGAGAGGACAGGTTAGAGGAGCACCCGATATACCTGAATGCATCTCAGACTACCTGAGAGGACAGGTTAGAGGAGCACCCGATGTACCTGAACGCATCTCTGACTACCTGAGAGACAGGTTAGAGGACTACCTGATGTACCTGAACGCATCTCTGACTACCTGAGAGACAGGTTAGAGGACTACCTGATGTACCTGAACGCATCTCTGACTACCTGAGAGACAGGTTAGAGGACTACCTGATGTACCTGAACGCATCTCTGACTACCTGATGTACCTGAACGCGTCTCTGACTACCTGAGGTACCTGAATGCATCTCTGACTACCTGAGAGACAGGTTAGAGGAGCACCTGATGTACCTGAACGCATCTCTGACTACCTGAGAGACAGGTTAGAGGAGCACCTGATGTACCTGAACGCATCTCTGACTACCTGAGAGACAGGTTAGAGGAGCACCCGATGTACCTGAACGCATCTCTGACTACCTGAGAGGACAGGTTAGAGGAGCACCTGATGCACCTGAACGCATCTCTGACTACCTGAGGACAGGTTAGAGGAGCACCTGATGTACCTGAACGCATCTCTGACTACCTGAGGACAGGTTAGAGGAGCACCTGATGTACCTGAACGCATCTCTGACTACCTGAGGACAGGTTAGAGGAGCACCTGATGCACCTGAACGCGTCTCTGACTACCTGAGGACAGGTTAGAGGAGCACCTGATGTACCTGAACGCATCTCTGACTACCTGGGAGACAGGTTAGAGGAGCACCCGATGTACCTGAACGCATCTTTGACTACCTGAGACGACAGGTTAGAGGAGCACCTGATGTACCTGAACGCATCTTTGACTACCTGAGACGACAGGTTAGAGGAGCACCCGATGTACCTGAACGCATCTCTGACTACCTGAGACGACAGGTTAGAGGAGCACCTGATGTACCTGAACGCATCTTTGACTACCTGAGAGGACAGGTTAGAGGACTACCTGATGTACCTGAACGCATCTCTGACTACCTGATGTACCTGAACGCGTCTCTGACTACCTGAGGTACCTGAATGCATCTCTGACTACCTGAGAGGACAGGTTGGAGGAGCACCTGATGTACCTGAACGCATCTCTGAACACCCGAGTTGGTCTGCATATCGGACAGCTACGTACGGCAACCCAAATAGGACATTTGTCACAGCGGCGTTGTTATATATTGGTAATAAAGGAGTCTAATAGGGGTCCTTTGAGGGTCTTTGAGGGTCTTTGAGTCAGAGACATGTTAGTCACAGTGTCTCAGTGTGTGTGTCTCTCACTCAGGGCCAGCACACACAGCCCGATGATGATCTCTTTGCTGGCGGCGACCCCTGCGATCAGACGATGCAGAACGCTGTGATCCCCGACGAACGTCACCACCGCCTCCGAGAACTTAGCATAGCAGGAGATATCCACTGGGGTGCAGCGGTTAAACACCGGGAGGGGCTTACTGCAGGGAGAGGGGAGAGGTCAGAGGTCAAACACCTGCTTACTGAAGGAGAGGTCAGAGGTCAAACAGTAACCAACATCAGAGTAACTTGATAACAAAGGTACCCCAACTGTAGCTGTGAACATGACAGGATGTGTGATTACCTAGAAGAGCATCAGGACTGTTTGAGGCATATGATAGCTATGTGATTAACATGATGATTCAGCCTCTATGGAGAGAGACATATGACAAGCATGATCATTTCTGACGTGGAGCTAATCTGAAGTAAACATTGAATACTGCTTTCTATTCCTCCATCTTGTGACTGAGGAACTCCCTCTCTTGGATATCAGCATGTGAAGGACACTGTTCAGGAACTAGTTGATGCTCTGTATGTGATGACTCCTTCCATTCTGGAGAGGATCACAGATACATGGATCCTGAGGCTCAAGCTCAAGCCGGGGACAAGTGAGATGTTTCTAACAGAGGTCAGAGGTCAAACACCTGCTTACTGCGTGTCAGAGGTCAGTGTTTTGGACTCACCTGGGTGGAACAGGAAGTGTGGGACATCTGGAGAACCTCTCAGGGAGACCTGGATATTTATGACCCGCTAACTCATAGGAACACAACTCAGAACCTGAAAGAGAACACAGAGACGGGATGAGCCTGAATGCACCACGATGTCTCTGACAGCAGAGCCTGAACGCCCAATGATATACCTCTATGGAACCTCCATTAGCACAATTAGCATTCGCTCAACTAGCGTTAGCTCCATTAGCGTTAGCTCTGTTAGCACTGGCTAGCTCCCCTGCTGAATTCTTGTCAGATTGTGTTTCTGACAGCAGAGCCTGAACGCCCCACGATATCACTCTATGGAACCTCCATTAGCGTTAGCTCCATTAGCGTTAGCTCTGTTAGCACTGGCTAGCTCCCCTGCTGACTTCTTGTCAGATTGTGTTTCTGACAGCAGAGCCTGAACGCCCCACGATATCACTCTATGGAACCTCCATTAGCGTTAGCTCCATTAGCGTTAGCTCTGTTAGCACTGGCTAGCTCCCCTGCTGACTTCTTGTCAGATTGTGTTTCTGACAGCAGAGCCTGAACGCCCCACGATATAACTCTATGGAACCTCCATTAGCATTAGCTCAATTAGCATTAGCTCCATTAGCGTTAGCTCTGTTAGCACTGGCTAGCTCCCCTGCTCACTTCTTGTCAGATTGTGTTTCTGACAGCAGAGCCTGAACGCACCGCGATGTAACTATGGAACCGCCATTAGCATTAGTTCCGTTAGCATTAGTGGGCATTAGTGGGTGTTTGAGTGACAGGAGGAGGGAGACGTGTTCCTCCGGAGAGCCTCAGGGTGGACAGAATAACAGAAACAGTGTGTGAGACACTCCTTTCATTAAGATGGAGTGTGAACTCAGTGGAGACGAGTGGCACCAACCACACACGCTTAATGCTGCCTTTGTTACTGTGTGTGTGTGTGTGTGTGTGTGTGTGTGTGTGTGTGTGTGTGTGTGTGTGTGTGTGTGTGTGTGTGTGTGTGTGTGTGTGTGTGTGTGTGTGTTACTGTGTGTGTGTGTGTGTGTGTGTGTGTGTGTGTGTGTGTGTGTGTGTGTGTGTGTGTGTGTGTGTACAGTACACTGGTGCTGTGTCACACTGTGTCTTCAGACATGACATCATCAGCATGACGTGCAGCGCTGATGAGTCGGTGATTCTGCTCCTCTCACGATTATAATAAAATACAATAATATATTCAAATATTATGAATGAATATATCTTTCTGTTCTCATGAGATGAGTTGATCCCAATGTGTGAAATGTTTGCGCTGCAGCGGCATAAAAACAAAGCATTTCACATTAGAGAAATTAAAAGAAATGAACAATCCAACATGTGAACGTCAAAAATAGAAATAAAATAGCATTGAAAAAGTACAAAATGTGGAAATACAAATGTACAGAAACAAAATATGAAGCATCAAGCTAATCCTATTGTGAGTGGCTTAGGGTGATCTGATGAATGTAGAGAGTAATGCTTGTGTTTAAAATGAACGCTAAAGTGAAACCTTTTGTACACAAAGCTGCTCTTTTCCCTGAGTTAGACTCTCTTTCCCCCACAGACTACATCTCCCATCAGCCCCGGCGGTGGCCTCACCGTTGAGCATGGCGAACCTCTTCAGATCCTGGTAGGTCTCCATCTTCTCGGGGGGGCACAGAGACACACAGAGAGCCAGGGAGCGGATCTTCCTCTGAACGATGTCGATGTTACACGGGTCCAAGAAGAACACAAACCTGAAGGCACAGGAAGTCAGACCACCACAATAAGAGCGTTTAGAACAACACACACCTGAGGGCACAGAAAGTCAGACCACCACAATAAGAGCCTTTAGAACAACACACACCTGAGGGCACAGAAAGTCAGACCGCCACAATAAGAGCCTTTAGAACAACACACACCTGAGGGCACAGAAAGTCAGACCACCACAATAAGAGCCTTTAGAACAACACACACCTGAGGACACAGGAAGTCAGACCGCCAAAATAAGAGCCTTTAGAACAACACACACCTGAGGGCACAGAAAGTCAGACCGCCACAATAAGAGCCTTTAGAACAACACACACCTGAGGGCACAGGAAGTCAGACCGCCACAATAAGAGCGTTTACAACAACACACACCTGAGGACACAGGAAGTCAGACCGCCACAATAAGAGCCTTTAGAACAACACACACCTGAGGGCACAGGAAGTCAGACCGCCACAATAAGAGCCTTTACAACAACACACACCTGAGGTCACAGGAAGTCAGACCGCCACAATAAGAGCCTTTAGAACAACACACACCTGAGGTCACAGGAAGTCAGACCGCCACAATAAGAGCCTTTAGAACAACACACACCTGAGGGCACAGGAAGTCAGAGCGCCACAATAAGAGCCTTTACAACAACACACACCTGAGGTCACAGGAAGTCAGAACGCCACAATAAGAGCCTTTACATGAACACACACCTGAGGTCACAGGAAGCCATCCCGCCACAATAAGAGCCTTTAGAACAACACACACCTGAGGGCACAGGAAGTCAGACCGCCACAATAAGAGCGTTTACAACAACACACACCTGAGGACACAGGAAGTCAGACCGCCACAATAAGAGCCTTTAGAACAACACACACCTGAGGACACAGGAAGTCAGAGCGCCACAATAAGAGCGTTTACAACAACACACACCTGAGGTCACAGGAAGTCAGAGCGCCACAATAAGAGCGTTTACAACAACACACACCTGAGGACACAGGAAGTCAGACCGCCACAATAAGAGCCTTTAGAACAACACACACCTGAGGGCACAGGAAGTCAGACCGCCACAATAAGAGCCTTTACAACAACACACACCTGAGGTCACAGGAAGTCAGACCGCCACAATAAGAGCCTTTAGAACAACACACACCTGAGGACACAGGAAGTCAGACCGCCACAATAAGAGCCTTTACAACAACACACACCTGAGGTCACAGGAAGTCAGACCGCCACAATAAGAGCCTTTACAACAACACACACCTGAGGTCACAGGAAGTCAGACCGCCACAATAAGAGCCTTTAGAACAACACACACCTGAGGTCACAGGAAGTCAGACCGCCACAATAAGAGCCTTTAGAACAACACA
>NC_136901.1:95924831-95952331 GCF_949606895.1 Notothenia rossii
CAACAACACAACAACACCTCTGTTTACTCACAACAACACAACAACACCTTTGTTTACTCACAACAAAACAACAACACCTCTGTTTTATATAAATAGTTATCACCGCAATAAACCGTATTTAATTGAATCTTAATGTACATTATTTCATTTCATATTCTGTTCTTGTACATATCATATTCTATTTACATCTGTATAGACTTATTGCACTATTGTTGTATTGTTGTGTTTCATTATATATGTAGCATTGTGGGAGGAGCCCAGAGGCCTGTACTACGAAGCTGGTTCAACCTCACCTGGATATGTTGGAGTTAGCCGGTTGGTCTAATCCAAAACATACGCGCTCTCGCTAAACGGTCCTACGACGCGGGTTATCAAGTGGATCGCTCAAGCCAGCCGTGTCCTATCTAGTTAGGTGAGCGTTCACATGAAAGGGGTGGTATCTGGAGCATTCGACCAATCACAAACATGGAGAAGCGTACTGACAGCGCAGCGTCATACTTCCTGAATGAAAAGTCAACTCTAATATTAGACATATGAAGAAGTTAAACTTTAAACATCCATGACTTAAACACTTGATCCAGGATCAAAGCCACATAGCTGCACCTGCAAGGTGAATACAGCTGGTAACAGAACAAGTGTTTGAATGCGTACATGAACAGGTTTATGATATCACTGCCCCGTCTAAGACACCATCTGACTTTCATTACATTTGACTCGAGTGTTTCCTCAACTTAATGTGTTGCTTCAAATAATCCTTCTGCATCCAGTATGTGACACTGTGAGTGTTGCACGGCCAGATACGGCTCAGCTGACTCAGATAAGGAGATGATACATTATGATGTGATATGCCGTGGACTGTACTTAATGTTACTCTGATCCTGTTACTTATGTTGTGGCAGATATCTAAGTAAGCTTTCTTAACGCTAATGTTCTAATAGTCAGATTGCTCTGAAGATGGGAGGTGATATTCTATTCATGTTCACGTTCACACAGTCGCTGATTTTTGCCGGCCGTCTTTCCTGCAACGGCAGCTTTTCTGTATTTCCTTTCTCCTGTAATATGACTTGATCGCTTTAAACTCCGCACACTGAGCTCTGATTGGTCAGCAGGCAGTGCTTTCACTGAGTTGATCTCTTAGCCTGCAACCTAACCTGCTCCGGGGCAGGTTAGCCGCTCAGCATCAGTTACCATGGAGACCTAGCCCGCTAAAAAGAGAACCAGCTTCGTAGGACCGGAAACCCAGACAGGGTTCCTGCAGGTTTTGCCTACTCAAATTTAAGACTTTTGAAGACCACTTTGAATAGAATTTAAGACCTATTTCACGGCAAGAAAGGATGAAGGAAAATTGCTATGAACGAAGAAATACGTCCAATAATTACTTACAAAGTAAATGTATTCATGTTCAACATAAGAACAATGACTGAATATAACAGCACAACAGTACAGAACTGTGTTAGCGTGTTAGACAAAAAGTGTGTGTGTGTGTGTGTGTGTGTGTGTGTGTGTGTGTGTGTGTGTGTGTGTGTGTGTGTGTGTGTGTGTGTGTGTGTGTGTGTGTGTGTGTGTGTGTGTGTGTGTGTGTGTGTGAGCTCTGCTGCCTTGGCTACACTATTTCATCATTGCTGTTGTATGATTGGTGTTTAGCTACGGTATTTAGCGTCTACAGCACCTCCACTTTTAGGGTTGACGTAGACCCAAACGTCGCCCGGAGGTCCCCCGGTGTTGTTGTGGGAGCTGCTGCACTAGCTAACGCTCCATTAGCTAACGCTCCACTAGCTAACGCTACATTAGCAAAACAAACGCTTATCTCTTTTGCAAAAGGTGCGGCGGGCTTCAAACACGTTCCCCTCCACTGGTTTCAACCAAGCACTAAATTAGAGGTTTTCCAACCAAATACGGTTGAACTGACACTTCCCCATATTCATTTGTAAGTAGATTCGAAGAGACATGAGTTTCTGACTGCCGCTAGCTGAAGCTTGGTTGCTAGGTTACTAGCTGGGTGTTCTCCAATAAGGGGCCAGGGGAAACAAAGTTAGTGATTACTGGTTCCATTTTTGATTTAATTCAATACAAATTGTTGGGGGGAACTGAAAGGCACCGTACTGGTTACTTTGCAGCCCGGACATTTCCCCCAAAACACATTTAGATGCGATCGCAACACAGAAGTACCTTTTCAAATCCCATCATTTTTAACACCTTCAAAATCATATTTAAGACCTTTCTTATTTTTTTGGTCATATTTAAGACCTTTTTAAGGCCTTACATTCAGATTATCAAATGTAAGACTTTTTAAGACCCCACGGGAACCCTGCCAGAGTTAACCTGAAGTTAGCCGGCTAAGAGAACATCCTGCTTCGTAGTACAGGCCTCAGATCAGAAGAATGTCATTTCTACTCTGTAGCTGCTGAGCATATGATGATAAAACCTTTGAATCTGAATTGAGTCTGTTTACTCACAACAACACATAGCTGTATACGTCCAGCACTCTGCTTTTAACCCCTTCCTTCTCCCCTGGTCCTCCTTAACAGTCATTCTTGTGCTTAGCAGCTGTGTGATATCGAGTATAAACAAACTCTGAAATGTCCAAAATGACCAATCAGAACGGAGTATTACATGTTAAAAATCTGCTCACAGATTGTTGGTCACCCGTCAGAGACTTTCTGACTCACAGACCATAATAACCTGAGAGGCTCCAACTGCATCATCTGGGACCCTAAGCATGCTCTGACATAGAATATGAACTGCTACCATCTAGTGTAGATCACTAAAGTCAGCCTGAAGCATCCTCTGTGCTCCAGTCCTCTCAGTGAACACAGAGCTACAGATCAGATGCACGCTGAAGGCTCTCTGAGCAGCTCTCACTGATCCTGCTGTTATGTTACATGCTTGTTGTTTGTTGTTCATGTGTCTTGATGTTTGTCTGTTGATGTTACACATGGAGCTGCTGTGATGCAAGGAGCATTTCAGACTTGATCTGACCAGTAAAGTATTATCCTATCGTAGTATTGCACTAAACCGTGTAATAATGAATCTGAGGCGCTGTCTCTGGTCTGGCTGCACGGGGTCATCGTTTCCTTCCTGCTGAGACTCTGAGGATGTGGGGAACCTTTGAGCCACAGCTGGAGATGCAGCTGTGCTCAGACCAGCTGTGAAATAAACTGCATCCCAGTTCAGATCTGAAGTCCATCAGCGTTCAGTTCCTCCTGACCTCACCCAGCTGGGAGGCGTCTGTACCTCCAGCCAATCAGAGGACAGGCTCCCACGGTTCAATGAAGCCAGACTGTAGTCAATCCTCCAACTAAATCTAACTAACTCCCAGGTCTGGTGTACGTCAGAGGGTTTGGTGTACGTCAGAGGGTCAGATGAACGTCAGAGGGTCTAATGTACATCAGGGGGTCGTCAGAGGGTCTGGTGTACGCCAGAGGGTCTGATGAACGTCAGAGGGTCTAATGTACGTCAGGGGGTCGTCAGAGGGTCTGGTGTACGCCAGAGGGTCTGATGAACGTCAGAGGGTCTAATGTACGTCAGGGGGTCGTCAGAGGGTCTGGTGTACGCCAGAGGGTCTGATGAACGTCAGAGGGTCTAATGTACGTCAGGGGGTCGTCAGAGGGTCTGGTGTACGTCAAAGGGTCGTCAGAGGGACTGATGAACGTCAGAGGGTCGTCAGAGGGTCTGGTGTACGTCAGAGGGACTGATGAACGTCAGAGGGTCGTCAGAGGGTCTGGTGTACGTCGGAGGTTCTGGTGTACGTCAGAGGGACTGGTGTACGTCAGAGGGACTGGTGTACGTCAGAGGGTCATCAGAGGGACTGATGAACGTCAGAGGGTCGTCAGAGGGTCTGGTGTACGTCGGAGGTTCTGGTGTACGTCAGAGGGACTGGTGTACGTCAGAGAGTCTGGTGTACGTCAGAGGGTCTGGTGTACGTCAGAGGGTCTGGTGTACGTCAGAGGGTCTGGTATACGTCAGAGGGTCTAATGTACGTCAGAGGGTTGTCAGAGGGTATGGTGAACGTCAAAGGGTCTGCTGTACGTCAGAGGGTATGGTGTACGTCAGAGGGTTTAATGTACATCAGAGGGTCGTCAGAGGGTCTGGTATACGTCAGAGGGTCGTCAGAGGTTCGTCAGAGGGTGTGGTGAACGTCAGAGGGTCATCAGAGGGTCTGGTGTACGTCAGAGGGTCGTCAGAGTGTCTGATGAACGCCAGAGGGTTGTCAGAGGGTCTGATGAACGTCAGAGGGTCTAATGTACGTCAGAGGGTCGTCAGAGGGTCTAATGTACGTCAGAGGGTCTGATGAACATCAGAGGGTCTGGTGTACATCAGAGGGTGATGCAGGAACAACTTATCGTGTGTGTCGTAAGATTGAGAGGTTTTCCCGCTTCAGCAGGACTGAAATGATTTATAAACAAACAAACAAACAAACAAAGGTGAGCGTTACCATGCCGACGCAGAAGACGGTGAAGAGCAGGAACCAGGGCAGGTCTGTGCAGCTCCGGTCCTCCAGAGGTCTCCATTCTCTCTTTGTCCTCTGGAATACACACACACACACACCGAGACACACACACACAGAGAGACCCACACACACACACACACAAACACACACACACACACACACACACACACACACACACACATACACACACACACACACACAGTTGTATCAGGGTTTCCGTTAGCCGGTAATTACCGGTTTTTAGCTGGTCGAATTGAATAAAAACGGGTAAATTCAAAATCGGCCGGTCAAAATGTCCGATGCTCCGATCGATTGGCCACCGGTCATTATCGACCGATATTTACTCTTAATAGCTTGATCTGTGCTCTCTATAAAGGCCGATCAGGAGAGCTGGATCTCATCGATATGGACATAAACGCGAGTGAAGTGTAACAGGACGCAAGAGAGAGATCAGAGATCAGATCAGCTGCTGAGTCTGACCTGAAGCCCCGCCCACTTTTTAGCGCGCTGCATGAGAAACTGACGGGCTGTCAGGAGAGAGAGGGAGGGAGAGGAAAAGAGAGGATCCGTTTCTCCCGTGTTATTATTCAAAGTTAATGTAAACTTTTGAATAATGTACTGTATCTACTACAAGTACTTTATTTGAATGTAATAATTAAGTTGTTTGTTGTTTGTTGAATCATTTATTGAAAAATGAATCTGAATTTTTCGATCTGTTACGATTATAAACTGAAGCAATATAAAAATGACTCCCATTAACTGAGTTTTAAACATCAGCATATCCGGTCCTAGTCCGGTAATTACCTGCTAACGGAAACTCTGCTACACAATTCTTATTATCATTATTATTATTGAAACATGACCGGTAAGTTTCAAATTTGTCCGGTAAAATAAATTGTGTTCGGACATTTGACCGGCGAGAAAAAATCCTAGCGGAAACCCTGAGTTGTATGTATGATTATTTGTATCTTCTGTGGACCTGCAGGTCTGAGTCCAAAACACATTTACTTACAGGAACAAAAGAGTGTCTCACACACACACACACACACACACACACACACACACACACACACACACACACAAAAACACACACACACACACACACATACACACACACACACACACTGTGATACACACACACAGACACAAACACTGTGATACACACACACAGACACACACATACACATACAAACATACACACAGCAGGACACTCACAGGGACACATAAAAAACACAGACACATACACACACACATTTGAACACACACTGGGACAAACAAACACTGGGACAAACACACACTCTCTCTCACACACACACACACACACACACACACACACACACACACACACACACACACACACACACACACACACACACACACCCTGCTCAGTGTCATCACGCTCACACAACACACACACACACACACACACACACACAGACACACACACACACACACACACACACACACACACACACACACACACACACACACACACACACACACACACACACACACACACACACACACACTCACACACTCCTCTCTAACGGTCTACATGTTATATCTCCCGGTAGCTCAGGCCTCCAACAGCTGACCGGATTACCGCCTCTCTCTAATCCGCTCTGCTGCCACTCTGCACCGGGCAAACACACACCCAGACACCGGCTCTCCGTGCAGGAGCACCGGGGCTTTAGGTAAGGAGGGAGGGGTCCCGGTACCGGTTCTTACCTCCGCGCTACCGCAGCATCCCATTGCAGTCAGGGTGGAACCGGAGACTCACGGAGATCCACGGAGGATCCCGAAGACTCACGAGCTAAAAAGAGTCGATTATCCTCTGTTGCGACCGGGAAGAGCCGAAGAGCGCATCCATGCAGACAGGGGGGCGGGACTTAGTGTTAACGGGCACACCGCGCGGCCAATCACAGGCGAGGACAGACTAGGGTTATACCATTATGTGACAGAAGGAAGGTGGGCGGCTCTAAAGACAGCGAGAGTAGTAGTGAAACAGGCCAGATTCACAAAGAGCACAAAAGTAGACACGAAAACAAGCTGCATTTCGTCATATTGGAGACTAAAAGAAAATATCTGGAGCTTCTATCTCCATCCCGAAGACTCACGAAGTCTCACGAGCGCAGATTAATGGAAGGGAATTTTGCCGTCAGGTGCATCGGCCATTCATCTCATTGCGCATGCGCGGTCAGTGCTGTTGCCTGAGTTGAACAACATGCACGTGTAATACCGGCAGTGGCCGCTAACTGGAGGCCGACGGGAGTGGAGCGCTGTTTCGCCACTTATCATGAATGAGAAAAATAAATGTGTAGTTTTTTTACATTTCTCTCTCTCAGAGTCCTACTTCTGTTTTATGGTTTGAATTACTCTTGACATATTATTTGTAGTTTTATTTATAATAAACCTCTATTTATATCTGCACAGCTTTCCTATTTTTGTATCAATACTGCACATACTTTATTCCTCAGAATATTTGGTAAATGTAGAGTTTATGTTCTTTAACTGAACACCAAATACACGGACGGCAGAGTCCTCCTCTGTGTATTCCTGTCTCTGAGAATTAGCTATTAGCTATTTGTGTTGTTTTGTGTACTTAAACTCACACTGTACATTTATCATTTATCTTCAATCTAATATTTCATATTTCATTCCTCTAATACAGTGGTTCCCAACCTGTGGGCCGCGGCCCCCTAGTGGTCCGCGAAGGCATTGCAAGTGGGCCACCAAATAATTAGCGAAACATTTTGATTTGTGTGGAAACATTTCATTATTAGGATTTATTTTTTATTTGAACCTCCTTTCCTTTCTCTTTATCGATCCTCCTTAGCAACGGTCATTACAGTCCTTGACAGCGGTCTGTTCTACTGGATTAACAACGTGTCAAATGGTCTGAATCGACCAATCAGAATCGAGTATTCAACTAAACCGTGTAATAAAAATGTCTGTTTGTTACTGATGGCCAGCTCCTTTTTAATTAAAATAAAAAGTACTCCGTATTGTTTATGGTTGAATGTGGGCCGCGAACATATTTTAGATTCTTAAGTGGACTAAGTTTAAAAAGGTTGGGAACCGCTGCTCTAATAGTTATATATAATATGCTGCTTTATATTTTGTAGTTGTGTACTCAATCATGAGTCTGACCTCTTGAGAGATTTTAAAAGTGATATCTGAAATATTTTCTCATCCGATCGGTCGTACCTTTATCCTGAGACGGACCTGCTGCTGGGAGCCGGAGGACAGACGCTGCGGGTCCATCGTCCCGGAGAACCTGGAGAACCTGGAGAACCTGATAGTTCCTTTAAGTCCTGATAAAACCTATATATTCTGTATTTTCTGTTTATTCTGTATTTTCTGTATATCCTGTTTCTCGGTGCGTTGCTCAGCCGGAGTCCAGCAGCAGTCTGAAGACAGAGAGCTACTGTCTTATTGTGTACTGTAGTACCAGGCTGTGTGTGTGTGTGTGTGTGTGTGTGTGTGTGTGTGTGTGTGTGTGTGTGTGTGTGTGTGTGTGTGTGTGTGTGTGTGTGTGTGTGTGAGAGAGAGAGAGAGACATTTCTTATCAAACTGAATTAAATTGTTTGTTAATATTATTTTAAATCTTGTCTTTGCTGTGTTTGCTTTTTGGATGTGAAACAATGTACATCTTGATAAAAAAAATACTAAATGTTTCTTAAAGAGAAGAGTCCTTTCCTGATTGGAGGAGCAGATATGTTATCTGTGTTTAAAGAGGACAGCTGCTGTTCTCTGTCTGTCCACTAGAGGTCCTTCCAGCACTGAGCTGCTTCACAGTATGCTCTTATTCTGAAAGGAATGTGATTATCATCTCTACTTCCGCTCATTGAAGCTTACCTTACAAAATAAAAGCCTTATTAATGAATGTGACGTCATTGTGAAAGGGAGGAGTCACATTCAAACTCTGGAACAAAAAAGTCAAAGCTGTAAAGTAAGAAACTTTACACGGAGACGAAAACAAACCTCAGTCGATATCAAAAAGGTCTTCCGTCCGCACGAGACCGCTCGACCCGCTGGAGACGCTGTAGCACATTTGCCGGTGTCGGTACACGATGTGTTCGGGGTACACGATGTGTTCGGGGTCCGTCTCTTACCAGTGACGTCACGACGTACGACGTCACGACGTAATGGCGTCAATGACGTCACGCATTGTGATTGGCTGTACGGTAATTTACACACGCTGTCTAGAGTATAGAGGGGCTTTTTGATCATTACATTGCATTTAGCTGACGCTTAAGTGCATTCGACCAACAAGATAAAAACTTGAAGAAATACAATAAAACTTTAAGAAAAACCAAGAGGAATGAGGAGAAGAACAAGAGAAATCGAAGGTAAGAAGTATAAAACGTAATATGGTAGGTAATATGTAATATGTTCAGTGCCGTTGGTACGTTAGTTCAAACGGTAACAACGGACTATTTGTCTTAGCGTATGCATGTCAATTTAAATCAATACATACAACTATTTCACATGTACAATATTTTCTTAGCCCTAATACTTAATACTTCTTATTTCGTTTTGATTGTTATATTTGATTATATTATATATAATCAATAAATTATATATGATATATCAATATGATATACTTTT
Organism: Notothenia rossii; assembly: GCF_949606895.1. Taxonomy (NCBI): domain Eukaryota; kingdom Metazoa; phylum Chordata; class Actinopteri; order Perciformes; family Nototheniidae; genus Notothenia; species Notothenia rossii. The sequence continues at coordinate 95,933,893 of NC_136901.1, forward strand.
CTATATAATAGATTATCAAAAAAAGTATTTATTAATTAAGGGATAATGTGCAGCAATCACAATCAAGTCCACAATCGAATCCATAAAGACAAAGTAAATCTGTTTACAGTTGTTTCGGATGTTGTTGTTCTTCCTTCTGTCTGTCTGGATCTGTGTATTCTCATGTTCCGATTAACCCAGACACATCTTTCTTCTTTTGTGTCTTGATGTGATCCAGAGTCGAGGCTGATCCTCCTGCTGTGGTCCCGCGTCCTGGATCCTCTATCCTGAGTTCTGGATTAAGTCGTGGACTTCGGGTCGTGGCTGAACCTGTCTCTGCGGTCCTGCCTGGCTCTCGTCGTGCTGCCTCCCTGAAGGCTCCCACAGGATTGTAGCTGACATCCTCGTGGATTCATCTTCTTATTACAGACACATGCATTTCCAAACATTATGTCTACCTACGCTGTAAATGTATTATCTCTTTGGTTTACACACGGCATCTATTGCACGTCTGTCCGTCCTGGGAGAGGGATCCCTCCTCTGTTGCTCTCCCTGAGGTTTCTCCATGTTCCCCTTTAAACTGTGGGTTTCTCTGGAAGTGTTTCCTTGTACGATGTGAGGGTCTAAGGACAGAGGGTCTGAGGACAGAGGGTCTAAGGACAGAGGGTCTGAGGACAGAGGGTCTAAGGACAGAGGGTCTAAGGACAGAGGGTCTGAGGACAGAGGGTCTAAGGACAGAGAGTCTAAGGACAGAGGGTCTGAGGACAGAGGGTCTAAGGACAGAGGGTCTAAGGACAGAGGGTCTGAGGACAGAGGGTCTGAGGACAGAGGGTCTAAGGACAGAGGGTCTGAGGACAGAGGGTCTAAGGACAGAGGGTCTAAGGACAGAGGGTCTGAGGACAGAGGGTCTGAGGACAGAGGGTCTAAGGACAGAGGGTCTAAGGACAGAGGGTCTGAGGACAGAGGGTCTGAGGACAGAGGGTCTAAGGACAGAGGGTCTAAGGACAGAGGGTCTGAGGACAGAGGGTCTAAGGACAGAGGGTCTAAGGACAGAGGGTCTGAGGACAGAGGGTCTGAGGACAGAGGGTCTAAGGACAGAGGGTCTGAGGACAGAGGGTCTAAGGACAGAGGGTGTCGTAATACCCTACTGTAGAGTTTCTTGACTGTAGGGTATTGTTATTATATGTAAAGCACTTTGGCTCCACCAAAGATCTTTTATAAATGCGCTATATAAATAAAACTTGATTTGATTGATTTGATTTGAAAGGGTGTGCGCCAAGGTTCCATATTAGGACCAATAATTTCACCATATATGTAAATAATCTCTAATGATTTTCAAACGCTGCTTTCCATTTGTATGCAGATGATACTGTTATTTATTGTTCATCCTCTTCTATAGAGCAAGTCTTGATTTCCTCCAGTCTGCCTTTGATGTTATTCCATTTATCTCAACTCAAGTTAGTATTAAATGCAGACAAATCCAAACTCATGATATTCTCAAATGGCAAAAAGTTAACTTCTTTTCTCCCCAACATTTGTACTCTTCAAGGGACTGACATTGACATTGAAAGGGTCACTGCATACACATATCTAGGTTTTATTATTGATCAGAACTTATCTTTCAAGTCACACACTGAAAATGTTGTTTTCAAATTAGGTTTCTCCTTTCAGACAAGGAAACATTTGATCTCTGCAACGTTTTGACCAGTCTTGGATTCTGGTGATCTGCTTTACATGAATGCCTCTGACCAGTGCCTCAAGACTTTGGATACTGTGTACCATTGTGCATTACGTTTTATTACATATATATATATATATATATACATATATATATATATATATATATATATATATATATATATATATATATATATTGTGAGTTTGGAATAAATATGCACTTTATGAAAATGATTAGTTGGTTACTGTTAGTAAAAAACAGTAAGGTTAATACTGGATGTTTGTTACACTTGGATATGTTTTCTGTAACACTTGTAACATAATTATTCTCCAGTTTATGCATTTGAGTGACTTGCAGTTAAAGCTCGACATTCAATTCAAAACCTTTATTGATCCAGGTAAAATCCTATTGAGATCAATGATCTATTTTTCAAGGGAGACCTGCAGCAGTAGGTTCCACATGAAGACATCAAAACATAAACAACAGAACAACAAAACGACATCATACAGCAACATGTACAGGGATTACAATTTACATATCTATCCACCTGTACAGGTACCAACAGCATCTGACTGTGGAGCATCCAACCGAGCTTTAAAAACATGTAGTGGTACCAGCTTGGTCATTTTACATTCTTTTTGCAGACTGTTCCAAGTTAGTGGAGCTGCACATCTAAAAGCTTTCTTCCCTAAGACAGTCCTAGCACTTGGCACATTTAATAAAACCACAGCATGAGATCTCAGGCAATAAGTACTTTCAATTTGCCGAGAGATCAGGGAGCAGATATAAGATGGTACTTTATCCAACATGGCTTTGTAAATGAAAATGTACCAGTGACTGAGCCTCAGTACAGGAAGTGATGGCAGAACCTCCTTACAGGGTACAGTGATGAGTAAGTGCTTTACAGTTTGTCACAAATCTCAGTGCACTGTGATAGCAAACCTTATTGTGGTGTAATTATATATCCAAAGCAGTCAGAAGTCAGAAAATCATTAGTGATGTTTAACCACTCAGAAGACAGCACATCAAAATGAACACATAGGGACCTTTCAGAGAGGTAGTTCATCTTCTACATATAATAACGGACAAAGTAAAGAATGAAGTGTAGGCTATGTTTAAATGTTCGGAATTTGACCGTGTATGATGGTCCTCTTGAGTTGCCGTTCAGCCAATGGCGTACAGCCATTGCTCCGTTTTCATGTTTTTTTTAACATGTTTTTCACAAACATTTTCACACGCTAGGAGTATAGGAATACTTCAATTCGGTTCGTCATGATCTGTAGATGTGATTTGCCCCCGAGCACCCCGAGGTAAATTAGCGTACAGCCAATCACAATGCGTACAATGCGTGACGTCATTGGTAAGAGATGGACCCTGAACACATCGTGTACCGACACCGGGCATTGGATCTTGAGATCTTAAAATTGAAAGTTTCTCACCGGAAGCAGCAGTGATTGCAGAGCTTTATTGTGAAGTTCCTCACCGGAAGCAGCAGTGATTGCTTGTCTCCTGGAGGCTGTCGGTGCAGCTGCAGACGATCAGACGCTGCAGGAGGAGGAGGACCCTGAACGCAGCACGGACAAGGTAGATCACCTTTCTTTATTCTTTACTCCTTTATTCTTGACTTCTTTCTCTGCCCTGCTGCTCTCCTCTCTCTCGAACCTCTTGAGTCTCTTTCCTCCTCCTCCTCCTCACCTGGCAGGTGTCTCAGGTGTTTCTGTGTTTCTGTGTTTCTAACTCTGAGTTAAAGTTTGAATCGGATCCGAGGCTGCGATCAGAGGAGACATGAATGAACAGGAAAAGTGTCTTTAAAGTGAGACTAATGAGAGTTTGTAGACTCACCTGGGGGTCACTCGCTGCATGGACCCGAGCATAGTGCATGTGAGCAGCCGCTGCATGGACCCGGGCATAGTGCATGTGAGCAGCCGGTGCATCTCACAGAGAGGGGCTGTTTCATTATTACATTATTTATATTTTAAAGTTTATAAAAGAGAGGATTACAAATATGTTAAGAGAGGAATTATTTAAAAAGCACGTTGGGATCACTTTGAGCAATGAGAGGTGCTCTACAAATCACATGGGTTATTATTCATATTAATAAAACATTATTGACCTAAACGTTTTTTAAAGAGAGAATTTTAGATTTACATTTTGAGTGAGAATTAAAACACACACACACACACACACACACACACACACACACACACACACACACACACACACACACACACACACACACACACACACTCACTCTGATCAATCAGCAGCAGATAAGGAGATGATCTCATCAGTAACGTGAACAGACAGAAAGGCGTCTCTGAAACCTGAACCAATAAATCAAGTTTATAAAGTGTATTGATCCTGACGATTTCTGAAACACCAGGAATATTTTAATGTTTGTTGAAAAACTGGAGCTTCTAAACGACAGCTGGAGTCTCTGTGTCTCTGCGTCTCTGTGTGATGTGTCTCTGTGTGTGATGTGTCTCTGTGTCTCTGTGTCTGTGTGATGTGTCTCTGTGTGTGATGTGTCTCTGTGTCTCTGTATCTGTGTGATGTGTCTCTGTGTGATGTGTCTCTGTGTGTGATGTGTCTCTGTGTCTCTGTATCTGTGTGATGTGTCTCTGTGTGATGTGTCTCTGTGTCTCTGCGTCTCTGTGTGATGTGTCTCTGTGTCTCTGTGTGTGATGTGTCTCTGTGTCTATGTGTCTTTGTGTCTCTGTGTGATGTGTCTCTGTGTGCTGTGTGATGTGTGATGTGTCTCTGTGTGATGTGTCTCTGTGTGATGTATGATGTGTCTCTGTGTGATGTGTCTCTGTGTCTCTGTGTGATATGTCTCTGTGTCTCTGTGTGATGTGTCTCTGTGTCTCTGTGTGATGTGTCTCTGTGTGATGTGTCTCTGTTTGATGTGTCTCTGTGTGATGTGTCTCTGTGTCTCTGTGTCTCTGTGTGATGTGTCTCTGTGTGATATGTCTCTGTGTGATGTGTCTCTGTGTCTCTGTGTGATATGTCTCTGTGTGATGTGTCTCTGTGTGATGTGTCTCTGTGTGATGTGTCTCTGTGTGATATGTCTCTGTGTCTCTGTGTGATATGTCTATGTGTCTCTGTGTCTCTGTGTGATATGTCTCTGTGTCTCTGTGTGATGTGTCTCTGTGTCTCTGTGTCTCTGTGTGATGTGTGATGTGTCTCTGTGTGATATGTCTCTGTGTGATGTGTCTCTGTGTAATGTGTCTCTGTGTGATGTGTCTCTGTGTGATGTGTCTCTGTGTCTCTGTGTGATGTGTCTCTGTGTGATGTGTCTCTGTGTGATGTGTCTCTGTGTCTCTGTGTGATATGTCTCTGTGTCTCTGTGTGATGTGTGTCTGTGTGATGTGTCTCTGTGTCTCTGTGTGATGTGTCTCTGTGTGATGTGTCTCTTTGTCTCTGTGTGATGTGTCTCTGTGTGATGTGTCTCTGTGTCTCTGTGTGATGTGTCTCTGTGTCTCTGTATGATATGTCTCTATGTCTCTGTGTGATGTGTCTCTGTGTGATGTGTCTCTGTGTGATATGTCTCTGTGTCTCTGTGTGATGTGTCTCTGTGTGATGTGTCTCTGTGTCTCTGTGTGATGTGTCTCTGTGTCTCTGTGTCTCTGTGTGATATGTCTCTGTGTGATATGTCTCTGTGATGTGTCTCTGTGTCTCTGTGATGTGTCTCTGTGTCTCTGTGATGTGTCTCTGTGTCTCTGTGTGATGTGTCTCTGTGTCTCTGTGTCTCTGTGATGTGTCTCTGTGTGATGTGTCTCTGTGTCTCTGTGTCTCTGTGATGTGTCTCTGTGTGATGTGTCTCTGTGTCTCTGTGTCTCTGTGATGTGTCTCTGTGTGATGTGTCTCTGTGTCTCTGTGATGTGTCTCTGTGTCTCTGTGATGTGTCTCTGTGATGAGTCTCTGTGTCTCTGTGATGTGTCTCTGTGATGTGTCTCTGTGTCTCTGTGATGTGTCTCTGTGATGTGTCTCTGTGTCTCTGTGATGTGTCTCTGTGATGTGTCTCTGTGTCTCTGTGATGTGTCTCTGTGTCTCTGTGATGTGTCTCTGTGATGTGTCTCTGTGTCTCTGTGATGTGTCTCTGTGATGAGTCTCTGTGTCTCTGTGTGATGTGTCTCTGTGTCTCTGTGATGTGTCTCTGTGATGAGTCTCTGTGTTTCTGTGTGATATGTCTCTGTGTCTCTGTGATGTGTTTCTGTGTCTCTGTGTGATGTGTGATGTGTCTCTGTGTGATATGTCTCTGTGTGATGTGTCTCTGTGTAATGTGTCTCTGTGTGATGTGTCTCTGTGTGATGTGTCTCTGTGTCTCTGTGTGATATGTCTCTGTGTCTCTGTGTGATGTGTGTCTGTGTGATGTGTCTCTGTGTCTCTGTGTGATGTGTCTCTGTGTGATGTGTCTCTTTGTCTCTGTGTGATGTGTCTCTGTGTGATGTGTCTCTGTGTCTCTGTGTGATGTGTCTCTGTGTCTCTGTATGATATGTCTCTATGTCTCTGTGTGATGTGTCTCTGTGTGATGTGTCTCTGTGTGATATGTCTCTGTGTCTCTGTGTGATGTGTCTCTGTGTGATGTGTCTCTGTGTCTCTGTGTGATGTGTCTCTGTGTCTCTGTGTCTCTGTGTGATATGTCTCTGTGTGATATGTCTCTGTGATGTGTCTCTGTGTCTCTGTGATGTGTCTCTGTGTCTCTGTGATGTGTCTCTGTGTCTCTGTGTGATGTGTCTCTGTGTCTCTGTGTCTCTGTGATGTGTCTCTGTGTGATGTGTCTCTGTGTCTCTGTGTCTCTGTGATGTGTCTCTGTGTGATGTGTCTCTGTGTCTCTGTGATGTGTCTCTGTGTCTCTGTGATGTGTCTCTGTGATGAGTCTCTGTGTCTCTGTGATGTGTCTCTGTGTCTCTGTGATGTGTCTCTGTGATGTGTCTCTGTGTCTCTGTGATGTGTCTCTGTGATGTGTCTCTGTGTCTCTGTGTCTCTGTGATGTGTCTCTGTGTCTCTGTGTCTCTGTGATGTGTCTCTGTGTGATGTGTCTCTGTGTCTCTGTGATGTGTCTCTGTGTCTCTGTGATGTGTCTCTGTGATGTGTCTCTGTGTCTCTGTGATGTGTCTCTGTGTCTCTGTGATGTGTCTCTGTGATGTGTCTCTGTGTCTCTGTGATGTGTCTCTGTGATGTGTCTCTGTGTCTCTGTGATGTGTCTCTGTGATGAGTCTCTGTGTCTCTGTGTGATGTGTCTCTGTGTCTCTGTGATGTGTTTCTGTGTGATATGTCTCTGTGTCTCTGTGTCTCTGTGTCTCTGTGATGTGTCTCTGTGTCTCTGTGATGTGTCTCTGTGTCTCTGTGTCTCTGTGATGTGTCTCTGTGTCTCTGTGATGTGTCTCTGTGTCTCTGTGTCTCTGTGATGTGTCTCTGTGTCTCTGTGATGTGTCTCTGTGTCTCTGTGTCTCTGTGATGTGTCTCTGTGTCTCTGTGATGTGTCTCTGTGTCTCTGTGTCTCTGTGATGTGTCTCTGTGATGTTTCTCTGTCTCTGTGATGTGTCTCTGTGATATGTCTCTGTGTCTCTGTGTCTCTGTGATGTGTCTCTGTGTCTCTGTGATGTGTCTCTGTGTCTCTGTGATGTGTTTCTGTGTCTCTGTGTCTCTGTGATGTGTCTCTGTGTCTCTGTGATGTGTCTCTGTGTCTCTGTGTCTCTGTGATGTGTCTCTGTGATGTTTCTCTGTCTCTGTGATGTGTCTCTGTGATATGTCTCTGTGTCTCTGTGATGTGTCTCTGTGATGTGTCTCTGTGTCTCTGTGATGTGTCTCTGTGATGTGTCTCTGTGATGTGTCTCTGTGTCTCTGTGATGTGTCTCTGTGTCTCTGTGATGTGTCTCTGTGATGTGTCTCTGTGTCTCTGTGATGTGTCTCTGTGTCTCTGTGATGTGTCTCTGTGTCTCTGTGATGTGTCTCTGTGATGTGTCTCTGTGATGTGTCTCTGTGTCTCTGTGATGTGTCTCTGTGTCTCTGTGATGTGTCACTGTGATGTGTCTCTGTGTGATGTGTCTCTGTGATGTGTCTCTGTGTCTCTGTGATGTGTCTCTGTGATGTGTCTCTGTGATGTGTCTCTGTGTCTCTGTGATGTGTCTCTGTGTCTCTGTGATGTGTCACTGTGATGTGTCTCTGTGTGATGTGTCTCTGTGATGTGTCTCTGTGTCTCTGTGTGATGTGTCTCTGTGATGTGTCTCTGTGCCTCTGTGTCTCTGTGATGTGTCTCTGTGTCTCTGTGATGTGTCTCTGTGATGTGTCTCTGTGTCTCTGTGATGTGTCTCTGTGATGTGTCTCTGTGTCTCTGTGATGTGTCTCTGTGATGTATCTCTGTGATGTGTCTCTGTGTCTCTGTGATTTGTCTCTGTGTCTCTGTGATGTGTCTCTGTGTCTCTGTGATGTGTCTCTGTGATGTGTCTCTGTGTCTCTGTGATGTGTCTCTGTGATGTTTCTCTGTGTCTCTGTGTGATGTGTCCATGTGTCTCTCTGTGTCTCTGTGTCTCTGTGATGTGTCTCTGTGTCTCTCTGTCTCTGTGTCTCTGTCTCTGTGTCTCTGTGTGATGTGTCTCTGTGTCTCTTTGTCTCTGTGTCTCTGTGTGATGTGTCTCTGTGATGTGTCTCTGTGTCACTGTGATGTGTCTCTGTGTCTCTCTGTCTCTGTGTGATGTGTCTCTGTGTCTCTGTGATGTGTCTCTGTGATGTGTCTCTGTGTCTCTGTCTCTCTGTCTCTGTGTGATGTGTCTCTGTGTCTCTGTGATGTGTCTCTGTGTCTCTGTGTCTCTGTGTGATGTGTCTCTGTGTCTCTGTGATGTGTCTCTGTGTCTCTGTGATGTGTCTCTGTGTCTCTCTGTCTCTGTGTCTCTGTGTGATGTGTCTCTGTGTCTCTGTGATGTGTCTCTGTGTCTCTGTGATGTGTCTCTGTGATGTGTCTCTGTGATGTGTCTCTGTGTCTCTGTGATGTGTCTCTGTGTCTCTGTGATGTGTCTCTGTGATGTGTTTCTGTGTCTCTGTGTCTCTGTGATGTGTCTCTGTGATGTGTTTCTGTGTCTCTGTGTCTCTGTGATGTGTCTCTGTGATGTGTCTCTGTGTCACTGTGATGTGTCTCTGTGTGATGTGTCTCTGTGATGTGTCTCTGTGTCTCTGTGTGATGTGTCTCTGTGATGTGTCTCTGTGCCTCTGTGTCTCTGTGATGTGTCTCTGTGATGTGTCTCTGTGTCTCTGTGATGTGTCTCTGTGATGTGTCTCTGTGTCTCTGTGATGTGTCTCTGTGATGTATCTCTGTGATGTGTCTCTGTGTCTCTGTGATGTGTCTCTGTGATGTGTCTCTGTGTCTCTGTGTGATGTTTCTCTGTGTCTCTGTGTGATGTGTCCATGTGTCTCTCTGTGTCTCTGTGTGATGTGTCTCTGTGTCTCTGTGATGTGTCTCTGTGTCTCTCTGTCTCTGTGTCTCTGTGTGATGTGTCTCTGTGTCTCTCTGTCTCTGTGTCTCTGTGTCTCTGTCTCTGTGTGATGTGTCTCTGTGATGTGTCTCTGTGTCTCTGTGATGTTTCTCTGTGTCTCTCTGTCTCTGTGTGATGTGTCTCTGTGTCTCTGTGATGTGTCTCTGTGATGTGTCTCTGTCTCTCTGTCTCTGTGTGATGTGTCTCTGTGTCTCTGTGTCTCTCTGTGTCTCTGTGATGTGTCTCTGTGTCTCTGTGTCTCTGTGTGATGTGTCTCTGTGTCTCTGTGATGTGTCTCTGTGTCTCTGTGATGTGTCTCTGTGTCTCTCTGTCTCTGTGTCTCTGTGATGTGTCTCTGTGTCTCTGTGTGATGTGTCTCTGTGTCTCTGTGATGTGTCTCTGTGTCTCTGTGATGTGTCTCTGTGTCTCTGTGTCTCTGTGTGATGTGTCTCTGTGTCTCTGTGATGTGTCTCTGTGTCTCTGTGATGTGTCTCTGTGTCTCTGTCTCTGTGTCTCTGTGTCTCTGTGATGTGTCTCTGTGTCTCTGTGTCTCTGTGATGTGTCTCTGTGTCTCTGTGTCTCTGTCTCTGTGTCTCTGTGTCTCTGTGTGTCTCTGTCTCTGTGTCTCTCTGTCTCTGTGTGTCTCTGTCTCTGTGTCTCTGTGTCTCTGAGCTGCAGAGCCTCACTCATTCAGATCATTATAGTCAAGCTTAATTATTTAATGTTTTAGCGCGAGTGTTAAAGCTATCACAAAGTGTGAAGTCCGTTTACACACACACACACACACACACACACACACACACACACACACACACACACACACACACACACACACACACACACACACACACACACACACACACACACACACACACACACACACACACACACACACACACACACTGTATGATTAGTTGTATCTTCTGTTGACCTGCAGGATTTAGCTAACTGCTTATATGTTTTTAAAGAAGTTGTTTTCTTAACTTGTCAGTATTATAATGACTATTTCATAACTTTATTTCTCCTCATTGTTATAACTTATTTATCTGTATGTGTTCATGTTTATATTTATAGTTTATTCTCACTTTTAGTAGGTGTTTTAATTCTTACTTTAAAACAATTAGAATCATAATGTTCACCAGCTGCTAACTGCTAACAGCTAGAAGCTAACTGCTAACAGCTAGAAGCTAACTGCTAACAACTAGAAGCTAACTGCTTACACAGTCTGTGTGTCCATGTTCCCTCGAGCAACCGGAGGGGCTCAGGCGGGGACCGTTAGCTTCTCTGAGCTAATGGCTCTGTTTGAATGAGCTGTAGCATGTAGCTACAGTCCATTTATCATTACTGCTAACAGCTAGAAGCTAACTGCTAACAGCTAGAAGCTAACTGCTAACTGCTAACAACTAGAAGCTAACTGCTAACAGCTAGAAGCTAACTGCTAACTGCTAACAGCTAGAAGCAAACTGCTAACAACTAGAAGCTAACTGCTAACAGCTAGAAGCTAACTGCTAACTGCTAACAGCTAGAAGCTAACTGCTAACAACTAGAAGCTAACTGCTAACAGCTAGAAGCTAACTGCTAACTGCTAACAGCTAGAAGCTAACTGCTAACAACTAGAAGCTAACTGCTAACAGCTAGAAGCTAACTGCTAACTGCTAACAACCAGAAGCTAACTGCTAACGACTAGAAGCTAACTGCTAACAGCTAGAAGCTAACTGCTAACTGCTAACAACTAGAAGCTAACTGCTAACAGCTAGAAGCTAACTGCTAACTGCTAACAGCTAGAAGCTAACTGCTAACAGCTAGAAGCTAACTGCTAACAGCTAGAAGCTAACTGCTAACTGCTAACAACTAGAAGCTAACTGCTAACAGCTAGAAGCTAACTGCTAACTGCTAACAGCTAGAAGCTAACTGCTAACTGCTAACAGCTAGAAGCTAACTGCTAACAACTAGAAGCTAACTGCTAACAGCTAGAAGCTAACTGCTAACTGCTAACAACTAGAAGCTAACTGCTAACAGCTAGAAGCTAACTGCTAACTGCTAACAGCTAGAAGCTAACTGCTAACAGCTAGAAGCTAACTGCTAACAGCTAGAAGCTAACTGCTAACTGCTAACAACTAGAAGCTAACTGCTAACAGCTAGAAGCTAACTGCTAACAGCTAGAAGCTAACTGCTAACAACTAGAAGCTAACTGCTAACTGCTAACAGCTAGAAGCTAACTGCTAACAACTAGAAGCTAACTGCTAACAGCTAGAAGCTAACTGCTAACTGCTAACAGCTAGAAGCTAACTGCTAACAACTAGAAGCTAACTGCTAACAGCTAGAAGCTAACTGCTAACTGCTAACAGCTAGAAGCTAACTGCTAACAACTAGAAGCTAACTGCTAACAGCTAGAAGCTAACTGCTAACTGCTAACAACTAGAAGCTAACTGCTAACAGCTAGAAGCTAACTGCTAACTGCTAACAACTAGAAGCTAACTGCTAACGACTAGAAGCTAACGTTGTGTGTGTGTGTGTGTGTTTTTCCTGCAGAGACACACGGCGGACATGTCTGTCTCTACACAGCTGGGCCTTCTGCTGTGGAAGAACTTCACCTACAGACGCCGACAGACGGTATGTAGAACCCTCTGAGATCAGGTTATCTGTAGAACCCTCTGAGATCAGATTATCTGTAGAACCCTCTGAGATCAGATTATCTGTAGAACCCTCTGAGATCAGGTTAGAACCCTCTGAGATCAGATTAGAACCCTCTGAGATCAGATTAGAACCCTCTGAGATCAGATTATCTGTAGAACCCTCTGAGATCAGATTATCTGTAGAACCCTCTGAGATCAGATTATCTGTAGAACCCTCTGAGATCAGATTATCTGTAGAACCCTCTGAGATCAGGTTAGAACCCTCTGAGATCAGATTAGAACCCTCTGAGATCAGATTATCTGTAGAACCCTCTGAGATCAGGTTAGAACTCTCTGGGATCAGGTTAGAACCCTCTGAGATCAGGTTAGAACCCTCTGAGATCAGATTATCTGTAGAACCCTCTGAGATCAGGTTAGAACCCTCTGAGATCAGATTATCTGTAGAACCCTCTGAGATCAGATTATCTGTAGAACCCTCTGAGATCAGATTAGAACCCTCTGAGATCAGATTAGAACCCTCTGAGATCAGGTTAGAACCCTCTGAGATCAGATTAGAACCCTCTGAGATCAGGTTAGAACCCTCTGAGATCAGGTTAGAACCCTCTGTAGAACCCTCTGAGATCAGGTTATCTGTAGAACCCTCTGAGATCAGATTATCTGTAGAACCCTCTGAGATCAGATTAGAACCCTCTGAGATCAGATTAGAACCCTCTGAGATCAGGTTAGAACCCTCTGAGATCAGATTAGAACCCTCTGAGATCAGATTAGACCCCTCTGAGATCAGGTTAGAACCCTCTGAGATCAGATTAGAACCCTCTGAGATCAGGTTAGAACCCTCTGAGATCAGATTAGAACCCTCTGAGATCAGGTTAGAACCCTCTGAGATCAGGTTAGAACCCTCTGAGATCAGGTTATCTGTAGAACCCTCTGAGATCAGGTTAGAACCCTCTGAGATCAGGTTATCTGTAGAACCCTCTGAGATCAAGTTAGAACCCTCTGAGATCAGGTTATCTGTAGAACCCTCTGAGATCAGATTAAACCCCTCTGAGATCAGGTTAGAACCCTCTGAGATCAGGTTAGAACCCTCTGAGATCAGATTAGAACCTTCTGAGATCAGATTAGAACCCTCTGAGATCAGATTAGAACCCTCTGAGATCAGATTATCTGTAGAACCCTCTGAGATCAGGTTAGAACCCTCTGAGATCAGATTAGAACCCTCTGAGATCAGGTTAGAACCTTTTGAGATCAGATTAGAACCCTCTGAGATCAGATTAGAACCCTCTGAGATCAGATTATCTGTAGAACCCTCTGAGATCAGGTTAGAACCCTCTGAGATCAGGTTAAAACCCTCTGAGATCAGATTATCTGTAGAACCCTCTGAGATCAGATTAGAACCCTCTGAGATCAGATTAACTGTAGAACCCTCTGAGATCAGATTATCTGTAGACCCCTCTGAGATCAGATTAGAACCCTCTGAGATCAGATTAGAACCCTCTGAGATCAGATTAGAACCCTCTGAGTTCAGATTATCTGTAGAACCCTCTGAGATCAGATTAGAACCCTCTGAGATCAGATTAGAGTCCTCTGAGATCAGGTTAGAACCCTCTGAGATCAGATTATCTGTAGACCCCTCTGAGATCAGATTAGAACCCTCTGAGATCAGATTAGAACCCTCTGAGATCAGATTAGAATCCTCTGAGATCAGGTTAGAATCCTCTGAGATCAGGTTAGAACCCTCTGAGATCAGATTATCTGTAGAACCCTGTGAGATCAGATTAGAACCCTCTGAGATCAGATTAGAACCCTCTGAGATCAGATTAGAATCCTCTGAGATCAGGTTAGAATCCTCTGAGATCAGGTTATCTGTAGAACCCTCTGAGATCAGATTATCTGTAGAACCCTCTGAGATCAGATTAGAACCCTCTGAGATCAGATTAGAGTCCTCTGAGATCAGGTTAGAACCCTCTGAGATCAGATTAGAGTCCTCTGAGATCAGGTTAGAACCCTCTGAGATCAGATTATCTGTAGACCCCTCTGAGATCAGATTAGAACCCTCTGAGATCAGATTAGAACCCTCTGAGATCAGATTAGAATCCTCTGAGATCAGGTTATCTGTAGAACCCTCTGAGATCAGATTATCTGTAGAACCCTCTGAGATCAGATTAGAACCCTCTGAGATCAGATTAGAGTCCTCTGAGATCAGGTTAGAACCCTCTGAGATCAGATTAGAGTCCTCTGAGATCAGGTTAGAACCCTCTGAGATCAGATTATCTGTAGACCCCTCTGAGATCAGATTAGAACCCTCTGAGATCAGGTTAGAACCCTCTGAGATCAGATTAGCAGAGCTGCCAACATACACGATTTTGGCGTAGCAGATACGATTTCCAGGCCCTAATTACGCCGCTACGCTTGACTTGAATATCCTACGCATTACCTAACAAATCGAAAAATGAATCGGTGAGCTGGCAGCCTCGTGCATGTGTTGACATCCAACCAGCACTAAAGCTCACATATAAGCCGTTTTATGATTCGTCCCTTGCGTTGGCAAAGAGCCAATAGGATCGGCTGTACTTCTTTTTTGTAATGCCCTCACTACTGTTACCAGGATGCTATGCTGTTTTGGCTCCCGCTGTTGATGAAGAATTCTATTCATGTAGACCAGTGCCGTGCGGTGAGGTTCGTAGCTGGCTTTCAGAGTCAGATAGGCCTATGTGAAAAATATGTGAAGTCAATAGAGTATATTAAAACATACCCGTACTTTTCGGACTATAAGCCGCGCCTTTTTTCCCATTTTTCGACGCTGCGGCTTATATAACGGTGCGGCTAATCTATGGATTTTTAAAGCTAACGGCCACCGCCTTTAACTCTATGGGCTCTATGGCCGGTCCGCGGACCCCCACCTTTAAGCGGCGGGTTCCAGCAGGAAAAGCTGGAGGTCGGAAAAGAGTGAGACAGGTAGCGCGCAAAAGTAAAAGTGGAACCGAGAGTGGTACGAGAGACAGAACGAGAGCAAGACAGACAGACATTACGAGAGCGAGACAGTTTGTCCCCGTACCACTGGTTGAAAACCGCTGCTCTAGATCACTGCCGGTACGTGCTCTGGGAGCGCACCGTTTAAGTTTGAAAGTTGAAAAGTTTGTGTGTCTGAAACACTATGTGATACAGTACAGTTTACACAGCACAGTACATGTTCTGTAGCTACTATTGCAATAAATGCTAACACTTTTATTAATCCTGTGAGGGAATTGCACATGTTATAGCAGCAGGGTGATAGGAAAAGGAATAGGGAACTATATATACACATACAATTTACAGTAAAATAGAAATAGTTGAATACAAAAGATAAATAGAAATAAGTAAAGTAAAAATGAAATAAGGGGGCATTCTGGGGGCTTCGGCGGACCTCGGACCCCCCGCCGGAAAAAAAATTGCCTTCCTCCGCTCGGCATGCTACTACTTTCTATAACACAATGTTGGCAGCTCTGGATTAGAACCCTCTGAGATCAGGTTAGAACCCTCTGAGATCAGATTATCTGTAGAACCCTCTGAGATCAGATTAGAACCCTCTGAGATCAGATTATCTGTAGAACCCTCTGAGATCAGATTAGAACCCTCTGAGATCAGGTTAGAACCCTCTGAGATCAGATTATCTGTAGAACCCTCTGAGATCAGATTAGAACCCTCTGAGATCAGATTAGAACCCTCTGAGATCAGGTTAGAACCCTCTGAGATCAGATTAGAACCCTCTGAGATCAGGTTAGAACCCTCTGAGATCAGATTATCTGTAGAACCCTCTGAGATCAGATTAGAACCCTCTGAGATCAGATTAGAACCCTCTGAGATCAGATTAGACCCCTCTGAGATCAGATTAGAACCCTCTGAGATCAGGTTAGAACCCTCTGAGATCAGGTTAGAACCTTCTGAGATCAGGTTAGAACCCTCTGAGATCAGATTATCTGTAGACCCCTCTGAGATCAGATTAGAACCCTCTGAGATCAGATTATCTGTAGACCCCTCTGAGATCAGGTTAGAACCCTCTGAGATCAGATTAGAACCTTCTGAGACCAGATTCGAACCCTCTGAGATCAGGTTAGAACCCTCTGAGATCAGATTGGAACCCTCTGAGATCAGATTATCTGTAGACCCCTCTGAGATCAGATTATCTGTAGAACCCTCTGAGATCAGATTATCTGTAGACCCCTCTGAGATCAGATTAGAACCCTCTGAGATCAGATTGGAACCCTCTGAGATCAGGTTAGAACCCTCTGAGATCAGATTGGAACCCTCTGAGATCAGGTTAGAACCCTCTGAGATCAGATTGGAACCCTCTGAGATCAGCTTAGAACCCTCTGAGATCAGGTTAGAACCTTCTGAGATCAGGTTAGAACCCTCTGAGATCAGATTATCTGTAGACCCCTCTGAGATCAGGTTAGAACCCTCTGAGATCAGATTATCTGTAGACCCCTCTGAGATCAGGTTAGAACCCTCTGAGATCAGATTATCTGTAGAACCCTCTGAGATCAGATTGGAACCCTCTGAGATCAGATTATCTATAGACCCCTCTGAGATCAGGTTAGAACCCTCTGAGATCAGATTAGAACCCTTTGAGATCAGATTGGAACCCTCTGAGATCAGGTTAGAACCCTCTGAGATCAGATTGGAACCCTCTGAGATCAGGTTAGAACCCTCTGAGATCAGATTATCTGTAGACCCCTCTGAGAACAGGTTAGAACCCTCTGAGATCAGATTAGAACCCTCTGAGATCAGATTATCTGTAGACCCCTCTGAGATCAGGTTAGAACCCTCTGAGATCAGATTGGAACCCTCTGAGATCAGATTGGAACCCTCTGAGATCAGATTAGAACCCTCTGAGATCAGATTAGAACCCTCTGAGATCAGGTTAGAACCCTCTGAGATCAGATTAGAACCCTCTGAGATCAGATTAGAACCCTCTGAGATCAGGTTAGAACCCTCTGAGATCAGATTATCTGTAGAACCCTCTGAGATCAGGTTAGAACCCTCTGAGATCAGGTTAGAACCCTCTGAGATTAGGTTAGAACCCTCTGAGATCAGGTTAGAACCCTCTGAGATCAGATTAGAACCCTCTGAGATCAGATTAGAACCCTCTGAGATCAGGTTAGACCCCTCTGAGATCAGATTAGAACCCTCTGAGATCAGGTTAGCACCCTCTGAGATCAGGTTAGAACCCTCTGAGATCAGGTTAGAACCCTCTGAGATCAGGTTATCTGTAGAACCCTCTGAGATCAGATTATCTGTAGATCCCTCTGAGATCAGATTAGAACCCTCTGAGATCAGATTAGAACCCTCTGAGATCAGGTTATCTGTAGAACCCTCTGAGATCAGGTTAGAACCCTCTGAGATCAGATTATCTGTAGAACCCTCTGAGATCAGATTAGAACCCTCTGAGATCAGGTTATCTGTAGAACCCTCTGAGATCAGGTTAGAACCCTCTGAGATCAGATTATCTGTAGAACCCTCTAAAATCAGATTAGAACCCTCTGAGATCAGGTTAGAACCCTCTGAGATCAGATTATCTGTAGAACCCTCTGAGATCAGGTTAGAACCCTCTGAGATCAGGTTATCTGTAGAACCCTCTGAGATCAGATTATCTGTAGAACCCTCTGAGATTAGATTAGAACCCTCTGAGATCAGGTTAGAACCCTCTGAGATCAGATTATCTGTAGAACCCTCTGAGATCAGATTAGAACCCTCTGAGATCAGATTATCTGTAGAACCCTCTGAGATCAGATTAGAACCCTCTGAGATCAGGTTAGAACCCTCTGAGATCAGATTATCTGTAGACCCCTCTGAGATCAGATTAGAACCCTCTGAGATCAGATTATCTGTAGAACCCTCTGAGATCAGGTTAGAACCCTCTGAGATCAGGTTAGAACCCTCTGAGATCAGATTAGAACCCTCTGAGATCAGGTTAGAACCCTCTGAGATCAGGTTAGAACCCTCTGAGATCAGGTTAGAACCCTCTGAGATCAGGTTATCTGTAGAACCCTCTGAGATCAGATTATCTGTAGAACCCTCTGAGATCAGATTAGAACCCTCTGAGATCAGATTATCTGTAGAACCCTCTGAGATCAGGTTAGAACCCTCTGAGATCAGATTAGAACCCTCTGAGATCAGGTTAGAACCCTCTGAGATCAGATTAGAACCCTCTGAGATCAGATTAGAACCCTCTGAGATCAGATTATCTGTAGAACCCTCTGAGATCAGATTAGAACCCTCTGAGATCAGGTTAGAACCCTCTGAGATCAGATTAGAACCCTCTGAGATCAGATTATCTGTAGAACCCTCTGAGATCAGGTTAGAACCCTCTGAGATCAGGTTAGAACCCTCTGAGATCAGATTAGAACCCTCTGAGATCAGACTAGAACCCTCTGAGATCAGATTAGAACCCTCTGCGATCAGGTTAGAACCCTCTGAGATCAGGTTAGAACCCTCTGAGATCAGACTAGAACCCTCTGAGATCAGGTTAGAACCCTCTGAGATCAGATTAGAACCCTCTGAGATCAGGTTAGAACCCTCTGAGTGTGTGTGTTATATAAACACAGATCTTTGTGTTCGGTTCTTCAGCTGCAGCTGGTGGTGGAGATCGTCTGGCCGCTCTTCATCTTCTTCATCCTCATCGCAGTCAGACTCAA